>NC_071506.1:245350564-245657826 GCF_027887155.1 Malaclemys terrapin pileata
CAACCTGCTCATAACACTTGCAGTTCTGCATTAAGATAATGACATAATCAATTCTCATCCTTCAGGTCTTCAGTTAGTTACCTGTGGGGATCAGGAAGGATTTTTTCCACCTCATGCACCATTGGCTTGAAGTACTCTCTTCCTCCTTTCCTCTAAAAGATCAGACATTGTCCACAGCTGCAAACAGGACAAGGGCTGGGAAGGATCAGTGCTCTTTGTAGATGCCTTGATAGTATGTTTCTCTCTCACACACAAGGTCATACTGATTGCCATATTTGGGGTTGGGAAAGGAGGGGTTCCCTTTCCTCTGTAGCATGGGATGTGATTTGCCTGTTAGGATCACTTGGGCATTTCTCACCTATTCAATTCTCTGCTATTGCAAGGGCCTCAGTCATGGGTGGTACTTTGGTCTCTTCTCTGCCTGTGGCACAGTTTAGTTGTCTTTGGGCTTACTGTAGTGGTAACCGAGTGAAATTTAATGGCCTGTGATGTACAGGAGGTCAGACTAGATGATCTAATGGTACATTCCAGCCCTGAACTCTATGAAACTATGAAAGGAAAATGATCATGTCTAGTACAATAAAAAGCAGGCAGATCACACCAACTGTCTATCCTTTGTCACATAATTTGTAGTCATCATGGCACAGGTGAATTCTAAGAAGAAGAATGTCATGGATATTTATGAATTTTAACAGGGAGCTCCTCCCATGCATCCGGAGCAGCATGGCAGAGAGTACAAAAATCTTGGGAGAAAATTGGGCTAGCAACTGATGAAGGCAATTCCTACTTCTAGTATGGACTTATTAGTCCAGAATGCCTTTGCTGAACACAGCTGTTTCACAGCAGAGGAAGGGTAACCCAGTGGTTAGGACACTAACCTGGGCATTTGGAGAGCTCAGTTCAATTCTCTGCTCTATCACAGGCTTCCTATGTGACTTTGGGAAAGTCACAGCCTCTTTGTACCTCAGTTACCCATCTGCAAAATGTGGATAATAGCATGTCTGTATCTCACAGTGGTGTTGTGAGGGTAAATACTATTGAAACCTTGTTATGGTTGAGTTTAAACCCCATTGAGAGAGGTGTGAATTTATTCTTCAATTAATATACCTGTAAGCATATGTCGAGAAGATACCAGCTGTGTGTGAACCTGCCCAGGAGCTTTTGGCTGAGTCATGTTTTGTGTAGAGATGTGTGAGTGGGAAGAGAGATCACATAGAAATTGAGCACAGCCAAGAACAGAAAGTGAGGGAGCGGCAAGGGACCCAAGCAGGAGCCTGTGAACACAGTGTGACCCTGGAAAAAGCTAGAGAGTTTTTTTGGGCCTGGTAGTGGCTTGGGAGCATGGGTGGCAGGTATAAAAAGCCAGCATATAATAAGCAGAATTGGGCTTACATTTTTTAAAATGGCTTTAAATTTTGTTGAGTTGTGGGTTGCAGGTTTTTGGGCTTGTGTTTGGAGCTCAGCTTTATTTTGGGCTTTGCCATTTGCATGGGCTGGGAGTGGGCTTCCGCTGGAGGAAGTTTGTGCTTATTATGCACCATGCAGGTTCTGGGGCAGCTGAGGAGTCAGTATATCAGTGGTTCTCAACTGATTACCTATTGTGGGCCACAGGAGAGTTAATCCAGCCCTGCCTGCGGCCCAGGCAACTTGTGTCAACTAAAGTTTGTACTGTAGACATGGCCTTAGTCTTTTACTCTGAACATGCTAATTCAATTATGTATACTGTCTTTCCAAGCTTTCAAAAATAAAAGACATTTGAAAGCATAGAATTTTAAACCTAACTGATTTTGTTAGGATTTCTTTTTAACACTCAAGTCCATATATAATATACATTAATTTTAGGAAACCTCAAGGTAAATACTTCCCTCTGAAAAAGTCCTTTCATAGTTGGGGACTAGAGAGCCACAAATCTACAAAGAAGTTGTAGAGCTGTTGAAGTAACAAATCAAACCCTAAAATGAAAGCAGCCAGGATGCTATGGTTATTCAGATTATTCATTCTAGGCTTCGAAATGAGCAAATTGGAGGAGGCTATATCATGAATTAAATTAGATTAAGTGATTTAGCTGTGTGATCCAGTGTCTCACAAAGTATCTCTGCTGGACTTCCTCATTTGGACCAGACCATGCTCTGCTGATGTGTGAGTACTCAGGCAAGGGAGGATATGCTCCTTAGTGCAAAAGAACTGTGCCTTCTGGTGCAAACCACCCTAATGGGGGCAGGGACGAGGTAGGATACTAATCCTGTCTCTCCTACCTACCGTGGTTCAGGCTGTTATAGTGCGTTCACTCCCACTAAGGAGGAATTTCTCCTGGAGCATCTCTTGGAGCAGTGCTATTCTGCTCCATCCCTAACACAGTGGGGAAGCAATCCTGAGAATTAACAGGCTAATAAAGTCCTCAGTAAATAGCAAGGATTTTCTTTAGGGTGGGATATTAGGGGATTTTTCAGAGCTGTTTACATGAATGACAGTAACCCAGAAGTTCATTCAAGACTTTGTTAAACATTCTCCTTTGGGAAGGCGGAGTTAAGAGCACACACACATTTACCTCATGGGGCTAGGCAAGGTCCAAAGGGAGTGGTAAAACCTGGCAAACATCAGCTATTGAAAGCTTTTTCATCATTACATTTTAATCAGGAGGAGTAAAGTCCAGCCCCATCATATGTCCCTAACCACAGTAGATCTGTCAATTGCTTTATAGCCTTCCAGAAAAGGAGAAGGAAAGGGTAACTAAGAACAATTCTCATGGTAAGTCAGTACATTTATTTTTATACGAGAGATATTTAACAAAATTCAACAATATGTAAAAAGAGAAAAAAATCCAAAGTAACTGCAGGCTCCTTTAAATAAACACATCATATTGCTGTTTGTTTTATAACTGATAAATTACAGAAAAAATAAATGCTTTGAAATGATAGACTCAGAAGGATTATGCAAATAGAAATGCATGTGTATACACACATAAGCAAATGTATTGATTTCCATGGGGAGTTCTGCTGAAATACTGAAGGCAGAATATGATCCTGGTTTTAAACAAAATGTCACCTAGATATTTATCCTGAGCTTAATAGCTGTATGTTCTCTCAGTTAAATGCTAGCTTATAATTAAATTTTCTGAGATGCTTCATTTCCTAAATAAATTAACATGGGTTCTGAAGATAAAAGAAGCTTAAAAACTGAAGGCAGAATATGATGCCAGTTTCAAATAAAATGTCATCAACATATTTGTCCTGAGCTTAATAGCTGTATGTTCTCTCAATTAAGTGCTGACTTATAACTACAGTTTTCTGTGATGCTTCATTTCCTAAATAGATTAAAGTGGGGTCTGAAAATGAAAAAATGTCTGATGCGAATGGAAGAGCTGGTGATGCTGCTGTACCAGACCAGGATTGTGAATCCAAAGACAAATGGTAAATATTTTAATCTATTTTAAAATATTTTTAGCAAGTTAACATTTTTAAATATTTAAGTTCAGATTTTATCTTGAAATACATTTTACATTAATTACATACTTTTCCCATGTACAAAATTCTTTTGAAATCTACTATCTTTCAAATATAAATAAAATATTTAGCAACTTATTTGGCTCCTATTGAATTCATCAGGTCAGAGAAGGTCTGTCCAACTAGCAGTCTTGGGCCAGCAACACTGGCTGAGCCGTTCACTGGGGCAGTGGGATAGAGACAGAAAATTCTGCCATCTTGCTCCTTGTTCTTTCCCATAAAGAGGAAGTGGCAGTTATATTCATTATATTTCATTAAAAGGCATATCTAAAATAGTGCTAGAACTGAAGCTGGAATAGATAATGGACAGCTAAAGCACATATGCCCAAAAGTTAAGTAGGTATTATAGCTTTTTAGTAGGGGTGACTAAGGCCTGGTCTACTCCTAAAACTTAGGTCGTCCTAGTTATGTTGCTAAAAGGTGTGAAAAATTCACACCCCTGAGAAACATAGTTAAGCAGCCTAAGCCCCAGTGTAGACACTGCTAGGTTGACAGAAGAATTCTTCTGTCAAACTAGCTACCGCCTTTTGAGGGCATGGATTTACTACAGCAATGGATAAACCCACGCTGGTAATGTAGATGTACACCAGGGTGAAAGACAGTTTTATATACCCTGAATACCATTCCTGCTACTTCATCCATCTATCTCATATAGTAGTGAACTGTGGCAGGAATGGATTCTGTGAGTTCTGTCCTCCTCCCTATTTAGAAAATTGCACAGTGCCTCAACTCATGGCTTCCCATGCCATATAACAGGATCACCAGAAGACATGAATCCTCATAAATATGTTAGAGGTAGGAGGTTGAGTACAGCCTGAAGGGAGATTCTGAGAATCAGGAGGTTTCATGGCACAAGCTGGAGAGAAGTGCTTTGTTACAGGTGAGCCTGATATGGGTGTGTGCAACTGTTACTTTGCAAAGTGCTACATAAAACCTAGGATCACCACTACCAATGTTAAAGGGAAAAAAATCATTGGTATTTGATCTTTCATCTGGACCTTCCTGGGCATCCCTGAGCCTATAGCTTTCCTGCAAAATCCATTAAATACTTTGACTTTCTGCCTCTGCTGACGTAACATCTAAATGAGTCTAATAGGCTTTGGCTGCAAAGTGTGGGATTTTTTTCAGCAAAATCTCTAGAGAGGTATGGGCCTTTTCTTGGATTCTTTGGTGGAGGATTCCAGAATGGATCACTGACCATACAAAGAAAAAGAATCATATCACTGGAGTTCATCTTCTTACTATTTCACACTAAGAAAGCACATTTCCTGACTACATTGGATGAAGACAGCCCCTAAAACTTTATAGTACTTTGTTGCTCTCCTTGAGTTCTGAAAATGGGTATTCAGTCATTCATTAGCATTAGTACTTACTGAGTGATACATTCTAAGAAGTCAGTAACACTGAGAGAAAAAACTGTCACAATTCTGATTATATGGTAACCACAAGATATGAGGATTGTCAGCTAAAATTTTCTTCCCCCCGCCCCCAGTTTTGTCCTTGATGGATGATTTTATAGAGACAAGGTGGGTGAGAGTAATATCTTTTATTGGACCAACTTCTGTTGGTGGGAGAGAGAAGCTTTCGAGCCACAGAGAGCCCTTCTTCAGGTTTGGGAAAGGTACCTCATCCATCTTGTTTTTCTAATATCTGGTACCTACATGGCTACAACTACACTGCATACAACAATGGATTACTTTATACTCTGTTTACTGTTGCAAAGAAGGCAACATCTACTAACATCCCCAGTTTAATTTGTATTGGAACGTGATGTAACTCAGACACTTACTACATGGAAGGATTTTTTCTGTCACCATAGTAAATCCACCACTCCAAGAGGAGGCAGCTAGGTTGATAGAAGAATTCCTCTGTCGACCTACTGGTGTCTAGGGGCTTAAGTCAGCTTAATTAT
Source organism: Malaclemys terrapin pileata (assembly GCF_027887155.1). Taxonomy (NCBI): domain Eukaryota; kingdom Metazoa; phylum Chordata; order Testudines; family Emydidae; genus Malaclemys; species Malaclemys terrapin. Next base: position 245,355,980 of record NC_071506.1, read on the forward strand.
GTCATACAGGATGTGAATTTTTTCATAACCCTGAGTGACGTAGCTAAGCCAACCTAACTTTTTAGTTTAGACCAGCCCTCAGGAAAAGACAAACTAATACAAAAGTGTATAATGCTGGAACTATTTGTCATATTTTCAACCAGATATTAATTAGGTCTCAGTGTTCAATGGCTATATACCTTTTTCTAATTTTAGAAGTATTTATTAAAGGAAAGATATGGTGAGGCTTTAATTGAGGAATGTGGCTACGATGTGTAGGAGGAATTCATAAGCTATTGTTACTGCGTGATCTGCAAGTGCTGTTAGCTGCATTGCACAAGTATGATCATCTTTCTTTTATTTACATCTGGCGAGAAAGCTGCAACAATTTATTTGGGATATGGACCTTGGTACTGTAACTCATGATTGTATCACGTCATTATTATAACACTATAAAACTGTAATAAAAGCTTATCTACACAAAGGAATTTTAGAAAAAAATTTCCTGCTGGTGCTATGATGCACCAGTGGGAGTGCTACTGTAGACAAAGCTGTAGCAGCTTTTGGTGTTTTGTCATTGTGTCAGTACAGCTTGCACAGATCTGATTGCATGATTGGGACTAAGTGTGGATTTCTCACTTTATTGCATAAAATAACTACAGCTGGAGTTTCTGGAGTGAATGACCAGTATAATACCCCATGGACACCAGATTGTGTAGTAATAATGTTAAAAGTGAAATAACTCCAGATAAGTTACGATCATAGACTCATAGACGTCTAGGACTGGAAGGGACCATGAGAGGGAAACTTCCCTGCAAACTGTGCACGTTTTTTCTGTGTTTGTGTCCATATACTTTTCCATTAGGTTGTACTAAATATGTGACCATCACAATAGGTTAAACTTTTCCCCTCCAACTTTTAATTTTTCCCCCCGATAGTCTTTTCCTTGCCTTGGTAGCAGATTCTACTCAACACCTTGCTTTCTTAGAAATCAGGCCTCAAATCCTGCAAACTGATCTATGCAGGAGGACCCTTACACCGACAGAGTCATACTGAAGTGAATGGGGCTCCACATAGGCATAAAGATTATTCTGTATGGCCCAGTTTGTGGACTGAGTCTTAAACTCTTTTTTGATCTCTACAATACTCTCACCTTTGGGTCATCTTGGAGTGACCATAATCTACATGTTTGCCAAAAGTAGGGATTCAGTAAAAAATCAAGATACATAGACTAGCCAATCTATTTCAAAAGATTACCAGGAGCTACTATTAGTGAGTTTCTGTAATCTAGCAGATTAACCAAAAATGTTAATTTCCTTTCAAGTGAACTTTTGGAGAAGTACCATGTTGATGTTCTTTAATATACTTGGAGGTTTCTTAAACACATTGCAGACAATATTTCCAGAAATAAACTAAGACTAATCTGCAAATCATCTTCATTTTATGTTCTTATATCTCTTACATTCTTGTTTAATTTTGTTTAGATTTAACTGTATTACTACTTTAAATGTTAGCGTTGCAGTTAAATATTTTCTCTTTTACAATACATTAAAACAATCATTCATATTCAACAGTGAAGACGAGAAGAAGCCAAAGAAACCTAATGTGGTCAGCCCATTAACAATGGTAAGATATATGCTATATATATCTATTAAAGTTTAATAATGAACTTTAAACAATGTTTTTTAATGTTTCAAGTCTTACTGATAAGGCCTGATCTACATTTCTGGTATACCTGTGTGGATACAGTTTATACCAGCCAAACTGTGCTTTGCCTGTATAGCGTATTCCACACACATCCCTCCCCCACAAGTAAAGTAAGCTGTACTGGCAAAAGTGTAATTTTACCGGTATAACTGCATCTACCTAGGAGATTTTGCTGGCAGACCTGTGTTAGTCACCTCTTCACAGCCTGACCAAGGGTACTGGAACAATTTGTACAGTATGGGTGCTGAGAGCTATTGAACCATACTGTAAACCCTGTATATAATGCAAATCACTTCAAGCCAGGGGATGCAGCAGCACCCCCCAGCACTCCTAGTTCCAGCACTTATGACACCGACCAACATAGCTATGCTGACAAAAGTTTGTAGTGTAGACCTGGCCTTAAAAGTTTTACCTGCATTACTATGTCAGTTAGGGGTATTATACTTTACCAACAAAGTTATATCAGTAAAAACACTAGTGTGGATGCAGTTATACCAATATAAAGGTGCCTTATACTAGTATAGCTTAATTTGGTTTCTGAACTACAATAAGCTATACCAGTGTAAGTATTTTAATATCAGTTAGGGTGACCAGATGTCCCGATTTTATAGAGACAGTCTCGATATTTGGGGCTTTTTCTTATATAGGCTCCTATTACCCCCCACCTCCTGTCCCGATTTTTCACACTTGCTGTATGGTCACCCTAATACCAGTATAACTGTGGGGTTTTTTTTTGCTGCTTTAACTACACTGGTATAGTTAAAGTGGCAAAACCTTTGAGGACAGGCCTACACTAAAAACTTTTACTGGTATAGTAATGTCAGTTGGGGTATGATTTTTGTGATATTTCCATATCAGTAAAAGTTGTACTGTAGATGCAGTTATACTGGCATTAAAGTGCTTTTGCTGTGAGAGCTTATTTCACTTGGAGAACTGGTATAAACGATATCAACAAAAGCACTTTTTTTGATAATATAAGCTGTGTTTACAGTAGGAGGGTTTGCCAGTAAAGTTATACCAGCAAACTTTTTCTAGTATACACCTGGCATAAGTATAGACAACCCCTTAATAACAGAGAGATTTTTATACTGGTGACTTCAACCAGGATAAAATCTTTGATTTTAACTTATTCTTTTGTGCTTAGGTATATTAGATATGTTTTGTGCATGTGGTATGTTAATGTTAATGACTACTGTTTAGACTCTAATAGGGTAACAAATGTTGGCATCCATGAACAATAGCAGAGATTCATCGGAAAGTCCACAGAGGTATTGCATTAATGTTCAATAAGTGGCTTATGAGCATCCTGAAGCAACTACAAACTTTTCTATGATCTCCCTTCTACTATGTATAAGTTGCAATATCTAGGCATTTTGTGATTAAATTAAAAACAAAAGATGAAGTATGATTTTCTCTCATTTTTGGCTTTTAGATAAAAGGACTCTTATACCCTTCACTCTGGATTTGCTGATTTTTGTGGGTTCTTGTCAGCTCCCGTATTCAGCATAATTTTTAATTAATTATTTTAACAAGATAGCTAAATTACACCGAGAGCTCAAATACCAGAGAGAATGTTTCTCTTTATATTGCAAAATGCTGGCCAAATTTTGTCCTCAAGGTCTAATTTCAGTAGCAGTTTAAGGGCAAAATTGTCTCTATCAAGAACCACACTATTCTAAATAGGAAATATTCTGTGCAGTACATACTACTTAATATTATTCAGTATTATTCTAGCTGCACAAAATCCCACTAGACATCTTGTTCATTTTAATTGGATGATGCATACTAATATGATATATGCAATCATATTAATGAATCTGTAGCTCAAGGTGCAGAATGAATAATGAGCGTGCTTCTTCACTTTGTTACACCAGTACAATTCCAGTGACTCCAGTGTTGTTACTGAAGTGGAGTGGCATGGAGAATCAGACCTAGTGCTCTTCTTACATGTAGAGCCTGACCCAAAGTTGAGTGAAGTAAATGTGCTTTTGATAATGCCTATAATACATCAGGAAATACTTTTTTTCTTAGCGTCACACTGAAATTTGTATTGCAAGTATCTCATGAGGACTTCATATAGTAAAATTCGTAAGGGATGCTCTATACATAGTTTATTATTGCTTTCATTATACTGATTTAGAAACTGGTGTAGCTCAAGTGCTACAACCCCCTAGCATGAACACAGTTATACCAGTATAAGTTATACCAGTATAAGTAGGGCCCTACCAAATTCACGGCCATGAAAAACACATCATGGACCATGAAATCTGATCCCCCCACAGTGAAATCTAGTGTTTTGGGTGCTTTTACCCTATACTATTCAGATTTCACGGGAGGAGACCAGTGTTTCTCAAATTGGGGATCCTGACACAAGGTCCTGACACAACAGATGGTTATGGGGTCACAAGGTTATTTTAGGGGGGTTGCGGTATTGCCACCCTTACTTCTGCGCTGCCTTCAGAGCTGGGTGGCTGGAGAGTGGCAGCTGTTGGCTGGGCACCCAGCTCTGAAGGCAGCGTCCCACCAACAGCAGTGCAAAAGTAAGGGTGGTAATACCATACCATGCCACCCTTACTTCTGTGCTGCTGCCTTCAGAGCCGGGCAGCTGGAGAGTGGCGGCTGCTGACTGGGGGCCCAGCTCTGCAGGCAGCAGCAGTGCAGAAGTAAGGGTGGCAATACCATACGATGCCATCCTTATGTCTGCGCTGCTGCTAGTGGCGGCTCTGCCTTCAGAGCTGGGATCCTGACCAGCAGCCGCCACTCTCCAACTGCCCACCTCTGAAGGCAGCACCACTGCCAGCAGCAGCAGCCAGAAGTAAGAGTAACAGTACCACAACCCCTCCTACAATAACCTTGTGACCCCCTCCCCACAACTTTTTTTAGGGTCAGGACCCCTACAATTACAACACTGTGACATTTCAGATTTAAATAGCTTAAATCATGAAATTTATGATTTTTAAAATCCTATGATCATGAAATTGACCAAAATGGACTGTGAATTTGGTAGGGCCCTAAGTATAAAGATGCTTATATCAGTATGGCTTATTTCTATAACTTTAAATTATTTTTGTCAATTTAAATTTTAATCCGATAGAGTGGAATGTTATAAAAACTGTGCGTATACAAGACTTAAGCTTTTATGACTTTTTGTTATCTTAACTGTGCATCCCTAATGTTGTGCTAGCCCTTTTTAATGCATGAAATTCGAGAAGTTTTCAGGAATGAAGGTGTTCCCATTTTCACATGAAGGTGTTCTCATTTTCAGTTTCGGTACTCTGATTGGTTGGATAAATTACTAATGGTTCTTGGCTCTGCCATGGCAATCCTTCATGGTGCAGCTCTCCCAATCATGATGATAATCTTTGGAGATATGACAGATAGCTTTGTTAATCCAGGAAACATATCTAATCCAGGTAAGAACTGTCCTCGTTTTTAATTGGTGACATTAGAATACAGCTTGTATGGAGAGAATAATTGTCTGCATTACAATAAAAACAGGAAGGAATGGCAGCTTATCCTCTGGATAATGAATCCAATGGAGTCAGTTTGCTCCTAATGGCTGAGCCAAATTAATATGTGGCCCATTTATTACAGAGGAGATATACCAGAGGTTAATTTTTTCCCCTGTTTCCAGGCCTTCCTAAAATATTAAAAGCACCCATTAACTGTTATACTGATTTCTGCAGAGCTGGTACTTCTTTTGAAATGTCACAGAAATGGAAATGTCCTGTGACACTGAATGTGGAGTTGAGGGAACAAAAAGGGGATGAATGTGAAATTGTGAGATGAGGTATATGAAAAAGAGAACCGGCAAAATACATATACAATATCTCAAAAATAAGAGGCAGTTTGAAAGTCACAATAATTACAGAGATATTCATAAATAAATGATTAAATCATGTATTAGTCTTACCCAGTAACGGCAACCCAGGTAAGCATGATACTCGTAATGCTATTTATTTATTAAATATAAATATGTTAATATTGAAATATAAATTTTCATGCAGTTACAGACAAACAAAAGGACAGAGTCCCTGCCCCAGAGACTTTACAATGTGAGGTTCAATTCTCCAGGCATCAGCTCCTATCACTTTCCTTTGAGGGACAAAGAAAATAGAAAAAGAAGCACCCTGGTTTAAATATGTGGCGGGGGTTCCCCCTGGAACAAAATTAATTGATTACAGAGAACACACCTTCAGTGCACTTAAATACGAAGTGCTGAGACTGAAGTCTATTCATGTTCACATAATGAGAAAGGTTTTCAGGAAATAAAAGAAGAGGCTCCTTCTCTCCTATAATTATTGTACCTCTTATGAGAACAGAAAAATGCCTTTTATATTGGTCTAAGGGAGAAAACTTGACAGATGCTTGGGTTTTTTTTCCCATCGATCTCTTCTATGTCCTCTTTTCGTTCTGATCAGAGTCCTGTAGACGATTCAGCTAAAAACATCTAATCTCCTCCTGCTAGCCCCAGTTAGATCTTATTAATTTACTTTGAATTCCTTTTCAGTCTTTCTGGAAATCTTCACTTATTTCACCTAGCCTTCACTAGGGGGTGACTAGACTACTGACTTTACCTGCACTTAGAATTTCCTAAACTTCTCCAAAGACTTATGTTCTCTCTCTCATTATTTGTTTAGAACTATTCTTCTGCCTTTACAGGCAGATAGTTAAGTCACAGAGGGTTGGATGCTCTTACACTGAAGTGTAAGAGGTGGCTTATAAGATCTGTGGGACTAGACCTTGGGATGGCTGACAGCCCCCCATACAAAGCCAAAACCAGGGAGCACGGGGGAGATTAGGCCCTACAGGAAGTACTGCACAACGGATCCAGACTGACAGTACCCTGCGGCCCTCTGATCGGCCAAGTAACCTTAGAGTGTGGCCTAAGAAGTTGTTTAGCCCAGGGTCGGCTCCAACTTTTTTGCCACCCCAAGCGGCGAAGAGAAAAGAAAAAAAAGAAAAACCCGATTGAGCTGCCGCCGAAGAGGAAGAGAGGGACCGAAGGACCCGCCGCCGAATTGCTGCCGAAGACCCGGACGTGCTGCCCCAATAACGGATGGACTGCCGCCTCTTTCTGTTGGCTGCCCCAGGCACCTGCTTCCTTTGCTGGTGCCTGGAGCCAGCCCTGGTTTAGGCAATCACACAGATTTCTAGTCTGCTGTGACTCCTGACCACACTTGCTTTCTACCCTCCAGTCTCTAACCCAGCCTGACTCTGACTCTTGCCTCCTGATTCTAGCCTGGTATTATCTCTGGCCTGACTCTTGCCTATTGACCTTGGTGCTGGTGCTTACAGTGATCCCCACTCACTGACTACTGTCTTGTGACCATTGTTGAAGTATGGAAACCAGCCAGCTATGACTGCTTTGCCAGACTACCTATGCCCCAGACCCTTACATGGTTTCACTATTGCTGATGCAGAGAAATGTAAAATTATGCATCCTTGCACTAGCTGCACCCTGGGGGATATTAATATTGAGGTGTTACTATTTCTGACTTCCTTCAGGATTTCTATTTATGGGGGTGTAAAACATTAGTTTATAACCCATCCACGGAGGATGCTGAGGGGATGAAGTGAATCAATTTGCTCTTTGATAGATCTGGTCATGCCTTTCCTCAGCCAGTACCACTCTTATTTTTTAACTTGTGCTGGCCTGCTAGAGCTTCCCTAGTACAACAGTGACAATAGTCACTTTGTGCAGTTGCAATTTTATTTCCTGATAGGCTTTACGCTGCTGAAGCCATGCAGTTTAAAAATAACATGAGAAAGTGTATGACAGAGACATATGATATCTGCTCACTAACTTTGTTCCTTTCCTCTTCTAGCATCTTGTCTTGAAGTTGTGCAATAGCAGACTTCTCCAGTCACACTCAAAACACCCATGTTGAAGCCTATATTTACACTTCGTGTTCTTGAGTACTTAATGAGTTCATGCATTCATTGTCAATCATTTTCCAAAACATGCTCCTTTGCTTTCCTCACAAGCATCATCCCACACGCTATATCCAGAATGAAAGGAAATGCTTCATGTTACCGGGGAAAAGATTAAAAGATTTACATTTCTTGTGTATATGTCAGAGCTTCAAACCATTATATCTCTTTCTCAGTAGATGCTTTCCACCTTTTAATTAATTATTGTGGAAAACAAGTCTTGTAACAGTCTTTTTTATTTGGAATCTTGTGCCGTAAAGTACGCATGCACAATTCATGATGTTTAAGGTATAAATTTAAGAAAGTAAGCACATTGGCAATGCTTATTTAATTATTATGACATAATAAAGGCTGCAATAGAACTAATTTCAATAATAATTGTAATTTTGCTTTTCATTGCACTAAGCATCTCAAAGTGCTTTACATATGTTAATTAATAAAAGCTTATACAACACTCTTACAGGTAGGAGTTGGAAATAATATTATCCCCCTACTGGAAATGGGGAAAGTGAGGCAAAGTCATGTTAAGCTAAGGTCACCAAGCAAATCAGTGATGAAGCCAAGAGAATGATTCAGATCACTTGCTTCTCACCAGCGTGCTTTAGCAACTATACTTCTTTCATATCCTTAATTAACAATAATTAGTTGAATAAAAACGTAGTCACCTAACAAACCAGACAATGGCTTTAACATAGAGTGAAGGTTCTACACTCATAAAACTAATGGCAACATATGGACCTACATTTGTAAGGTGATTAAAAGTACTTCTTGATCTATATAAATACAATGTATTGATAATACTAACAAAGTCCGTGTACATTCTAGAATGAGTATTATAGGCAAAATTCTGATCTCAGTTAGACTTGTGTAACTCTGAAGTAAGTGACAGCAGAATTTAGTTTTATATTGTAATTGCCACTGTTGCATTATAGGTACAAGCCTGCACTTTTGGTCTGAAAAACTAATTGTACAACTTGTTGTACACCCTCAATTCCCACTGAAGTCAATGGAGGCCTAGGGTACTTCGCACTTCTCAGGATTTGCTCAGCACCTTGAAGGATTAGGAGTTTATACAGAAAAGTTATTAAAACATGCTTTAGTATATGTATTTAACAAAAATTTCTTATGTTTTTTTTAAGGGAATATTTCTTTTAATCCTTATCAGAAACTTGAGGAACAAATGACCAGGTAATTAGTAATTGTTAATTATCTTCAGGATTGCCTTTCTTTTAGGCAGCGGTAGAGGTCTCTAATCAAACCATTATTTCCCTAAAGGTAATTTTATATTTAAACCTATGAAACAAACAATTAGCTGGTGCGTTAGATACATGTCAGTCAAAGTGTTACATACAGCTAGAGGGTTACACTCTTTGTTACTTAGAATCATAGAATCATAGAATATCAGGGTTGGAAGGGACCTCAGGAGGTCATCTAGTCCAACCTCCCTGCTCAAAGCAGGACCTAACCCCAACTAAATCATCCCAGCCAGGGCTTTGTCAAGCCTGATCTTAAAAACCTCCAAGGAAGGAGATTCCACCACCTCACTAGGTAACCCATTCTAGTGCTTTACCACCCTCCTTGTGAAAAAGTTTTTCCTAATATCCAACCTAAACCTCCCCCACTGCAACTTGAGACCATTACTCCTTGTTCTGTCATCTGCTACCACTGAGAACAGACTAGATCCATCCTCTTTGGAACCCCCTTTCAGGTAGTTGAAAGCAGCTATCAAATCACCCCTCATTCTTCTCTTCTGCAGACTAAACAATCCCAGTTCCCTCAGCCTCTCCTCATAAGTCATGTGCTCCAGCCCCCTAATCATTTTTATTGTCCTCCGCTGGACTCTTTCCAATTTTTCCACATCCTTCTTGTAGGGGCCTGTCGGGGACTTTTTAACCCAGACGGCAAGGTTCGTTGTCTGACCGCAGAGTGAGAGACAGGCAACACCAGCAAGATCCAATACAAGCTCTTTATTGAAGAGTGCACACAACAATAGAGAGCGGCCCGTCTCCAGAGAGAACAAGCCACGATTACAATAGCTAGTGAGATTATATGGACAGTTCCGTCGCGTCATAGTTAAAGCAACCCAATCCCCTCCTTTACTAGTTAAAAGCTTCTAATATTCATGCATATCTATGTTCTTTGACAGTACAAACAGTTCATGATTCCTCAGCAGCTTCTTATCAGCTTTTTCGTCATGCACTAGAAACTAGGAGAAAGTAGGGAGTTAAGAACAGAAACGGAGTGGAGACTGCAAGTCTCCATATGTCCAAACAAACCGTTCCTAGTACATTTGGTACAAGAATATGGTCCCCCCCTTTATCTCATTCTTTGAAGCCCAAGCAAGCATGTCCTCATGTTTCACAGAGAGACAGGAATGGCCCAGCAACTACAGTTAGCCTAACTTTGGCTAAGCTGGCCAAACAACCTGTTCTATACTCCATTTTCCTTGGACCTAACAGTCCCCCCTTTGTCCCTGGAGTACTTTGAAGGGACTCCTGGGACAACTAACTACTGTGAGTGGTAAACTTGGGAGTTTGTTACTTTTGGACAGAACACACCTTGGCGCCCATCCAACTTTTATCATAACATACAAGGCCAGCAAGCTGCATATAATTACAACGGCGCTTCGGAGTACATTATGGAGCCAACCACCTATATTTGGAATCCAATTGAACAGGTTACTCCACTAGGATTCAATTCGCTTCTTTCAGTGGTCCTTTGCTACTTCCATAAGGTGGTTTGCTGTTTCCTAAGTGGCATTATAAACGTCTGGGACATACGCACAGCATTCTTGTCCAATTAATGCACATGTTCCTCTCTGAGAGGCCAGTAAAATATTTAGAGCCAAGTGGTTCTGGAGAACCATCTGCCTTAGTTTTCTCTGTGCGGTTGCCAAGTCCACCAGGGCATCGGCGTTAGTTTAATTTCCCAGATGTCTCGGTGAATTACCCAATCCTACATGCATCCTCCCCATGGACCCGGCAGGATTCGGTATGTGGGAGCCCACACCTCCCTAACCGGTCCATATGCTTGGAAGGAGCATTGAGAATGTCCGCACTTCCACCAGGAAGTCTCCAAGTATTTCTTTATGGCCACAGATCAGATGGTACTCCTGATGTGTCTGTAAGGGCAGTGGGCCAAGCCTGCACATGCTAGATCCCACTGCAATGCCTTCCCAGCCTCAGTGATATTCAATACCATCTCTGTCAGCAACTTCTGGGTCATAGAACTAAGGGCGGAGATAACATGTAACTCACTAATTCCAGCCTGTACCTGGGTTAGCTGTGCTCCACAAATAAGGCTTGTGGCCTTCTTTAGTTGCTGTAATTTCTTATTATGTTTTTGGTTTTTTAAAAATATTTTAAACTGCTGCTGTACTATTGGCCCTATCCCATAGGGATCCGGTCAAGTCTCTCTTCTTTCTAGAGGAAATAACTCAAGCCCTCTGTTGTGCTAATCTAATACAGCCCTTTTTGCATTTAAAATTTAATTAGGGAGGGCAATACATGCTGAAGGACTTATTCAAAACACAGGGCGCAGCCTGTAGAATAAACCCCAAAATTCAATCAAAACCACATTCCCAAGCATGGGTCCCACAAGTTTCTTCCTGCCAGTGTATAATTTTTTGTTTCTTCACCAGGGTCAGTTCTTAATGTTTTTTTGTAGTCAGGAATTTCTGGACTTTGGTGGTTTCAATGGAGTGAGTGTTTTTTCTTCTCTTTTTCTGAAACAGTGTGGTTCAGCATCATACAGGGGAGAGGTTACTAGCACATTACCTTGTAATGGGTTTTGCTTTTTTTAGAAAAAAAATCCAAAGGCACAGTAGGTCTGTCAGTGGACAAGGGAGAGGTTACTAGCACTTCATCTTGTCTTTTTTTGTCTTTTTTTCCTTTTCCCTGCTGTCCAGAAGGCACAGCAGAGTTAGAAGGAGGAATAGGCTGATCATCAGTCGGAGAGTCCTCCCGAGGTGGAGGGGTCTTTTTACAGTGAGAAGCATGAGTCCAGGTAGGCAGTCCTTGGCACTTCACAGCAGTGTTGGTGGTTAACAGGACTTGGAAAGGGCCTTTCCAGCATGGAGTCAAAGCAGTCTTTCGTTGATGGACTTTACATAGACTCAGTCTCCTGGTTTCAATGAATGGCAGGACTGCTACCGTCTTTAGGTAGTGCTTCTTTACCTGTGGAAAAAATCTAACACATTTCATTAATGCCTGGCAGTGTTTTGCAGATCTCATAGTTGCTTGGGCACATTCAGGCCCCCCTTTTCTTGGCTGTAAGCCAAGTCTTAGCTGTGGACAGTGCCCTTGGATGGGCCAGTATCTTATCTTTAGAGTGAGCTTGCTAGCTTTTTTTTTTCCAGTTAACTCGTTCTGTTCTTTTTTTTTTTTTTTCTTCTCTTCTTGGCTTTTTTTAACCTACAAAGGAAACTTCCACTTTTCACTCATACACTTTTTCTCAACAATGAACACATACACATTGCCATTATACAGTACATTAGTCTTATTATTTAATGTATGCCATATACACCTTTCCAGTAAAATAACTTTTATACAGAGCTTTGGAGCAACAAACCAGGACAAGCACTTCCACTTTTGAGGAGTCCACTTGGTACAACCTCTGGTGTCCAATAGCTTTCCTTCCTCCCCAGCCCTCTGGCTAGAAATCTGAGGTAGCCAGAAGGATCCCATGTGCAATATGGGGAGTGGGTTAACCTCCATGTCCTTGCTTCCAAAGACTGTTGATATGCAAATTTTAACAACATTTTTTTTCAATTAAAAAATCTGACCAATGAATTTTTTTTTTACTTAAGCAAATGTATTAGATTTTAGTATATCACATTTTTCCTGATTTATCCAAACACTTTGTATTTCAAGTTGAATAAAACAAGTATCTGCTTTTTTATTTAACCCTTTTATTTAATTTTGAACTAGACTGTCTTATGAAAATATTAAACACAACAATTCTGGCCACAAGACAAACACCACAAGACAGGACATAGAACACAAAAATAATTCCTATTGTACCAGTAAATGCATGGTACGTTGAATGCTGTTCAGCTGGCATCCGTTTTCTTTGATGATTTGAAAGACATTATTTACTTTAAATATTTCCTTTATATACACATACTCTTGTTGATTTCAGGCAAGACAGAGGAATTACCCATGATTCCTCAGCAGCTTCTTATCAGCTTTTTCGTCATGCACTAGAAATTAGGAGAAAGTAGGGAGTTAAGAACAGAAACAGAGTGGAGACTGCAAGTCTCCATATGTCCAAACAAACTGTTCCTAGTACATTTGGTACAAGAATATGGTCCCCCCCTTTATCTCATTCTTTGAAGCCCAAGCAAGCATGTCCTCATGTTTCACAGAGAGACAGGAATGGCCCAGCAACTACAGTTAGCCTAACTTGGGCTAAGCTGGCCAAACAACCTGTTCTATACTCCATTTTCCTTGGACCTAACAGGCCCAAAACTGGACACAATACTCAGGGTGAGGCCTCACCAATGTTGAATAGAGGGGAACGATCACGTCCCTCAATCTCTTGGCAATGCCCCTTCTTATACAGCCCAAAATGCCGTTAGCCTTCTTGGCAACAAGGGCACACTGTTGACTCATATCCAGCTTCTCGTCCACGGTAACCCCTAGGTCCTTTTCTGCAGAACTGCTGCCTAGCCACTCAGTCCCTAGTCTGTAACAGTGCATGGGATTCTTCCATCCTAAGTGCAGGACTCTGCACTTGTCCTTGTTGAACCTCATCAGATTTCTTTTGGCCCAATCCTCTAATTTGTCTAGGTCCCTCTGTATCCTATCCCTACCTTCCAGAGTATCTACCACTTCTCCCAGTTTAGTGTCATCTGCAAACTTGCTGAGAGTGCAGTCCACGCCATCCTCCAGATCATTAATGAAGATATTGAACAAAACCGGCCCCAGGACCAACCCTTGGGGCACTCCGCTTGAAACCGGCTGCCAACTAGACATGGAGCTGTTGATCACTACCCGTTGAGCCTGACGATCTAGCCAGCTTTCTATCCACCTTATAGTCCATTTATCCAGCCCATACTTCTTTAACTTGCTGGCAAGAATACTGTGGGAGACCGTATCAAAAGCTTTGCTAAAGTCAAGGAATAACACACCCACTGCTTTCCCCTCATCCACAGACCCAGTTATCTCCTCCTAGAAGGAAATTAGGTTAGTCAGGCATGATTTGCCCTTGGTGAATCCATGCTGACTGTTCCTGATCACTTTCCTCTCCTCTAAGTGCTTCAGAATTGATTCCTTGAGGACCTTCTCCATGATTTTTCCAGGGATTGAGGTGAGGCTGACTGGCCTGTAGTTCCCTGGATCCTCCTTCTTCCCTTTTTTAAAGATGGGCACTACATTAGCCTTTTTCCAGTCATCTGGGACCTCCCCCGATCACCATGAGTTTTCAAAGATAATGGCCAATGGCTCTGCAATCACATCCGCCAACTCCTTTAGCACCCTTGGATGCAGCGCATCCGGCCTCATGGACTTGTGCTCGTCCAGTTTTTCTAAATAGTCCCGAACCACTTCTTTCCCCACAAAGGGCTGGTCACCTTCTCCCCATACTGTGCTGCCCAGTGCAGCAGTCTGGGAGCTGACCTTGTTCGTGAAGACAGAGGCAAAAAAAGCATTGAGTACATTAGCTTTTTCCACATCCTCGGTCACTAGGTTGCCTCCCTCATACAGTAAGGGGCCCACACTTTCCTTGACTTTCTTCTTGTTGCTAACATACCTGAAGAAACCCTTCTTGCTACTCTTAACATCTCTTGCTAGCTGCAACTCCAAGTGTGATTTGGCCTTCCTGATTTCACTCCTGCATGCCTGAACAATATTTTTATACTCCTCCCTGGTCATTTGTCCAATCTTCCACTTCTTGTAAGCTTCTTTTTTGTGTTTAAGATCAGCAAGGATTTCACTGTTTAGCCAAGCTGGTTGCCTGCCATATTTACTATTCTTTCTACACATCGGGATGGTTTGTTCGTGCAACCTCAATAAGGATTCTTTAAAATACAGCCAGCTCTCCTAGACTCCTTTCCCCCTCATGTTATTCTCCCAGGGGATTCTGCCCATCAGTTCCCTGAGGGAGTCAAAGTCTGCTTTTCTGAAGTCCAGGATCCGTATTCTGCTGCTCTCCTTTCTTCCTTGTGTCAGGATCCTGAACTCGACCATCTCATGGTCACTGCCTCCCAGGTTCCCATCCACTTTTGCTTCCCCTACTAATTCTTCCTGGTTTGTGAGCAGCAGGTCTAGAAGAGCTCTGCCCCTAGTTGGTTCCTCCAGCACTTGCACCAGGAAATTGTTCCCTACACTTTCCAAAAACTTCCTGGATTGTCTGTGCACCGCTGTATTGCTCTCCCAGCAGATAGCAGGGTGATTAAAGTCTCCCATGAGAACCAGGGCCTGCAATCTAGTAACTTGTGCTAGTTGCCAGAAGAAAGCCTCGTACACCTCATCCCCCTGGTCTGGTGGTCTATAGCAGACTCCCACCACGACATCACCTTTGTTGCTCACACTTCTAAACTTAATCCAGAGACTCTCCGGTTTTTCTGCAGTTTCATACCGGAGCTCTGAGCAGTCATACTCCTCTCTTACATACAATGCAACTCCCCCACCTTTTCTGCCCTGCCTGTCCTTCCTGAACAGTTTATATCCATCCATGACAGTACTCCAGTCATGTGAGTTATCCCACCAAATCTCTGTTATTCCAATGACATCATAGTTTCTTGACTGTGCCAGGACTTCCAGTTCTCCCTGCTTGTTTCCCAGGCTTCTTGCATTTGTGTATAGGCACTTAAGATAACTCGCTGATCGTCCCGCTTTCTCAGTCTGAGACAGGAGTCCTCCCCTCTTGCACTCTCCTGCTCGTGCTTCCTCCCGGTATCCCATTTCTCCACTTATCTCAGGGCTTTGGTCTCCTTCCCCCGGTGAACCTAGTTTAAAGCCCTCCTCACTTGGTTAGCCAGCCTGCTTGCGAAGATGTTCTTCCCTCTCTTCGTTAGGTGGAGCCCGTCTCTGCCTAGCACTCCTCCTTCTTGGAACACCATCCCATGGTCGAAGAATCCAAAGCCTTCTCTCCGACACCACCTGCATAGCCATTCATTGACTTCCACAATTCGACGATCTCTACCCAGGCCTTTTCCCTGCACAGGGAGGATGGACGAGAACACTACTTGTGCCTCAAACTCCTTTATCCTTCTTCCCAGAACCACGTAGTCTGCAGTGATCCACTCAAGGTCATTCTTGGCAGTATCATTGGTGCCCACGTGGAGAAGCAGGAAGGAGTAGCGATCCAAGGGCTTGATGAGTCTCGGCAGTCTCTCCATCACATCGTGAATCCTAGCTCCTGGCAAGCAGCAGACCTCTCGGTTTTCTCGGTGCTGTCCTAGTACACTGGGATGCCCAGAGTTCCTTGCATTCCTCCATTCCCACTCCTCCCCTTCCCAGCACCCTCTCATCCCCTTCTACTTCAGGAACATCCTGCAAGTCCCCCCCTTCTTCTCCCCCTCCCCTCCCCCTCCCCGTATTGGGAGGATTAACGGAGCTAAAATGAGAGCTGTTATAAACTGGAATGTGTTCATGGCTGCCATGCACCGGTTCATTGATTTAGCTAGTTTATAGACAATGACATGGGTAGTTGAAGTTGCTAGTTCTGCTAATCTGATACCAAGGACTCTGTGTGTGCCCTCTGATCCTGCACTGCCTCCCCAGTTTCTCCCTTCTGGTTTTCATCAGAGGCAATAGGATTCTGCCCACTGATGCCTAGAACATTCCATTTGCAATTGATCAGATGCATCATTCAAAAGTTAATTGTTATATCCAAACATGCTAGCAGAGAAATGCTATCTAACTGAATGTAAGTCTTCACAAGCTCAGCCAATTAAACAGCAGCTTTCAAATAATTCTTCATCTTCTAGTGTAAAAAAATTAAAATAATGGATGAAGACAGTGGATTTTGACCTCCATGACTGTTCCTCCTTATTTATGTCCATAATAAGGTGACAGAGCTCTTCTTTTTCTCAGACCCTTTTATGCCTGTGGTAGACTCCTACATAAAGCTGCTGACTCATTGCAGCAAATGTAGCTTGTTAACTGAGGGCTACTAGGGAAGTAGGACAAAGGAGTTACTAGAGAGAAACACTAGAGACAGTCAAACGTAGAAAGGAAATTTAAGCATATGTTTTTGAATGATCAACAATGCTGAATTCCAGGAAGGGGTAGCGTTTGGATGTTAAATCAAGATCAGAGTGCTCTGCTGAGGATGTTGTAGGGCAGGGGTCGTCAACCTCTGGCACACGACTCGCCAGGGTAAGCACTCTGGCGGGCCGGGCCAGTTTGTTTACCTGCCACCTCGGCAGGTTCGGCCGATCGCGGCTCCCACTGGCCGCGGTTCGCCATCCCAGGCCAAGGGGGGATGCAGGAAGTGGTGGCCAGCACATCCCTCGCCCGCGCCGCTTCCCTCAGCCTCCATTGGCCTGGGATGGCGAACTGCAGCCAGTGGGAGCCGCGATCGGCCGAACCTGCGACGCGGTAGGTAAACAAACTGGCCCGGCCCACCAAGGTGCTTACCCTGGCGAGCCGGGTGCCAGAGGTTGCCGACCCCTGTTGTAGGGACTCAGCCCATTCCAATGACATTGTCCCAGTGAAAGAAATATTTTATATACACTTTCTATTTATAAAATCATAAAATTCCACATAAAAACCAAGATAAGATAAGGTCTGTCAAATGAGTATGCAAGCGTGTTACAGACATGCTAGGGGATAGCAAAGGTGATGTCAATGCTAGAAGTATTTAATATAGTCAACACTGCAGAGTAGAAAACTTCTTTTCAATAGATAGCATCCATAATGTGGAGTGTTTACCTGCAATATCTAATTTAGATATTTATAGAGTACTAGTCAATGTAGTACCTTGGTATTTATTGCTACTGTATAGAGCTAATTTATCAGTAGAAAGGATTCCCTGAAACCCTTCTTTTTTACAGTGGTAACAGCCGACTAAGTGCTAACTCTCATGAATGCACCAAAAAATGTTCTCATTAATTAATCATTATACTTTTCTTTGTTTCTTTAAAACCATCTGGGGTCCTGATCCAAAGCCCATTGAAGTCAACAGAAAGACACCTACTGACTTCATTGAAGTCAGTATAAAGCTTTAGCAAAGAAGTTATCATTGTACAAGCTATCACTGTAGCTCAGAGAACCAAAACACATAGGTCAGGGCCAATCATAGTTCTAGGAACATAAGAATGGCCATACTGGGTCAGACCAAAGGTCCATCTAGCCCAGTATCCTGTCTTCCAACAATGGCCAATGCCAGGTGCCCCAGAGGGAATGAACAGAACAGGTAATCACCAAGTGATCCATCTCCTGTTGCCCATTCCCAGCTTCTGGCAAACAGAGGCTAGGGACACCAGCCCTGCCCATCCTGGCTAATACCCATAGATGGACTATCCTCCATGAATTTATCTATAGTTCATTATTTATATAGGAAGTCGTATAGGAATCCTATACTTCATAAAAAACTACTAACCTATGGGTGGTATGATTATATTTCCCTATGCACAGTTTATTCCATAATTGTCCATTATAAGGTTCTTTCACCTTCCTCTGAAGCATCAGGTACTGCTGCTGTCAGAGATAGGATGTGGAAATAGGTGGATCATATGTTTGAGTCAGTGTAGCAATTCCTATATTTCTATGATCTTTTATTCCTTCTCTCTTTTCATCCATCTCTCATTTTCTTTCCTTTCTCTTCCCCCTGCTCTTTTTGGGTTCTCTTCTTCTCTTTTTCCCCTTTCCATTTCCCCTTGTCCTTGTCTTTCCGTTTCAACTTCTCTTTTCTCCCTCCTTTACAGGAGTCAACCTTTCCCCTGAAGATTGTCTTTCACAGGCCTCACCCCTATACTGTATAACCAGCATGCCTGGACTTGCCCCTGAAAGCAATTTATCATCAGAGATTATTATGTTAAATTCTAGTCCCTGTTATACATTAAAAACAATTTACAAGAACAGTAATTAACATAAAAATTACATGGATGAATTCAGGAAATGCACACATTATGTTTCTTACTCAAATAATATTTATACCTAAAATCCAGCTTTCATCCAGAACATTGGTTGTTGAATAGTTAATTCACAGTGCAATGTGCAATTAACTTTCATCAATGATTCTACCAAAATAAATTTGATCAATAAGGAATTTCACACATAATTGAATTCACTTTGTTATGGATTGTCATAAAACAAATCCTGTAATACTTGCTGGTGAATTTTAAAGATTCTTTATAGAGAGACAAGGTGAATGAGGTAATATCTTTTATTGAACCAACTTCTGTTGGTGAGAGCAATAAACTTTTGAGATTACTGAACTCTTCTTCTGTGACCAACCCAACTACAACAACACTGCATGCTGATTCATTATAATTTTACAGTGGTTAAGGTGATTGATTTAAGGTCAACATTTAGCTAATCACATAGTCAGCTTTAAGTTAGCCATTAACCTATTTTTATAGTTCAGTTTAGAGATGAGTAATTTTATAAATTATGAAATATCAAAGTAAATTGAGTTGTGTCATGCAACAATGGGAAAAAATCATAGTTACTTTCTTCTAAAGTGGGACAAGGGACTTTATTAGAATATGGAAAACAGAATTATCACCAAAGCTACTCTGTCTCTTTTTGTACTTCACTGCCGAGCTTTTGCTTACAACCTTCCCAACCCCCATCCTGTCTGGCTTCAAATTCCAGCTACAGCTTTAAAGAAACAGTACACATATTTTTACATATCTATAGGTGTGAGAGGATCCAAATGGCTTTTATCTTTATTTTGTAATTATTCATCTTTATGTAAATGTACTAATCTGGTAATGAAATTTGGCATGTGCCTCACACAAAGAAAGTTTAGATGTAATTTCCTATTGTTTTATGGCTATGGCACATGGAATAGTATTGAATAAAATTAAAATTAAAATACATGTTATGAATATATATATGAGCTAGAGGAATTTGCTGAACTTTAAATTATCATAATAAAATGGAATTCCATATAAGGAATTTATTGGCATCTACCTGCAACAAAGGTTTATCTAATTTTTTTGTCCTGTATGTGTGGAGGATCATTTTGATTTAACTGAATTAGCTCTATAGAGGAGGGTTTTTTTTCTTTTTTAACTTCAGGAATACATACTCATTTTAAAACAAAATTATTTCAAAGTTCTCTCACTGATGAGTAAATGAAATTGTGTATAACTAGTAAAGGATAGTGACAGTCAAACATGAAATATAATTTCAACCTTTGCTGCTTCATTAGATTCAGAATGGGATTTTCAAATTCCACCTTTTACCTTTCTTCATTATTAGCAGTATAGTACTTCCACAGTAAAGTATACTCCAAGTAGGTTTTCTACCTATATGTCAGTGGTCTCTGAGCTATCCATTCTTAGATAAAAAAGTACAGGTTTTCAGGTAACTTGTGGAGGTCATACATTTAAGTGGACAGATATGAAATATGATTCTAAAAGGACCTAGTGAAAAATATTACCAACACTGAAGAGAGGAAATAATGCAGATAGTGTCCAAAGAATATTCCATATTAGTTTATTTATGTATGTAAAGTACTGAAGTTAAAATCTATATCTAAAAGACTTGTTTGGGGTGAAAAAAAAAATCCAATTTAAAGGATCTCTGCAATTTTGTTCCTTTCAGCTATGCATACTATTATTCTGGAATAGGAGCTGGCGTTCTATTTGCAGCCTACATGCAAGTTGCATTTTGGACACTGGCAGCTGGCCGGCAAATTAAGAAAATCAGACAACAATTTTTCCACTCAATAATGCGACAGGAAATTGGGTGGTTTGATGTGAATGATGTTGGGGAACTCAACACTCGACTTATAGAGTAAGAATATTTTTAACTATCAGTTGTGATAATCCCTTCACAACCATGTTTCTTTACCTTACTAAACGTATGTATGAACTATATTAAAATGTCTTCAAAATCCTTATATGAAAATCTAGTGAATTTACTATCTACATGTTGAAATGTACAACATGGAGAGCCCTGCAGACTGGACTCCTTTACTCTACCAAAGAACAGGGATGTCACAGCAGTGTCCATGCCAGCATTCTCATGCTGCCAGGGCAACTAAATCCTATCCTATCATTACCAAGAAGGAAAAATATAGTTCAGTTTTCATGCATATTGAGGGCCTGAGCTACAAGATGCTGAATAATTCTGGCAAAAGGTCAGGCAACCTCAACTCCCAATCACTTTCCTCTGCTCACATGAAAGGAACTGCCCTGTCTTTCCTGGGACCCACTAGAGAACTTTCAAATGAGTCCAATATATGCATGTAGGAGATGACACGAAATGGATAGATTGGGGCCAGCATGGGCAGTCTAGGGATGACCTTTAACCCTGTTGGAGGTCATTTGGAAAAGGTTACATTACATTTTCCATGGGGAATGTCCAGTTTTCCAAGGTTGCATTATATTTTCTCCTCAGGAGAGCTGTCCTGGAGACAGCTGTTGACAAAGATTGGAAAGAGGAATTTAGGGACCCTATAGCCAGTGTGCGCCTCGACACAGTTGTCCATGTGCCTCAAGTGAATCCTCCAAGATTTGCATGTAAAGTTTAAGAAAATCCTTCTGAGCCTACAGGATTTTCTTCCCTGGCCTCCTCCCATGTGTGTTTCTGTTGGATGAAACATTTGTGACCTATGTTAGGTGTGGATACAAAGTGTGTTATATCTAAATTAATCTGAGAGCTTTTAGAAAATGTGACAGAATTGACAAAGTGTACTGCATCAATAAAAAAGCTTTTGTGTTTTCCACTTTCCTCAACATTTTGGATGTAATTTGTTTTTTAGTGATGTGTCCAAAATTAATGAAGGAATTGGTGACAAAATTGGAATGCTCTTTCAGGCAATAGCTACATTTCTCACAGGATTTATAGTTGGTTTCACAAAAGGATGGAAATTAACCCTTGTAATACTGGCAGTCAGTCCTGTCCTGGGACTCTCAGCTGCTCTCTGGGCAAAGGTGGGTGAAAGCTGTGAATTTTCACTGAGATGTAAAAGTACACTAAAGTGTCTTGTTTCAAGTGAGTGAGCCTCTTAATTTCCTCACTAAGAGTCATAGTATATTTAATTCCTTAGGGCTGTTAAAAATCATAGCTTTAGACTTGTCAACACAGGGAAGTTAAATTATAGAACTATACCTATAATGGCATAATTAAAGTGATACAACAGATAAAGTGTCCCTAGTGTGGACACAATTTTACTGATGTAAAGGTGGTTCTTCTTCGAGTGCTTGCTCATATCGATTCCAATTAGGTGTGCGTGCGCCACGTGCACGATCGTTGGAGAATTTTCTACCCTAGCAACACCCGGTGGGTCGGCTGTGGAGCCCCGACTCTTAGTCTCAGAAATAGACTTCTTTTCCAGACTTGTTAATGCTTTTTGCTGGGATTTTCAAAAACAACCATTGAATTTCAGTGGGAGTTGAGTCCCTTGATCCCTTTGGCTCGTGAAAATCACAATCTTTGGATATATATGGAAAATAGAATCATAGAATCATATAAATGTAGGAATGGAAGAGACCTTGATAGGTCATCTAATCCAGTCCAGATGTTCCTAGCTGCTGTATGGCCCCTTATAGACTGTAGCCAACTAGCATAACTAGAGCAGCCTACTGGCTGCTCTAACCTACCTGGGATCAGAATGATGCAGATCTGCCCTGAGAATCAAACAGGGAACCATAATCAGTTAACTAAGAGCCACCCACACATACACTTGTGCACTGAGTGAAAGCAGAAAATCTAGGTCTCAGTTTTTGATAGACGCTAACATTAAAATTTAATTTTTATATAATTGATGTATTCTTTATTTCTTATAATAAGTGGTTTGGTCCATTCTATGGTATTTAAGCAAAAGGCTTATTTTCTAATAAATGGCATTATAATGCATTTTTTTGGAAAGAGGAAACTATGGTGAAAAGACATAATATGCTCAAGCTGATTCAATATTTCTTTGAACAATAAGGTTAAAATATTTTCCTTTTATACAGATACTCTCTTCATTCACTGACAAAGAACTAACTGCATATGCAAAAGCAGGAGCTGTTGCAGAGGAAGTTCTGGCAGCAATTCGGACTGTTATTGCTTTTGGAGGACAGAAAAAAGAAATCAAAAGGTCAGAAAAATGTTTTCATTCATCAGCTAGTTTTAAAACTCTCAGTTTAAATGTTTTGAATTTTTCTTGTATCTTCACTGCTGAAAGTTTGTCACCCAGGGCTGACAAAACTGGTTCCTTGGTGAAAGTGATCTTCAAATAAAGTTAGAGCACTTTTGTACTCAGTGCATTTTGGGGGTAATTAAGACAAGAAGTTGCCTAATAAGAATGTTCTCTTTTACAAGTTTTATTGTAAGCTGAATAATGATTATTTATTTTTCCAGAGCCCCACAAAACAAAGACATGGTCAGTACTCCAAAGGGTGTACAATCTAATTTCAATATCACACAATAAGCAACAGACAAAATAGACAAACAGACAAAAATGGGGGATGGGGAAAGAAAAGACAAGGGTAACACTAATAAGATTGTGTTACTGTACACATCTTGATAGTTCCATTGTTAGGTTCATTTATTCTTATTGTATTATGGAACAGCATTCTCGTCATTTGTCCTGACCTTTTATCTAAAGATGACCATCAGAGCCACAAAACTTGACAGGAACTCTCCAATGACTGTGGTTGCTGAAGGTGAGAGGGGCCATGCAGCTCAACTCAGCACCTTTCTTAGGGAGCATATCACCATAGTATGTGAGTGCACCTCGTCCGTGCTCTCTTACTCATCCACAGAGTTTCTTCTTCCAGCCTCTGGTACTTGGCACTATGTGCCCTAAAGCAAGTCACTTAGAATTATAGAATCACAGAATATCATGGTTGGAAGGGACCTCAGGAGATCATCTAGTCCAACCCCCTGCTCAAAGAAGGACCTAATCCCCAAATAAAGCATCCCAGCCAGGGCTTTGTCAAGCCTGACCTTAAAAACCTCCAAGGAAAGAGATTCCACCACCTCCCTAAGTAACCCATTCCAGTGCTTCACAACCCTCCTAGTGAAAAAGTTTTTCCTAATATCCAACCTAAACCTCCCCCACTGCAACTTGAGACCATTACTCCTTGTTCTGTCATCTGCTACCACTGAGAACAGACTAGATCCATCCTCTTTGGAACCCCCTTTCAGGTAGTTGAAAGCAGCTATCAAATCACCCCTCATTCTTCTCTTCTGCAGACTAAATAATCCCAGTTCCCTCAGCCTCTCCTCATAAGTCATGTGCTCCAGCCCCCTAATAATTTTTGTTGCCATCCGTTGGACTCTTTCCAATTTTTCCACATCCTTTTGTAGTGTGCGGCCCAAAACTGGACACTGTACTCCAGATGAGGCCTCACCAATGCCGAATAAAGGGGAATGATCACATCCCTCAATCTGCTGACAATGCTCCTTATGCAGCCCAAAATGCTGTTAGCCTTCTTGGCAACTAGGGCACACTGTTGACTCATATCCAGCTTCTCGTCCACTGTAACCCCCAGGTCCTTTTCTGCAGAACTGCTGCCTAGCCACTCCGTCCCTAGTCTGTAGCAGTGAATGGGATTCTTCCGTCCTAAGTGCGGGACTCTGCACTTGTCCTTGTTGAACCTCATGAGATTTCTTTTGGCCCAATCCTCTAATTTGTCTAGGCCTCTCTGTATCCTATCCCTACCCTCCAGCATATCTACCACTCCTCCCAGCTTAGTGTCATCTGAAAACTTGCTGAGGGTGCAATCCACGCCATCCTCCAGATCATTAATGAAGATATTGAACAAAACCGGCCCCAGGACCGACCCTTGGGGCACTCCGTTTGATACTGGCTACCAACTAGACATCGAGCCATTGATGACACTATCCACTGAGCCCAATGATCTAGCCAGCTTTCTATCCACCTTATAGTCCATTCATCCAGCCTGTACTTCTTTAACTTGCTGGCAAGAATACTGTGGAAGACCGTATCAAAAGCTTTGCTAAAGTCAAGGAATAACACACCCACTGCTTTCCCCTCATCCACAGAGCCAGTTATCTCATCATAGAAGGCAATTAGGTTAGTCAGGCATGATTTGCCCTTGGTGAATCCATGCTATCTGTTCCTGATCACTTTCATCTCCTTGAAGTGCTTCAAAATTGATTCCTTGAGGATCTGCTCCATGATTTTTCCAGGGACTGAGGTGAGGCTGACTGGCCTGTAGTTCCCCGGATCCTCTTCCTTCCCTTTTTTAAAGATAGGCACTACATTAGCCTTTTCCCAGTCATCCGGGACCTCCCCTGATCACCATGAGTTTTCAAAGATAATGACCAATGCCTCTGCAATCACATCCGCCAATTCCTTTAGCATCCTCAGATGCAGTACATCTGACCCCATGGAGTTGTGCTCGTCTAGCTTTTCTAAACCAGTTAATTTAAGTTAACTTAATTTGCTTGTACCTCAGTGCCATCTTTCATAGGATGACTGGTCCCTTTAAAGGATGACAGGCCAGCCCCCCTCTCTGGGCCATAATTATTAGCTGCTTCTGAGTCTGAGGGGACAGGACTAAGGGGATCAGGTGATAGGTTAATGGACACCTGGACCTCAGAAAAGGGCTGAGAGAAATCAGTCTGGGGTGTGGAACTATAGGCCGGCAGGCAGGGAGAAAACAGAGCCCAGGAAGGGGCTGAGAACAGTACTCCAGGGCAAGTCATCTGGGAGCAGAGTGCTCTATATTAGAGTGGGGGAAAGACTCACAGGTAGTCCTGAAAGGGGCTGAGAGCAGCTGAAGAGAAGCTCCTGAAGGATAGAAGAACTTTTTTGTTTATTGGGACTTACTAGCTGGACTTTTGTTACCCTGGAAAGGGTTGTTTGTTTATGACGTGGCCAGAGGGCCAAACCACATCTCCAGCACTGACCTGTATGTGGAAAGCTGAAGAGACTCACCTTGGGGAAGGCATCTGAGGCAGGGAGCACCAGCACAGCATACTCAGCCAGCAGAGGTTGCTGCACAGCAACCACATCCCATTGCACTCTGTATAATATCTTACAGGGGTGCTGTGATTACACATTTTTAATGTTTGTGAGGTGTACAGATATTGTGGTGACAGGACCATTTAAGCACATAGATAGATTTTACAAATTATGACTCAGCTCTGAAAAATGGCGCCACCTATAGTTGAGGATCTGAATCTCTTGGCCCTCTGTCAGGCCTGTGGTTACACAAGTAAACATAACAAATCTGTGGAAAATTGTGGGGAGACAAAAGGGCAACTGCAGGGAGGATGTCTGGAGGTCCTCTGCTGGACTATTTCTATTTCATGCTTTTAGGATGATTTAAAGACATTTAAAATGAAAAAATATGAGGAATAAATTACTACATAATTTTTTAAAAATTGCCTGGCAGTTATTTTTGAGACAATTGTTTTCCCAGTCTTCAATACTTCCAGTCTGTATTAGGAATTACAGTACTTGTCTTTCATGGACAAGACAAATGCAGGCTCTTGAAGAAGACTTCCTATTCTATTCCCACTTATTTGGAATCCTGTGGATATTTATGTACACATAAGGAATGCACCCAACCATCAGATTTATCTCGGGTTTCTAATAGGGAATGGCACTGCTAACTCTGAACATGTCCTTTTGAGTGTTTGTTTAAGAGACAATTTATTATTTTCCTTTTTTTAATCTAGAAAAGAAGGGCTGGCTTTCAGGAAACTGAATACAGCTTAGCTAAGGTAGAGAGAAGAGACTAGTATATCTGAATGAAGTTATAAACTCTTATAGTGAAATTAATGGACATCCCTTCTCTTTAATCGATCCTCTTTTTTCTTACAATTGGCGCTACTAGCCAGCAGGCCTAGTCACGGAAGCAGGAGTGGTCATTATATTAATTAATGTAAATTTTTGATATATCTGATTATTTGTTTGTTAAAATGTTGTCTGTACCTAGAAAATTATTGTTAGGCACAGTGAAAAAAAGAAACGTAATATGCTATCTTTTTTTAAATTCCCAATATGTGATTTTTCTTGCAGGTATCATAAAAATTTAGAAGACGCCAAAAATATTGGAATCAAGAAGGCTATTACAGCCAACATTTCTATGGGTATTGCTTTCTTACTGATATATGCATCATATGCATTGGCATTTTGGTATGGAGCCACTTTGGTGCTATCTGATGATTATACTATTGGAAAAGTCCTTACGGTGAGTATACCTCAGTAGATCAACAATTTTAATTAAAAATACCAAACAGAATTTTGGGAACTTGTTTGGGTTTAAACCCGGGAGCTGCGGATGGCCATGCCTGCGGACAGTCAATGTAAACAAACTGTCTCGTGGCCCGCTGGCAGATTACCCTGACAGGGTGCAGGTTGCCTACCACTAGTTTAAACAGAATGAGTCTGCACTGAGTTACACTGTATGCAACCCTATTGAAGTCAATGGGGATAAATATACTGTACACTGACATTGAATTTGGCCTGCTGCACCTCCGTTTTCATCCATGCTAAGTAAAACAAAATGTAATTATCAAACTACCACTGTGTGGGCATTGGATGTCTCATAGGATTGATAACAACATAATAATCCTTTCATCTGTAAGTCACTAGTTTTAGTTCAGACCAAGTCAGTAATGACCAAAAATTGTTTCCATCTGATATTACTCAGTAACCACTGGAGTCAGAGGCCCATGTTACATGACAGGGGTATAACCTTTTGTAACCACCACCTATATCCTGTGGGTGGAGCCAGGAAAGAGGACCAGTCTCTTACCAGCACTCCTGTGTGTCACAACTGTATTACTGCCAATATACAAGGTCAGATCATACATACCCCAGAATGCCCCCCTGTCACACATATACCCCAACAACCCTTCACAACCCTCCAACTTATCCTAACAACCATCACACACAGTCCAGCAGCCCTGACATACATCCCACTCACTACAGCCCCCAGCATCTCCCCTTCATCCCAACATGCCGGCTCCCAACAGCACAACCTTCAAACCCTTCAGCCTCCAAGACATGTGTCCCTATGGACGCTCCATTTCAGGTGTGCATGCACCTCCTGCACCTTTGACTGGAGATTTTTGGTAGCAGTGCCCATTCGGCCTACACATGTGCCCTACATGTCCTCATGGTCTCTAGCAAGGATATATAGGGCTGCATGGGTGAACCACCATCAGTTTCTTCTCAACTGTCTTCGGCCTGAGATGGGCATTGAGCATGTCCGATTTACTGTGTTTGTTAGATAGTAGTTATTCTATTTAGTTAGTTTGGAGTTGTTCTTTCCCTTTTGTGTTTTCCCCCTTTAAGGGATTAATTTTGTACTCTTATTTCTGGGGTATGCCGGGATCCCCAGGTTTTAAATGTTGTTCTTCTTGCTGGGAATCCTTCTTGGTTAGTATTGGACTCTCTGTGTCTTAAGTGCTTGGGGAATATCCATGTACCCTCAAAGTGTAACTCTGCTCTTCATTTAAAAGCAGATCGTGTAAGAACAGGGAGATAAAATTCAAACTCATGATGGAGCAAGCTCTGAAACCAGCTTCTGACCAGAGTGCCAAGAACTCTTCTGTATATACTGCCCTATCCACCTCCAGATGCCGGTCACTGAGACCTTTTATGGGTATAACTTTTGCTACCCCGTTGACCAGGAGGTCCTCGGCACTGAAAGCTAAAAGAGATAAGACAACCACTATCCCATCCTCTTTGAGGTCACCAAAAACTTCAGGGGATGAGAGGTCTATGTCTGTACCTGCCATACCAACAGCCTTGCACTCTAAGTGAAAATATCATCAAGAGGAAAACAACTATTAGATCTCCTTAAAGCAGAAATCGTGGACCCTAAGTGGAGTATTACTGAGGCTCCAAGTGCATCTGGTACCACAAAGGTATCTAAGGCTTCTAAAAGCTATGCCTCTTCCAAAAAGGAATAGGTACTGAAGAGATCCTCTGCTACAGGTAGTCACAGCTATGTCAGCAGACATTCTATGACAAAGAGGTTGGCAGCGTCTGGCTCCTTAGTACCCTCAGTATCTACTTCACCACCCTGGACTGCTCCATCTGAATCTATGCTTGCACAGGTTCACCTTACAGCACATACTAGCCAGTTGCAGTTAATTTTGACCTCCATTGTTCCTCTGGTGCCACAGTAGTTCTGGTACTCATTGGCCTCTTTGTACCCAATGAATTGAGTCTCCTCTACTGTCTAGTTTTGCTCATCTTTCAGTACCAAGATCCTCTGGGCCATTGACTGCAACTTTCTTGTCAGGACCCTCTGGTTCCCTATCTTCTTCCATCCAGGGAAAGCACTTATCACCTCCCACGTATGTTCATCATCACGTTCAGTTTCCACAGGGAATGTTTGCAGCTACAGCCATGCGTCTATTGTGTCTCCTACCGCCATTCATGCTGCCTTGTAGAGTGTGAGGCTACATTAACAACAATGAGTTAACCCTTGAGGGCTCAGCAGAATGCTAGTTCATCATTTAGCAGCAAGGCATTCCCTGGGAAATATCCCACCCTCTTCCACCCTCTGACTTCACCACCTCAACCAAGCTTCACAATCATCATTGCTGTGTACAGTATGAAATTGTTTGTTTAAAACTTTTACTGTGTGTGTGTGTGTGTGTGTGTGTGTGTGTGTGTGTGTGTGTGTGTGTGTGTGTGTATACACGCACACACGCGTCTTTTGTGGAACCTAACCCTAACAGAATTGTCTTTGGAGAATGACTCACTACAACCCCGTCTACACACAAAAATGGTATGCGATATCTGAGGTAACTCAACCAATCATCACCCTTACTCTACAGCTAATATGCATGCAACAATTTTATTAGTTGTAGTAAGTGATAAGACAGAGACTGCACAAATGATGGAGTATTTAGCCCCAGTATCCCAGTTCTTCAGACGTTAATATGCCACTCATACAACAAAATACAAATTCCTCAGGCACAACTTTCACACAAATCAATACAAATCTCCTAGCACAACTCATGCACTCATCAGTTTACTGTTTCTTAGAGCTATGTTCCCAGAGAGCTGTCTACCCAGGGAACCACCTGCCCCCCACAACACCACAACCAGCACACATAATAACTCCAAACACATACAGACCTAAAACCAGCCCATATGTTACTAAAACTCTTACCATAAAACCATAAGCTTGAGCAGCAAAGGAGTGGGTCATCACAAATGGGGTCTTGTAAAGAGAACAATTTCGAAAGAAAGAGACTGTCAGAGGGACTTCCTCTCTATTTTCCCAAGAAGGTGGGGGGAATCTATTTGGTCAGATATGAGAATAAAGTTTTTAAAAAATGCCAGTCTTTTCAAAACTTCCCATGAAATTTTTTCAGTTTGGGGGAGGGAGTGAGGAAGCAACTGAAATGCAAAAGATTTTCAGTTTCTGAAAAGCTTTTTTGGTGAAAAGTTTCAGTTTCTATCCCTTTGTCAAAAATGGGAAAATTTTGACAAAAATGAAAATTTTCCATGAAAATGTTTGTTTTGGTCAAAAAGCCAGTTAATATTTAAAATAGTTTTAGCAGTAAAAAGACTCAGTCCCTAAAGGTTGGTTGTCCTGATTGTTATATATAGCTTTGTTTACTTATGTCTGTAGGGGGGTTATCCTAATGCCTCAAACCATCTCTGGCTTGTCCCAAGCGTCAGCACCCAAGTCTAAGCAATATCCATCTTGAGGTCATCTCATGAAGGAACATGATTCCCATCTTAGAGTCCCTTTTCTTCCTCTTGTTCTTTATCTTTTGCCTCAGTACAGGGCCGGCTCCAGGCACCAGCCCACCAAGCATGTGCTTGGGGTGGCGCCTGGAGGGGGCGGCGCGGCGGGGCGCTCCAGCCCGAGAGCGGGGACGCGACTGGGCTCGCCGCCCTCCCCGCAGTGCTACTGCTGCCGGGGGCTCTCCGCCCTCCCCTCGGCACTCTGGCTGCCGGGGAGAGTGGAGAGCCCCGGCTGGGCTCTCCGCCCTCTTCCCGGCGCTCTGGCCGCCGGGGGCTCTCTGCCTTCTCCCCGCTCTGGCCGCCGGGGAGAGTGCAGAGCCCCAGCCGGGCTCTCCGCCCTCCTCCCGGCGCTCTTGCCACCGGGGGCTCTCTGCCTTCCCCCCGCTCTGGCCACCGGGGAGAGCGGAGAGCCCCGGCCGGGCTCCCCGCCCTGCTCCCAGCGCTCTGGCCGCCGGGGAGAGCAGAGCCGCGGCGGGCTTGCCGCCCTCCCCCCGGCGCTCTGGCCGGTGGGGGATTGCTAGGCGCCCTCCCCTGCCGCGCTGGCGCGGGGGCGGGGGCGGGGCAGCGGGTGGCTTTTTTGCCTAGGGCGACAAAAAAGCCTGAGCCGGCCCTGCCTCAGTAACTGCCCTTCCTTTCTTTTCTTCTTTTAATCTAGACATGCTGCATTTGTATAACAAACATGAAAGCTTTTGCACTAATATTAGTAGATTTTCATGAATAAATGTAGTTATCGCATTATGACTTTTTGATGACTGGATAACCTGGTAGCATTCTTGTAATTTTTTTCTTTAGGTCTTTTTTGCTATATTAATTGGAGCATTTAGTGTTGGACAGACTGCACCAGGTATGGAGGCGTTTGCTAATGCAAGGGGAGCCGCCTATGCAATCTTTAATATCATAGACAATGTAAGTATCTTTGTATGACTATCATTTGAAAATAAAGTGAGTCAGATTTTTTAAGTCATGGCTCTCTTTCTGGGTCTGTGATTAGCAGGCACAAAAAAATGTGAGTCCAATTTGAAGTCATTTAAATGTCTAATTATCTGACATGGTGTAGCAATGAGATATTTAGATATTTAAATGGCAAACTGTACACTCATGAATAAAATTGTAGGTGCAAATTTGTGCCTGCAATTATTTCTACTTACAACACTGCAGAGTCAAAAAGGAGGCCAGATTAAAGCAGAACTGAAAATCAAACCCCAAAAATCCTTGTGAAACTTGCATAATCAAATATTTTTTTATTGAGAGTCTAAACAAGAAAGAAGAGAAAAACAATAATGGCTCTTGCGAGTCTAAGCTTAGTTATTTGTGAGATTATATGTCTTTAGCTATTCATAATTTAAAGGTCGGAGTTAATCCCTGGTTTATTTCCAGTGATTTGACTGTTTAACATCTACCTTAATGTCCAAAATGTGAAACAGCTTATTTGTTTTCTTATAAATAGGTATGTGTGTATGTAAGCAATGACACTATGGGAGGTGTATTTATCAGTCAGTTATTCTGTCTACACTAATCTCTTTTTTCTAAAATTTCCAACTCTTGCTGCACTGGTGGTAGCAATGGTTGGAGCACTAGTGTAAGTGGGGCTTACATACTTGCTGATGTATTTGCAACCAAAGATTCCAGACATGTTCGGGATAGGGTTAGAAGTAATGGTGATTAAAAACTTTGCTTCGCAGTCTATACTAGCGCTGCTGCTATTGTTACAGTTAGTGGAGCTGCACCAGTGATGGTGCAATTGTGAGCATTTTCTCAAAAAAGTACAGTAGACAAGGCCTAAGGGCTAGATTAGGCAAGCCTTCAAAACTTGGAACTCCCACTGACTTCATTTAAAAGCCAATGGAAGTTCCATGGACTGAGAGCTTGAGAATTGGGGCTTAAGAAGATAAAAATATTTTGAATAGGGCTGTCAAGCGATTAAAAAAATTAATCTCCATTAATCGCGCTGTTAAACAATAATAGAATACCATTTATTTAAATATTTTTGATGTTTTCTACATTTTCAAATATATTTATTTCAATTATAACACCGAATACAAAGTGTACAGTGCTCACTTTATATTTATTTTTTATTACAAATATTTGCACTGTAAAAAACAAAAGAAATAGTATTTTTCAATTCACCTAATACAAGTACTGTAGTGCAATCTCTTTATCGTGAAAGTGGAACTTACAAATGTAGAATTATTTGTAATTAATAATTACAAAAAAAACCTTACATTCAAAAATAAAACAATGTAAAACTTTAGAGCCTTCAAGTCCAATCAGTCCCACTTCTTGTTCAGTCAATCGTTCAGACAAACAAATTGGTTTACATTTGCAGAAGATAATGCTACCTGCTTCTTGTTTACAATGTCACCTGAAAGTGAGAACAGGTGTTTGCATGGCACTATTGTAGCTGGCGTCGCAAGATATTTACATGCCAGATGTGCTAAAGATTCATATGTCCCTTCATCTTCAACCACCATTCCAGAGGACATGTGACCATGCTGAGGATGGATTCTGCTCGATAACGATTCAAAGCAGTGTGGACCAATGCATATGCATTTTCATCATCTGAGTCAGATGACACCAACAGAAGGTTGATTATCTTTTTTGGTGGTATGGGTTCTGTAGTTTCCGCATCAGAGTTTTGCTCTTTAAAGACTTCTGAAAGTATGCTCCACACCTCGTCCCTCTCAGATTTTGGAAGGAACTTCGGATTCTTGAAGCTTGGGTCGAGTGCTGTAGCTATCTTTAGAAATTTCACATCGGTATCTTCTTTGCATTTTGTCAAATTTGCAGTGAAAGTGTTCTTAAAACGAACAACATGTGCTGGGTTATCATCTGAGACTGCTATAACATGAAATATAAGGCAGAATGTGGGTAAAATAGAGCAGGAGACATACAATTCTCCCCCAAGGAGTTCAGTTACAAATGTAATTAACACATTATTTTTTTAACAAGTGTCATCAGCATGGAAGCCTGTCCTGGACAGGGCTGGCTCCAGCGTTTTTGCCGCCCCAAGCGGCACAAAAAAAAAAAAAAGCCGCGATCAGCGGCACTTCGGTGGCAGCTCTACCACCGCCGCTTCATTCTTTGGCGGCAATTCAGCAGCAGGTCCTTCCCTCCGAGAGGGACTGAGGGAGCCACCGCCCAATTGCCGCCGAAGAGCCATATGTGCTGCCCCTTTCCATTGGCTGCCCCAAGCGCCTGTTTGTTGCACTGGTGCCTGAGCCAGCCCTGCCTCTGGAATGATGGCTGAAGCATGAAGAGGCATATGTCTACACTGCCATGTTTTTTCACATATTTGAGTGAGAAAGTTTCAGCACTGTAAAGTGGTGGTGTAGACAAGGCCTTAGCTTCCTAGAGGTGATCCATCCAGGTCAGGGTGAGGCAATGTGATAAAGATTGCTGCCAGCTGTGCTGCAGTTGTCCTGTGGATAAATAGAGGAACTCAATCTCCAATGCGGTCTACTAAATTCAAACAAAAGTTTTTATTCATTCTTTTTTTTCAAAGTTCTCTCCCCCCTATTGCATATGTAGCTAAGGAGCAGAGTAATGAAGAGACAAAACAGGTAGTACTGGTGACATGGGTTGGAAGCCTCACCTGCCAGTGTAATTATTGATTTCACCCAAGCCACCAAAAAATTACACTTAATATCGCTAAATAATTATGTTCCATTCTAAGACTTTTAGCAGCTGGCATAATGTAATGAGAATGTCATTAGGAAACATGATCAAATTTACTCTTTTCTTCCTTTTCATTTCTGTTTGGTGTTTTGTTCTACCTAGGAACCTCAAATTGACAGTTTTTCAGAGACTGGCTACAAACCGGACCACATTAGAGGGAATTTGGAATTCCGCAATGTTTACTTCAATTATCCATCTAGGCAAGATGTAAAGGTACTGGAAATTAAGCTCACATACATTCCAAATTAAAGATAAATTGATCATTTAGTGACAGGGAAACATCATTATAAACAAATTTTCAAAAGGTGGAGTTAGCAAAAGCCTCCCTCTTTAGCTTGTACTGCTAACTTGTGTGAAAACCACAAACTGCCTTGTCTTCGCTAGGATTTTACCTCGGGTTAGCTAACTTAAGTTAAGAAATCACTTAGTTTGCCTAGTGAAAACAGACCCAGAGTGGCTTTGCACAAAAGTTAAAGGATCTGTTGCTATTATAAACCCAATCCCATCTTCTAATAAATGTATATCAAGAAAATATATTTATTTTAGCCCAGTAAGAATGATGGTATAATGAACTCCACAAGTATCCATGGTACAAGTCTGTTAAAATTTGTTTAAATACAATATATCTTCATTAGGTAATGGCAGTTTCTGTTAAATGTAATTACTTCCTTCCTATGGCATTACAGTGGAGCTCTCTTATAATTAAGCATTATTAGCTTCTATTTCCCGCCTAAAAAAGTACTAAAATTGTTTTTCAGTGTAACATGAAAATGCCCAAGTGGCAGATCTCCATATGTTCATCTCAGCATAGGTTTTCAGAGCTCTCTTCATTCCCTGACAGTAGTGCTAACAGCTACAAGGACCCTTCTGTGTAGACCATGATTCCATTTCCAGTCAGGAGTAGGGCAGTACTGTAAAACTGGAAGCCCGAGAAGGGATTCTTCTTTTCCTCTTCCACCACAGAGTTTAATGGCATCTTCCCTGTTCTGCCTCTCTGGGTGAGCAGAGGAGGTAGGAAAAATTAAATCCCCATGGAATACAGCACTTCACACCAACTTTAGCTGTGAAATGCTGCATTCAAAAGGGATTAGTACAAGAAAACCTGTTTATAGTGAAGTGAAACTTTACTAAAGTGAAGAAACTCCACTCAAAGGTCATGTCTTCATTAGGGAATCCTACAAAAAAATCATCTCTTCATTGGTGAGTATTTTTCTGTAAAGTCCCCTAGTGTTGGCATGCACGAAAGCTTTATCTACATTTGGGACATTTTCAAAGATTTGGCACCATTGCGAATATTTGTTCAGATCCACAGGTGACAGCAAAGTTGGGAGCCCAACTGTATAAGAGCTGCTGGCATTTTAAGCACTGTATTATCTAGAAATGTTCAGAACAGGTCTAATCAACATTGTACATAAGATGCTAGCATCCCATCTACATAATGGCTCCCAACTTTGCTATCACTAGTAGAGCAATATTAGTAATGATAAGAAATTATTGCAAAGTTTCCCTATCATTGGTCAAGACTTTGGCCACATCTACACTACCAACTTTCATGGTCATAATTCACTATCAGTGGTACATTATGGCTATCAATTTTGCCAGTATAGACAAGTGTAAAAATTCCAATATGAATGAGTACAACTGTAGGGAATTCAAGGCAAGAAAAGAGGCTTTTGCATCACAACAAAATAAACATGTTTTGATATGTCTGCATTCACCATATATGGGTTCTACTGCAATTAGTTCACCTACCAGGTTGCATGATAAATGCTCATAAAAAGGGTGTGGCTAATAAATGAGGATGCTACTACATAAAGACAGAATGTAGTACGTATATGTGGCAATGGTTCAGTAGAAAACACAAAGTGAGCCCTGTTATAAATAGCAACTGTATTGTGCAATGTACTCATACTGAACCAAGTTCTGCTGAAAATTTGGAAAAATTCCACTGAAGTCACTGGACTTTCTCCAGATTTATATGGTGTAAGGAAGAGCAGAAATTGACCCATTATGTTTTTGTTAATTTTTTTCATTATTATTTTCTTATGTAGGTATTGAAAGGCTTGAATCTGAAGGTTAATTGTGGCCAGACAGTAGCCTTGGTTGGTAGCAGTGGCTGTGGGAAAAGTACAACTGTTCAACTGATCCAGAGATTTTATGATCCAGAGAAGGGCATGGTAAGACATCTGAACTGAACTGGATGCTTTATACATCAAATTACTGTAATGTTTAGCAGTGGCCTCACTGCTGATGTTTAGATGGCAAAATACAAATGTCTTCCTAAATAATATAGGTAATCTTGGTTTGTATCCTTGATTGGAACACTTACATCCATGTTTTAATTTTCTTTACATTTAGATTACTATTGATGGGCAGGATATTAAGACCCTAAATTTAAGATATCTGAGGGAGATTATTGGTGTGGTGAATCAGGAGCCTGTGCTATTCGCTACTACTATTGCAGAAAACATCCGCTATGGCCGTGAAGATGTCACTATGGAAGAGATTGAAAAAGCTGTCAAGGAAGCCAATGCCTATGACTTTATCATGAAACTGCCTGATGTAAGCAAGTCAACTCTGTTGTCAAATTCTTCTCTATTAAACATTGTAATACCAAATAGCTCCTTAAGAGGAGTTTCCATAACTCAGAAGTTAGAGTGAGCTAACTGCATAATTGCCAATTCCAACCTTCCCAGGGCTTTTTCACATCTTGCTTGAAAGATGATAGAATGAACGTAATTTTAAATCTGCAAGTCATGGTTTGATGAGTACTTTGCAGAGACGGTTTAGACCAGCAGTTCTCAGACTGTGGGTCAGGACCCAAAGTGGGTTGCAACCCTGTTTTAATGGGGTTACCAGGGTTGGCTTAGACTTGCTGGGATCCAGGGTCAAAACGTGAGCCCCACTGCGCAGGGCTGAAGCCGAAGCCAGAGAGCTTCAGCCCTGGGTGGCAGGGCTCAGCTTACAGGCCCCTTGTCTGGGGCTGAATCCCTTGGGCTTCGGTTTTGACACACACACACTGTGCCTGGGGCAGCGGGACTCGGGCAGGCTCAGGCTTCAGTCCCCACTCCTGGGGTCACGTAGTAATTTTTGTTCTCAGAAGGGGGTCGCGGTGGAATGAAGTTTGAGAACCCCTGCTTTAGACTGAAAAATATCAGAATCCTGCAAACACAAAAAATAGGAAGATAAAATAATAATACCTGCTTATGATACAGTCTCCTTGGCTGTGCTTTGGTAAAAGGAAAATATTTTGTGGGCATTGCAGATTGAGCACATCTGTCTTTACACTGACTTTCATTGGTATTACACGTTAAAATAAAGATGTCATTGAGAGATCTGAAAACCTATCTTAATACCTTTGCAGAAGTTTGAAACCATGGTTGGAGAAAGAGGGGCACAACTGAGTGGAGGTCAGAAACAGAGAATAGCTATTGCACGAGCCCTGGTTCGCAATCCCAAGATTCTTCTGCTCGATGAGGCAACTTCAGCTTTGGACACTGAAAGTGAATCAGTTGTGCAAAGAGCACTGGATAAGGTCTGTATAACTTTAAAACAAAAACTATGAACTTAGGTATAATCTTTAAACTTTTCAAATTTTGTGTGAGCTAAACTTTCTGAGATAAATTTTAATTTATATATAATTTATATTTATTTGCCATTGATTTGAGGGTAAATTGAAATGCTTTTAAAATAAATACATTTAAAAACACAATTTGAAATTCCAACTCACCAGCAATATATTTAGCTAAATGGCTTCACTAAGGGTTACATTTACTTAATCATTTTGACATTTTTGAAAATTTTACCCTAATTGTTTAAGGCAGTTGGCTACACGGATCTTTGCCTATCTTGTATTCTTTGTTGTCTGTATTGTGCATGTGCCCATGTTTACAATATAGTTCATCTTATTACTCAACCAGTAGCAACCACATCCTTGAGACTTCTTTCCCCATCTTTTCTCGGTCTCATTATGTGAGTATGCATATTACCTTATGGGTAAGCATGATTGTATGTACAGTACATACTTCAGAAATGAGGTTCCATCAGCCTCTACTTGGTCTTTCTGGTGTGTCTGACAAAGGGACTGGGGTAGGCTGGGAAACATCTGTCTAGCTGATGATTTGGACCGGATATATGTACACCCAGCCCTTTAGCAGTTGCACCATGTGCTTCTTGGCAATATTATGCAATCCAGGATTCTATCACATGCCTTTTCTGGCACATATATCAGTATGACTCCTGGTCTATCCAGACATTTGCATCTCCTCTTTGAGACACTGAAGATTTTTCAGAGAAGGATCTGCTGTTGTGTGAGGCATGGGGGAGAGAGTGTTATAATTTACCTCTGAAAGATTTGCCATGAGCCAGGCGTTCAGGGAGTAAATGCCATCAGCTACAATAGAAATTGAATCCCCATCAGTCCCCTACTTGATTAAGTTGGATTTAGGGGTGTTTGACAGGATAAGAATTATGTGATTCCCCTAAATTGCTAGCGCAATAATCATGCTCTTGATATTCATCATGTGCCTCTATGAGTCAGGATACCTCCCAGTGCTGCTCCTGGAGCAACATAGCTCTACTCCACCCCACCAATGCACGGCTGTGCCTTAGAGGCAAAATTGAGCCCTTTTGAAATTTATAATTTTATCCAAATTCCCCAATATTCACAAAGTGACTGCTCCCTGAAGCCTTTTCCCACTGTGCACTGTCAGGAACCTCTCTTCCAGCTCGTAACTCCTCCTAGAAGTGATTGGGTTGATGGAAGCATGTTGTTTGGAGAGCATTCGTTTGTCCAAACTGTGAATCTGGATCCCCACAAATCTTAACACAGGGCCTTCCGTCAGTATATCTGATTGTACATTTTTTGATGATATTTCATACAGGCTGCTCTGGGGCCAGAAGCCTGGGCTTCCAGGGTCCTTGGCTCCTGTCTGGGCAATCCTGCCATGGGAGGGCTTCCATGCTCCCTGCCATGGAGTTGGGAGCTTGGCAGTCCAAAAAGCTGGAGTCTGGAAATCTTTTGGGCTCTCAGACTTCTACTCTCACTGTCATGGAACTGGGAGCCTACAGGTCCTAGAACTCTGGGGCAGCCCTGCCATGCAGACTGCCTGGGGACCGCTGAGGTTTCCAGACCCCTCAGCTAGCATATTGCCCAACTCCAGACTCAGGTCTAGAGAAGGGGGACTCCTCCTTCCGGTCCCCCTCAAAGATCTGCTCAGTTTATAGTTTCTGCTTTTGCAGAGAGAACATTCTGGCTCTTTTATACTTACACTTAATTTTCTTCTGTTAGGGTTTGCTTCTAACTTACATGAGTCTTCTTAGATAGCTTGAAATTGTCAAGTTATCAGTGTCATATTATTTTTTCATAAGATACTAATTCCTCCAATCCTTAATTTGTGGTTGGGAGTGGATTTCAACATCAGAGCAACAGTATTCTCTTCACATACAGCTAAAACAAGATATTCCTAGATTGGGAGTAACAGATTGTTTCAATCCTTAAAATTATGTAACAATATTAAGTTTTCAGATCTAGGTGCTGTTCTTCCCAGAACAGACCACATGTTACTATTGGCATCTTCAGTGTCTCTTCAGAAAGGAACTTAATAAACAGTCAAACTGGAAGTATATTGGTGTTCAGTGAAGAATTTAAACTGAATAGCTTGGAGCCTCTAGCTGGACTATAAGATGCTTGTATCAGTTTATTCCAGAATTTAGTGTTAAAATTGACATTTAAAACCTTCTCTCATCTGATTTTTAAACTAGCTAACTCAGGCATTTGACAGATAATTTGTGAGAATAAGACAACTCCAAAATCAGCTGGGTAACGGAAGTAACTTTATAGAGAAAATTTTAGAAAATTACAGGTGTAGCTTTTACTTAGCTTGAGTAAGGGTTGCAAAACCAGGGCTTTAGAATTCATTTAGTTAATGTTTGTAAAGTGCTTTGAAGTAGAACTGTAGGAAAATGCAGGTTTTCCTTTCCCTGGAAACCTCAACATTTCAAAATTACTTTCTGTTTTGAATTGGAACAAAAAGTTGAAACATAAAAATTCCAAAACATGTTTTGAATTGGCAATGTTGATACAGAAAGTTTAGATATTTTTGATCAAAAAGGAATATTTTGAAATATTGAAACAAGATTGTTTCTTATCTACATTTGAAATAAAATAATAAATTTTGAAATGCTTAAATTGCTTTTTGTATCAGTTCACCTATTCAGAAAATTGAAATTTGACAAAGCCATAATTTACAATGGGAAAATTTCAGTCAAAATATTTCAACTGGCTCTACACTGAAGATGAAAAATCTATATGTACATGTAGTCATTAAATCTACTTTTGTGCCATTTCTAGGCTAGAGAAGGCCGCACCACCATTGTAATAGCTCATCGTTTGTCTACAGTCCGAAATGCAGATCTTATAGCTGCATTTGAAGATGGAGTCATCACAGAACAAGGGACCCATCATGAACTGATGAAAACAAACGGAATTTACTGCAAACTTGTTAACATGCAGGTAATTTTCCTGTAACCTGTCTTCTAAGTATCATCATGTTCTGTGTTGCTGATTTTATATTTGATTTTATCAATCAGAGCCCCAACCTCACAACATTTTGTCAACAATGAAACTGTAGAGGAAAGAGTAGGAAGTGTTGCTTGAGACAGAAGAGCATTAAATTGCAGAACTGGGAAAGCTCAAAAAAAATATGCACAGGATCAGTGCAAATAAATGGAAATGAGTAAGGGAATTTTGAGGCCAAAAGTCCTAAGAATATTGGATTAGAGATAACAAAAATTAAATGAGGAAAAGTAAAGACAAATTATATCCAGTTCTAGCTCTGAAAAATACTCTGAATCCTTAGCCATCTATTGAACTTACCCATGCCTCTGGTGAATCTGGTTCCAGAAATTTCTTTTAAATCTGGTCCATCTTCATCATCCTCTTTATCTCTTAAGTCCAGAATTTTCACAGAGTTCTGCACTAGTTTGGAGATTTTGCTTCC
This sequence comes from Malaclemys terrapin pileata, assembly GCF_027887155.1. NCBI lineage: Eukaryota > Metazoa > Chordata > Testudines > Emydidae > Malaclemys > Malaclemys terrapin. The sequence continues at coordinate 245,397,082 of NC_071506.1, forward strand.
CCTCTTCAGTATTTGGAAGTATGCTCACTGAGAACTCACTTCTGCCAACTTTACTCACAATGAGCCTGATTCTCATTTACATTAAGGCTCTTCTACACCACTCTGACAATGGAAATGGTCTTAACATGGGTGTAACTGGTTCACACCCATTTTAAAGTCTCCTTTATATTACAGGCTTTGTCTACACTACCTCGCTTTTAGCGACACCACTGTGCCGCTACAGCCGTGCTGCTAAAAGGTGCTCAATGTAGCTGCTGTTTGTCAGCAGGAGAAAGTTCTCCTGCCGACAAAAAACTTCCTGCCAACAAAGCGCTGTTCACACTGGTGCTTTTCGTCAGTAAAACTTTTGTCATTCAGCGTGTGTGTTTTTTTAAACACACCTGAATGACAAAAGTTTTCCAACAAAGTTCCAATGTAGACAAAGCCTAAGAGACCAATGTAATGGAACTCAATGCAAACAAGAAACAAGCTCAATAAACAGCACTTTATTCAACAAATTGTCTTATTTTATTCTTGAGGGGTTAGATTCTACTCAGCATGAGTAAGAATGGCAGAACCAGGCTATGAACCCAGAGAGGATCTTCAGAAATACAGTTAATCTGTTTTATAACCACTAGAGTACCATATATCATTCAGACCTGATCATTATTCCATTTAGTTAATAGTGGTTTTGGCTACTCTTGAGTTTAATCATTTGGAAGTTCAAGATATTATATTAATAAATTATTTTCTTAGCATGCTATTGTACCCCATTTCAGACAATAGGAACTGAAGTTCAGTCAGAAGAAGAAGCTGAAAACACCACCAAAGTGGCACTGAAAGAATCAATAGGAAATGGCTTGAGAAGGAGATCGACTCGAAAAAGCATCAAAAAGTCAGAAATACAGGATGATACCCTTGATGTGAAAACTGTTCAACCTGTATGTGTCTTTGCTGGAAATATTTTTTTTTATTATGCTGCATCTAGTATCCTTTGTTTCTTTAGTGGGACAGTAATACTCAGATAAAAGTGATTGTCCCACCTAATGCATAAGAAAATGCCAAGTTTGAAGAGAGCTCACTCAGTCTGAGATAGGAGAAGAGGGAGGCTCTTGCTTAAGGGAAAATAACAATAAATGTTAATATAATGTGCAAACATGGCATACAAAGAGTGGATCAAAATCTGATAATATGATAAAAACAAATAAGGATGCTTGTTAACGAGTTAGTCTACAGAAGTACTGAGAGATCTGAGTGGATGTGGGGGGCAAAATATTTGGAACAAGTATGTAAATTCTGAATCACATTTTGATCTGGTCATATTCATAACCTCTTTGGCTTTGCTAAACATGAACATTCATACAACAAACTGAGGCTTTGGTTTGTTTAAAAGTTTATGGAAAAAATTTAGGTCCCTAGCTCATGAAAAGAAATTGAAAAATGAAACAGAATTACATGAAGCAGTCTATATAGGTTATATCAAATAGTCATGGAGCAGAAACAAAACCATGTAATCATTCACACAGTTCACCTAATAAATTCTGAATATCATATAATTGAATTCATACTTGCTACAAACACTTTGCGATCTGTAGGCTGACTTGTTTGCATAACAAACATTAGTAAAAATGATGATCTAACTGTGGATAATAAAAACAAATTGTTCATAATAAATAATCCAGTCAGATCCACCTAATACCATCAAATGCACTGGCAAAAACAAATAAAGTGGTCCTAACCCTGCACCTTTTATCTGTGCAACCTCGCTGAAGACAATAGGAATTTTGTGTGTAAGCCCTGCAGGATAAGTTTCAAAATGTGATTGTCAGAATTAATATACACTTGTTCTAATAACACATTTATCTTTTTCTGTCTCTTATTTCAGGTATTAATATTGTGTACCGAGTAACAGACAGAATTACTGCATATAATTCATGTGTTGTGTTATTAAAAAGCAAATAGTTTTGGGTACCCAGGAATAGAAGCTGGGAGTATGTAATTGACTATTCACATGCCTTCTTCCTCACACCCCTGATGTGTTACATAATTATTCTAATGATTTTCATATATTCTAGGATGAAAATGTGCCTCCAGTTTCATTTCTGAAAGTTATGAAGATGAACAAAACAGAATGGCCTTACTTTGTAGTTGGAACTTTTTCTGCAATTATCAATGGAGCTTTACAACCTGCATTTGCAATAATATTTTCAGAAATTATAGGGGTAAGTTCATACAAAATATACAATAAACTATCACCCACTTTTAACTTTGACTTTGAGTCCCACCTACACTTAAGTTTCCATCTATCTTAAATAATTAAAAAAAAAACAAGAGAAAAATGCAGAAAATACATGCCACGTAAGCAGAACTATATTTAAAAACTAGGTTCATAGTTTTCAATAAGGTACCTGTGGGGCTTGAAAGGATACTGCTAAGGTATTGTTCAGAATTTAACTCATTTTGTTAATTCGCTGTTGAGTTTAATAAATGCCTGGAAACTTAACATAGAAATCTATTTTATAAAAAGTTGTGTCTAAGCCACAAATGCATGTCTGGTGAAAGTCATCACTGTGCAAAGTGCCCAAACAAGGTTTATGGACCATTTAACCCCTGTTTCTTTCTTTCTTGGTCATTATTAACATAGAAGAACTGAAAAAAACATTCAAATGACAGACGTTTATCCTTATGAACATTATCTTAATAAATTCACATGTCCACACAAGTTTAATAAATTGTATTCATAACAGTTTCCACGTTTCCACATTTCTCCCCTACCAGTTTCACCTTTAAGCTATAAAGAATCAAGGGGGTCTCAGACAGTGACAAAAAGAATATTATGCTAATGAGTTAAGTGGTGCCCGGACCTTGTGCAGCTGTCACTTTCACCCATTGTTTGTTAATGGAGGGTTGCTGATTCTGAGTGGTTATTTTGGAAAGTAGAGGTGAATAATTAGTTTGGAAGAAATCTAAAGAATTAGATGAAATTTGCAAACATCTAAGAAAAAAATCTTGGTCCAACATCAAATTTACTTGTTATCCCTTTAATCACGTTTAATACATATATTTAGATTGTACATGGGTATGCAGGGGCGTTGGAACAATATTTATAATGGGAGGTGCTGAAAGCAGAAACCCTATATTTGGTTGTTATTACTACTTCAAGTCAGAGGGTGCTGTCACACCCCCAGTACTCCTAGTTCAAGCCCTCTATGGGTATGTGTAAATACAGCAATGTAATATGGGAAGATTTGTACGTAATTTAATTAAATAAAATGAACTTTGAATTCTCTTTAATAGGTTTTTGCAGATCCAGACAAGACAGTTGTAAGAAACAAGTCCAACTTGTATTCACTGCTATTTTTAGCACTTGGGATCATTTCTTTGGTTACTTTTTTCCTTCAGGTAGGTTTTATTATTTTGCCCTTAATATAATTGTTCACCTTATTTTAAAAACTAGATCTAAGGATATTAAGCATTCAATGTATTTGAATCACATAATAAGGGAGAAAAATAATTGATAGTACACTTTTAGTACCAAGTGGACTTAAAGAGCATATGGAGAAGGTTATATTGTGCACTTAATTTAAGACTATATAGAAATAAATTCCTCAGATATTAATCTAACAAAATTACATTACAATACTTTTTTTTCCACCACAGGATGCTTCCCTCATTGTAATGAGTTTAAACTCTTTTGGCCACATTTTCAAAAATAGTCTCTAAACTTCCACATGCAAAATTGTGCACACACCCATTTTCCCACATGCAGAATCACATATTTTTGTCTGGAAACTGTCATGTTCATGTACAAGTCAGACAACTATGTGTGTGTGTGTACCTGATTTGCACAAACATCTTTATTCAGGTGCAACATAGACTTCCATCACTGCTACCAGCTTTGTCAAATCACTTGTCCACTTCCACACATCCACCATTGCACCTTCTTCCAGGCTGCACCTTACACATGCAGTGCCTTTTCTAAAAGGATCTGCACGGCCTCTACTCCCTTTTTTTCAAATCCAATCTCAAGTCTCACTCTTCTGTGACACCTGCAAGAAAGGAGAGGTTGGGGGTGGCCTTTGTAAGAGGGTGCAGCTGGGCCCCACTGGCTTAAGAACATAAGAACGGTCGTACTGGGGCACACCAAAGGTCCATCTAGCCCAGTATCCTGTCTACCAACAGTGGCCAATGCCAGGTGCCCCAGAGGGAGTGAACCTAACAGGTAATGATCAAGTGATCTCTCTCCTGCCATCCATCTCCACCTTCTGACAAACAGAGTCTAGGGACACCATTCCTTACCCATCCTGGCTAATAGACATTAATGGACTTAACCTCCATGAATTTATCCATTTCTCTTTTAAACACTGTTATAGTCCTAGCCTTCACAACCTCCTCAGGTAAGGAGTTCCACAAGTTGACTGTGCGCTGTGTGAAGAAGAACTTCCTTTTATTTGTTTTAAACCTGCTGCCTATTAGTTTCATTTGGTGACCCCTAGTTCTTGTATTATGGGAATAAGTAAATAACTTTTCCTTATCTACTTTCTCCACATCACTCATAATTTTACATACCTCTATCACAGGGGTCGGCAACCTTTCAGAAGTGGTGTGCCGAGTCTTCATTTATTCACTCTAATTTAAGGTTTCGCGTGCCGGTAATACATTTTAACGTTTTTAGAAGGTCTCTTTCTATAAGTCTTTAATATATAACTAAACTATTGTTGTATGTAAAGTAAATAAGGTTTTTAAAATGTTTAAGAAGCTTCATTTAAAATTAAATTAAAATGCAGAGCCCCCCGGACCAGTGTCCAGGACCCAGGCAGAGTGAGTGCCGCTGAAAATCAGCTTGTGTGCCGCCTTCGGCACGTGTGTCATAGGTTGCCTACCCCTGCTCTATCATATCCCCGCTTAGACTCCTCTTTTCAAGATGAAAAGTCCTAGCCTCTTTAATCTCTCCTCATATGGGATCCTCTCCAAACCCCTAATCATTTTAGTTGCCCTTCTCTGAACCTTTTCTAGTGCCAGTATATCTTTTTTGAGATGAGGAGACCACATCTGTACGCAGTATTCAAGATGTGGGCGTACCATCGATTTATATAAGGGCAATAATATATTCTCAGTCTTATTCTCTATCCCCTTTTTAATGATTCCTAACATCCTGTTTGCTTTTTTGACCGCCTCTGCACACTGCGTGGACATCTTCAGAGAATTATCCACGATGACTCCAAGATCTTTTTCCTGATTTGTTGTAGCTAAATTAGTCCCCATCATATTGTATGTATAGTTGGGGTTATTTTTTCCAATGTGCATTACTTTACATTTATCCACATTAAATTTCATTTGCCATTTTGTTGCCCAATCACTTAGTTTTGTGAGATCTTTTTGAAGTTCTTCACAGTCTGCTTTGGTCTTAACTATCTTGAGCAGTATCATCTGCAAACTTTGCCACCTCACTTTTTACCCCTTTCTCCGGATCATTTATGAATAAGTTGAATAGGATTGGTCCTAGGACTGACCCTTGGGGAACTCCACTAATTTACCCCTCTCCATTCTGAGAATTTACCATTAATTCCTACCCTTTGTTCCCTGTCTTTTAACCAGTTCTCAATCCATGAAAGGACCTTCCCTTTTATCCCATGACAACTTAATTTACGTAAGAGCCTTTGGTGAGGGACCTTGTCAAAGGCTTTCTGGAAATCTAAGTACACTATGTCCACTGGATCCCCCTTGTCCACATGTTTGCTGACTCCTTCAAAGAACTCTAATAGATTAGGAAAACACGATTTCCCTTTAGAGAAACCATGTTGACTTTTACCCAACAATTTATGTTTTTCTATGTGTCTGACAATTTTATTCTTTACTATTGTTTTGACTAATTTGCCCAGTACCGACGTTAGACTTACCGGTCTGTAATTGCCGGGATCACCTCTAGAGCCCTTTTTAAATATTGGCGTTACATTAGCTATCTTTCAGTCATTGGGTACAGAAGCCGATTTAAAGGACAGGTTACAAACCCTAGTTAATAGTTCCGCAATTTCACATTTGAGTTCTTTCAGAACTCTTGGGTGAATGCCATCTGGTCCCGGTGACTTGTTAATGTTAAGTTTATCAATTAATTCCAAAACCTGCTCTTGTGACATTTCAATCTGACAGTTCCTCAGATTTGTCACCTACAAAAGCCGGCTCAGGTTTGGGAATCTCCCTAACATCCTCAGCCATGAAGACTGAAGCAAAGAATTCGTTTAGTTTCTCTGTGATGACTTTATCTTCTTTAAGCGCTCCTTTTCTATCTCTATCATCGAGGGGCCCCACTGGTTGTCTAGCAGACTTCCTGCTTCTGATGTACTTAAAAAACATTTTGTTATTACTTTTTGAGTTTTTGGCTAGCCGTTCTTCAAACTCCTCTTTGGCTTTTCTTATTACATTTTTACACTTAATTTGGCAGTGTTTATGCTCCTTTCTATTTACCTCGCTAGGATTTGACTTCCACTTTTTAAAGGAAGTCTTTTTATCTCTTACTGCTTCTTTTACATGGCTCTTTTTTAGTTTTTTTACCGTGTTTCTTAATTTGGGGTATACATTTAAGTTGGGCCTCTATTATGGTGTCTTTAAAAAGTGCCCATGTAGCTTGCAGGGATTTCACTTTAGTCACTGTACCTTTTAATTTCTGTTTAACTAACCCTCTCATTTTTGCATAGTTCCCCTTTTTGAAATTAAATGCCACAGTGTTGGGCTGTTGAGATGTTCTTCCCACGACAGGGATGTTAAATGTTATTATATTATGGTCAGTATTTCCAACTGGTCCTGTTATTATTACCCCTTGGACCAGCTCCTGCGCTCCCCTCAGGACTAAATCTAGAGTTGCCTCTCCCCTTGTGGGTTCCCGTACCAGCTGCTCCAAGAAGCAGTCATTTAAAGTATCGAGAAATTTTGTCTCTGCATTTTGTCCTGAGGTGACATGTTCCCAGTCAATATGGGGATAATTGAAATCCCCCTACATTTTCAAAACATGATGCTAAAGTTTCACCTACAAAGTATCTGCACACATCTTAACATGTGTATGTTTATAAAACATGTATTTGCATGCACAAGCAGGTATCTGTTGGTACAATTGTCCATTTTGTTTATAAAAATGTCTCTTTATATATGGATGCAGCATAGAGCCCGAGTCTTGAAAATTTAACTATATGTGTGTGTATATATAATAGGTTTGACCTGCAATAGAAGTTATTATTTTTATAAATTTGGGGATGATGTTATAAATTAAACATATGAAGGGTAGAAGTGTATTGTGATATGGCACTCCCAAACTAGTGAGAAGAAATTAATACAAAGATGTATCCATTTCATAAGATGTTTATACAGTATGCATGCTAAGATATACATTTAAATGTGTCCAGTTACTTTTTTTTTTAAAGTCACATATTTGTGGTAATTTTTTGACTTCATTACTGTATAATTTCCAACAATTAAAACTAGAAAAATAAATTTGTTCACTATAAAAGTGCCATAGTAATTTTGCTTTATATCCAGGGCCGGCTCCAGGCACCAGCTTAACAAGCAGGTGCTTGGGGCGGCCAAGGGAGAGGGGCGGCACGTGCGGCAATTCTGGGGCGGCAGGTCCCTCACTCCCTCTAGGAGTGAAGGACCTGCCGCTGAACTGCTGCCGCCGATCACGGCTTTTTTTTTTTTTTGCTTGGGGCGGCAGAAATGCTGGAGTCGGCCCTGTTTATATCATATAGAGGAACTGATATATAGTTGTGTCCAGTTTTTATATTGAAATACTATAAAATTTCTCCGCTGTAGAAATGTTTTCAGTAGATTCTGAGAACAAATATTTGCAGTAGATGTGTAGAGCTGTTTCCCGGCTGCAGTTGTAGAAAGTGTGGTAATAAGCAAAAATATGACAATAATGCTACTGACAAAAGTTAATGTCATGACAGAAAAAGTGGCAATAACATGTTTCCCCATCATTTTCATTGTCATGGTCCTATTTATCACCTACTTCCTATGACATTACACTGATTCATGCTTGTGACTAAAAATAAGTTTAGCTGATTACCAAGCGCTGAAGCACTGTTGATGTGTTAGGACTAGATGGCTTAAGTGACTTGTAATGGGGGCTCTGAGAGTGAAATCCTGACTCCACTGAAGTTGATGGGAACTTTGACATTGACTTCAGTGGGCCAGGATTTCACTCTGAGCCTTTTTCCTTTAAGTCACTGACCCATGTAGTTGTGATAGAAAATTGCTCCCTGAAGCACATTAGTGGAGCAATGTAGGAAAATGTGCCTTTGCTTTACACTTTTTATTTAGAAATGAAGGACTTCAATCCCTGTGCTCTAAATCTGCTATCCCTCACAAGTAGTAACTGTCTTTTCAAAGTTTTTTAAATTGTTTATAGCTAAAATATTGTGTAATCTATACAATGTTTTTGCCTTTGTAGATACAGATATTTGTGTGCTTATCTGATAACGTCAAAATAGTTGTAATTATGTAATAACCATTCTGTTTCTTCTCAAAGGGTTTCACGTTTGGCAAAGCTGGAGAGATCCTTACAATGAGGCTTCGATTCATGGCATTTAAAGCAATGCTTAGACAGGTAAAATTAATATGTATTTAGCTTTCCAGAGTTTTATATATCCTTGTTTGTTTAGGTGTTTAAAATACCTTAAAGTTTCAAGTCATACTCCATACACTCCTCTTATAATCCAAATTGAATTCAATTATCTTTTGCAGCCCTAATTTTTCATTTGTTTTATTTTGTGGTTTATGGAAAGTAAACTATCGTTTTTCAGATCCTAGTAAACATGTTTCATGTCATTCTGTAGGACATCAGCTGGTTTGATGACCCTAAAAACAGCACTGGAGCATTAACTACAAGACTTGCTAATGATGCCTCACAAGTGAAAGGAGTATGTAATATATATTCTTTTATCAGGGGGTAGCTATGCATCCGAAGAAGTGAGGTTTTTACTCACAAAAGCTTATGCCCAAATAAATCTGTTAGTCTTTAAGGTGCCACCAGAATCCTTGTTGTTTTTATATATTCTTTTGGCATTTTTCATATTTGGGTTGTCATATAGTAATGTTGCACTATGGATTTTATTTGCTTTATGGCAATCCTAATTTTGGTGACAATTGAAAACTATTATTTATTGAAAGGTTTTGGATGTCACACCAATGTATTTTATAATGATAGAGAACATGATATATATTTACAATATAATATTCTAGTGAACTATTAGTCTTATTACTGTTCAGTGCTGTTATCTCGCCTACGAATCCAATTAACTATGAATTTATTTATTCAGGGAGTCTGTTCAAAGTTATCAGTCTAATCTCATTAGGTATGTATGTAGCACCTATGACCACAGTATCTAAGGTTCCAAGCCAGCAAAACATTTAAGGTTGTGCTTGACTTTAAGGATTTTAGTAGTCAGTAATTTCAGTGGGCCTACTCACACACTTAAAAGTTAAGCACATATTTAAGTGTTTTGCTGTACTGGGATCTAAGTGATGAAAAAATGGTTAGTTCAAACTCCCCCTCCATCAGTTAGGCAATCGCATATTCCGACATGTTCCTGGCAGATTTGAAGTTATAGTTGTAAATACAAAAATATGAGTTTTATAAACTCCCTGTTCAGCTTTTTTAGTGGAGTCTATAAATTACTATTTAGAATCTGAAGTGATCATATGGAAACTAGAGAGAGAGATGGATCATCAGCAGAAGAAGGTGATCTAGATGATGGAGTGAGCTTCCAAAGGATATGCAGAAACTCCAACTTTGGAGACATGTAGAACTAAACTAAATAATACTCTGGGGAATAATCCTGGTTTCTAGAGATGGTCTAGTTCAAAAGTATTTTTCATGTCTAATTTCTATGTTATTGCTTTATTCAAAATTATGGAATACAGTTGTTTTATCTGGGTTTTGTTGTTCCAGGCTACAGGTGCCAGACTGGCTTTAATTACCCAAAACATAGCTAACCTTGGAACTGGAATTATTATATCATTGGTCTATGGCTGGCAGCTGACTCTTTTGATTTTAGCCGTTGTGCCAGTCATTGCCATAGCAGGAATAGTTGAAATGAAAATGTTATCTGGACATGCAAAAAAGGATAAAGAAGAACTGGAAGTTGCAGGAAAGGTGGGTTCCAGTGAAGTTCATCTCTCTTTTTATATTCTACTGTACAGTCATGTTCAACAGGGCTTAGTAATGGATCAAGAATATATTCTTTCTTAGGGAAGTTGAACTCTGCATTGTTGTATTCTATTCTTTTTATATGTTGATGTATCTGCTAGATATGGAGCTCAAAACTGAAAACATCTACTATTAATTGATATTATTTACATTGTGGTAACACCTAGAATATGCTAAGCTCTTAGGATCACATACCTCTTCTTTCTTTTCTTTATTTTTTGTCCTTCCCTTCTTTCTTTTCTAGCATCTTTTGCTTTTTTGGTTTCATCTCTCTTCAGCTTGGCACACATCTCCCCTTTCTTCCATAATACCTCTGTCTGTGTGAAACTGTATGTACATCTTCACCAATGAAGAAGCAAGAATGCATGATAGTGACAGTGTAACTAATACCACGCACAAGTTCCTTTTTTCATTCTTTCCTTTCCTGGGTGGAAAAGGAAAATAAAAATTGAAGAAACGGTTGAAAGAAATTTTTGAAAGGAAAAGTTGAAAGAGGTGGGAGTCACTTCATTCCAAAACTCCTTTAGGAACAGGGCATCCATTCTATCACTTCTCTGTTCTTAACCTCTTACAAGTTTGAGGATCCTAACTTTGCACCCAAAGGATAGCTCTCTGGGTATGCCTACACTTTAAATTTGGGATGTGATTCCCAGCTTGAGGAAACATATTTGCACTAGCTCTGATTGAGCTAGCATGCTAAAAATAGAGTGTAGCCATGGCAGTATGAGCAGTGGGAGGGGCTAGCCATCCCGAATGCATGCCAAGTGTCTGTGACAGGCATGCAGTTGGGGCAGCTAGCCCCTCCTGCTGCTGACACTGCTGTGGCTACACTCTATTTTTAGTGTGTTAGCTCAATCAGAGCTAGCATTAGTATGTTTCCTTGAGCTGCTCAAAGTGTAGAAATACCCTTTGTGAGCACTTCTGTCAGTGTCAACATGTATCTTAGCATGTTTCATAGCCTGGCTATGTCCTGCCTCTTCTATGCTCCCCTTCCTACCATCCTACTGTGATCACACAGAGTTGAGAAGGAGATGACTTCAGCTAAAGGCTCTGGATATAAGAAGTCTTGTTCACAGTTTCTCTCTTTCCTTGCTTCATGTCATATTTATAGGAAAGCTGCTCAGAGTGGGTTTCTTTCCTTCCAAGCCAACCAGAAAATGTTCTTATGGGTTCTCCAAAGTTACCTGTAGGCTTTTTCACATAAACAAAAAGATAAATCTTCTTTTACTTTCAATGACAGGATTTTTGTCGTACATTTCTCTAAAGTGGTTTCTCGGCAAGGTCAGATAGCCAAACAGTTAATATTTCCTGGAATATTGTTAATATTGTTTCCTGAAACTTGTTAAGGGTATTCATCTGTTAACCCTTCCTCCAGAGACATTTTAAAAAATAGCTGAGAGGATTCAAGTCATCCCTGCTACCTATCTTATATTTACAAGAAATAATAATACTTTGCACTTCTATAGCAACTTCCTTCTGAGGCTTTACAAGAACTTTACAAACTAACACATTATGTCTCACAGTACTTCTTCGAGGTAAGTAACTATCACCATTGTACAGGAAAGGAAACTGGCAGAGAACTGAGGTGACTTACCCAATGTCACAAAAGTGACTGGTAGAGCTAGCGACAAAACATAGTTCACGTGAACCCCAAGCCTATGTTTTAACCATTAATTTTTTAGCCATGTGTGGCTTTCACTTACATTTTTCCTTGTTCACAAGAGAGTTGTTCTTGCAGCCAGTAGACAAATCTGTTACATTATTTTCTACCTTGTGCATTGTCAAAAGAATTGTTAAAGGCCGCCCGGGGGCGGGGGTGGGGGGGTGCAAGTGGGGCAATTTGCCCCAGGCCCTTCAGGGGTCCCCCACGAGAATATAGTATTCCATAGTATTGCAACTTTTTTTTATGGAAGGGGCCCCCGAAATTGCTTCGCCCCAGGCCCATTGAATCCTCTGGGATTTGTTAGCTAAGTTCTAATTGGAGATTCTTGACCTTGAGGCATAAAAAGGTGTGTATTTCAACTGCATCTTCGCTACAACTACAATGCACCTCAGCTGAGTCCAGGTTACTGGTGATAATGTGTAACGCCAATGGACTCCAGTCATTGTCAGCTAGGATCAAACCTGAGACCTTTAGTGCTTAATGCATGAGTCTTTACTGCATACGCTAAAAGACACATCTATCTTAGCCAAAGCTGTAGCAGTCTGATCAATCTCTAGCTGGTCTAGCTGCCACCAGAGGGACACAAAGTGCTACACCAAGCAGGCATGGATTACATCCTTCCCCTAGCTGAAGAAGTGTGTCACGAGCTTCAGAGACTTCCCGGTTGATATCCCGAATGAACCACCACTTGTAACACCACTCCACTGGCCACTCCGCTCAGGATGTCTTGAGGTCCCATCTAACACATCTTTCAGTGATTTCAGCTCTCAGTGATTTCAGCTGTTGGTAGGGGAGCCTCACTGCTAGTGCAGGCTGGGCAGTCTCTCTCATCAGAGACTGTCCCATAGCAGATCTAATGCTTAGACCTGGTTTTCAGTGATTTCAGCTCTATTGATCTGCAACAAAAGACTCTCAATTGAGTCTTAATCAGCTCTGTCATTACACAATGAAGAGGTGGGGGGGTCAAATGGTGTCTAGGACCCGTAGGTAGAGCCCACACCACTATGTACAAAAACCTGACCACACCCTCTCTCATCTCTACCAGGCTTTGGCACCCCCGGCTTAGCAAGTGCAGTTCATTTGAGGATGAACCCCTCAATCAGGGCATGCCAAGCACATTGCTGCTCTTGATTCACACAACAAGGATAACAAACCTTTATTACCCCTGCACCCAATAACAAAGTGACTTGCAATTCAACACCCGCCAAAAGTGGTCATTTGCGCAAAGCAGCTCCATCCTGCTGCTCACCTACACAGAGTGGATGAGTCCATGCAAACAAGGTCAGCTCCTAGAGTCCTCTTCTCCAGCTCATCACTAGATGTCAGGGGAGAGCTCATTCAGACCCTGCTTACAAATGCATAAACCACAAAGAAAACTAAGAACCAAAGATGAGTTTACAGGGTTGGCAGTTAGAAAAAAATATATATATTTACTTCTAAGCAGAGCAAATTTGACCTGGAGTCTTTGAAAGACAAACCTCCATTCATGCATTTTTAGAGTGACTTTTCAGAGCAGCCCTTCAAAGGGGTGCAAATTTCCTGTAGGCCCTATGGGAACTTCATGTTTCTCTTTGCATAGGAGCCTGATATTGGACTGGGCTGCCTAAATTTTGTTATTATAGATATGAGCCTGTTGTGTAACACTTTCAGTATCTAGCCCTTACTTTTAAACTATTTATCACTACATATTCTTATATCTAGTTGATCTAGGCAATTATTCTGCTTTTGTTTAGGGAAAAAAAGACTCCAATGAGGGAATGTGCCAGCTAAACTGTAGCTTTTATCCTCTATTGTCTTATCCAGCTGAAGGATGAAAGTTAAATACACTCATTTCAGTTATCTTTTGTTTAGTGTAGGAGGCCTATGATTTGTGAGCCCTGAAGACTTCAGTGGGTTACTAAGCATTTGTCACTGTTAAAATAAGCTAATTTGATGAGTGAGCAATTATACAGATTTAAATAAGAATAAATTTAATTAAAAAGGAAATGTACTTTTGATTACATGATTGCATAATACAGAAGCAATTCAAACGAGCCTCACTGATTATTCAGAAATTACAGTTTTTGTTTTATGAAATTAGTTTTCCTCTGCATAATAGTAATTTTTAATTAATCACACATCCAAATAATTGCACGTTAACTTCAGTGTTCAGGAATAACTGTGGAAGAAGCAGGAGTTCTGGAAATACAGAGCCGAATTAGTTGCTGTGGGGTTTCACCCTCAACTATTTGACTTTTAACTCTTGCTAATTCCCTTCCTGTTTGTTACTTTCTTTCCTAATTCTGAATACTTCTGCTACTTTTTTTCCCAGGCTACCTTGTAGCATGATCTATCTTCACAGCAGAGTGTGTGTGTGTGTGGGGGGGGGGGGGGACGTAAATCTTAACTAAAATTTAAAATTAACTATTAGTATGTCATACTACAAAAAAAGCTAACAGAATGTTAGGAATCATTAAGAAAGGGATAGATAATAAGACAGAAAATATCATAAAATATCTATATAAATCCATGGTATGCCCGTGTCTTGAATGCTGCATGCAGATGTGGTCGTCCCATCTCAAAAACATATCTTGGCATTGGAAAAAGTACAGAAAAGGGCAACAAAAATGATTAGAGGTATAGAACAACTTCCATCTGAGGAGAGATTAATAAAACTGGGACTTTTCAGCTTGGAAAAGAGATGAGTTGGGGAGATATGATAGAGTTGGGGAGATATGATGACTGGTGTGGAAAAAGTAAATAAGGAAGTGTTATTTACTCCTTCTCATAACACAAGAAATAAGTGTCACCAAATGAAATTAGTAGGCAGTAGGTTTAAAACAAACAAAAGGAAATATTTCTTCACACAACACACCATCAACCTGTGGAACGCTTTGCCAGAGAATGTTGTGAAGGCCAAGACTATAACAGGGTTCAAAAAAGAACTAGATAAGTTCATGGAGGATAGGTCCATCAGTGGCTATTAGCCAGGATGGGCAGGGATGGTGTCCCTAGTCTCGGTTTGCCAGAAGCTGGGAATGGGCAACAGGGGATGGATCACTTGATGATTACCTGTTTTGTTCATTCCTTCTGAAGCACCTGACGTTGGCCACTCTCAGAAGACAGGATACTGAGCTAGGTGGACCTTTGATCTGACCCATTCTTATATTTTGACTTTGATATAAGAAGTCTTGTTCATATTAAATCATTTCCCTTAATAAACTATGGATTCCTGGTGGGATTTTCAAAAGCATCTAGGGGACTAACCAGCCAAGTCCCCTTTCAATAGATGTTGGGTGCCTAAGTCCTTTAGCCACTTATTTAAATACCACCCCATTCTATTTATTATGGCCTCAAGATAAGATTTTCAAAGGCATAAAGTCAATAGGACTACCATTTGTACCTTTGAAAATCTTCCATATTTTTTGAAAGTGAGCAGTAATATTGGATATCCAATTCAGGACACCTTCAATAGGGTTGATTTTTCAGAAAATTCTGAGCATACACCTTCTGAAAATCAGGCCGTGTAGAAGTGAGCACAAATACTCACTGGTCACTATTGAAAATTTAATTCTGTGATTTTTATAGCATTTATCCCAAGCTCTTTTTACCAAGTCAGAATTAGAAATTGCAGTTTGATCTTATTTTTCGGTTAATGAGCATATGCTCTCTATTACAGATTGCTACTGAAGCCATAGAAAATATTCGAACTGTTGTTACTTTGACCCAGGAAAGAAAATTTGAATTTCTGTATGGACAAAATTTGCAAGGACCATATAGGTAATAGATATAAACTTTTTTAAAAAAATCAAACTTACTTTGTTTTAGAATTGAATGTAAATTTTCACTAATAGACTAAAACAATTTATTCTCTGTTGGTGCATCACAAAATCTCCTATATCAAACCCAGTTTTAACAATATACAATATCTTTTGCTTCAAACAAACACAAGCCATCGTAACCATAGTTGTTTCTGTTCTTTGATTAAGTGAGATTTTTCTTTTTACACCCTCTATGGTATTATTGGTATTTGCTATTGCAGTACCTGGTATGTCCTCATCAATTTTACTTCTCTTGAAACTATGTTCTGGAAATTGAGCATTTCATTTAGCAATTCTTGCAACCAGGATTCCTGTTTTTTGTGTGTCTATGTGCACTTCTGCATTGTATACTGAGGCAAAGCTCTTATTAAAGCCAATGGAATTTTGCATTAGTAAGGACTGAAGGAGCAAGTTCCAAAATTGTATAGTAGTTTCAATAGTAGACCACTGAGCAGTTAAGCTATTTCATCAGCCTAACAATACAGGCAATATAAAGCATCATATCATGTTTGACATAAAAGTTTGGTTGGGGCTCAAGGCAAAACAAAGAAGAGTATATTGCTCTACTGGGATTAGTTTTGCTCCCTGCAGAATTAGGACTTGTTAATAATTTCTTTTTTTGTACAATTTCAAAAATATGTTGTTTAATTAAAGCCTTGAAACTTGTAATCATACCACAGATTGTAAAATAATTTTAACACAATAGGTTTCAGACTCTATAGGATAGGACAACAATTGCTCCTGTCAGATGTGTTTGGGATCACAGCTATAGTGATTTCTTCCCCTAACCCCACCTTTTGATTTATTCTTGCAGGCACATGGGATCCTAAAACATACAAGAATACTGTTGTTTTAGGACCCAGTCCTGCAGGAGGTTGGGGAATGACCTCATCCCAAAGTACTGAGCACTTGCAATTCCTGCTGAAGTCAATGGAAGTGAAGGGCTCTTAGCATCTTCTCAGGAATAAATACTAAAAGTAAAATACAGTTATGTATATGTTATCTGACAATACTTGTTCTTTGTTACAGAAATTCTGTGAAGAAGGCACATATCTTTGGATTTACTTTTGGCCTTACACAAGCAATTATGTATTTTACCCATGCTGCATGTTTTCGGTTTGGTGCCTATCTAGTGGTAAATGGATACATGGACTTTAAAAGTGTGTTTCTGTAAGTGTCTTTTTGCAATTTCTTTTTTGTCCATACAGGGGAAGGTGTTTTATATATGGGGGATAATAACCTTATGAAGGTAAAACCAGGAGGACTAGAAGAACAATAATACATAGACCATTGTTTGTCTACATGCTGACCTGCAGCACTGGCCTTCATCTTGAATTAGGATCGATAACTTCTGTTATCTTTCCAAGTCGCAATGTTCTTAATAAGCATGTCAACTAGGGCCTTCATTTAATTATATATGAAATGCTGGTAGACGTTGGTATAGCTTTCAATGTGCCTTGTCTCAAAACTGGCTTTTAAGGAAGGACTAAATAGAAATAATGGAGGGAGTATTTTGAATTATGACTAAAGATACGTCTGATTCAGCAGGTAGTAATTGATCTATCGGGGATCAATGTATCACGTCTCATCTAGACCCAATATATCGATCCCCGAACACACTTCCGTCAACTCCAGAACTCCATCAGGGCAAGCAGCAGTAGCGGAGTTGACGGAGGAGCCGCGGCCGTCGATCCCGCGCCGTGAGGACCAGAGGTAAGTCGAAATAAGATACGTCGACTTCAGTTACGCTATTCCTGTAGCTGAAGTTGCGTATCTTACATCGACCCCTCCTCCTAGTGTAGACCAGCCCTAATACTTAACATGTTATAATTTTGGCTTCAATAGTCAGCCTTTCTGATGTCTGTTAGTGAAGTGCCTACAGGCCCCAAATGAGATTGGAGCCCTATTGTGCTAAATGCTATACATGGCTAGCTAGAGTCTCAATCAGAGAGTTTGTCGTCAAAATAGAAAGACAAAAAAGGCATGTGAGGAAAAGTATTATTGTATCCCTATTTTACAAATGGGGCACTGAGAGCTCATATGGTGTTGATTCTGCAAGTGCCTGCTCTTGGTTGCTGCAGTGCATACCTACATGCAAGATCAGGGTCTGAGTGACTTGGTGTGACAGGGTGGGACTCACCACCACACTACTGTCTCCTGCTGGTCATCTTGCAGATCGGTACACCAACTCCCAGTGGTGTCTCGCCCACTGTCACTTCTCCTCCTGGACTCGTGTTGATCCAAGGACCACAGCATCCTTTTCAGGACACAGCCTTCTGGCTGTGCCATACTCTGCGCTCCCCCTTTCCGGGGGCCAGTACTGCAATCCAACTGTCCAGCCACTTCCTCAGTGATCAGGGGCGGGGGACCCAGGCCTGCCCACTCCTCCAGGTCCTGGCCCAGGGACACTGTAGATGGCAGCCACGTGCTGTGTCCCCTCCAACTGCTCGGTACATTTCCCTGGGCTACTTCCCCAGCACCTTCTTCACCCTTACCTCAGAGCCTCTGCATGCCAGATTTAGCAGTCAGCCAGGAGCTCTCTCTCACTCCCCTGTCCCTGCCCAGCACTTCTCTGTCCAGGGTTCTAGCTTTCTTCCACCTGCAAAACAGTCAGTTCTCCCTCCTTGAGCTCCAGGGAGCAACTGACCCTGCTCTGCCCTGCAGCTTTTCTTATATTTTCTGATTGACTGCCCCTCATAGCGCCCCCCTCCCATTGGCTGCTTTTCACACAGCCTCCCTAGGGCTTCATTAACCCCTTAAAGGCCAGTGTGTGTATGGGGGGAATGCCCCATCAGACACCCTCCCCCTTAAGACCAACTGCCCTGGGCAGGGGAATTACCTTCCCTGCTTCCCCCACAGCTGTGCCTGCAGGACATGCCTCTCCTGCCTCAGGTTTTCTACCAGGAGGAGCAACTTGCCATTCTGCTCCATATCTCTGAATTTCCCTCTGCACCTCTGCATTATTTTGTGCTATCCGCAAGGCCTGCTTGGTGGCTTTCAGTTTCTCCCATAACACCTAGCCCTGGCTCTGCAGGCTCTCCCAGCACCATTTCTCCCAAGGTCTGAGTCCCTACCACAGCTTGTCCTGCTTAAGTGTGGGTTCCCTTGTCTGTCTGGGTCCTCTCCGTTCCAGTCATCTTATCCACCATCTCCCTAGCACCTCCTGCTGGGCATGGGAGATTGCTCCATGCCCAGTCATCACCACCACCTGACCTAGCCTGGTGTGACCCACAGTGCCTAGGGCAGCCCTTACTGGAAATGCCAAGGTCAGGACTTGCTGCAAAAGGGAGAGCAGATACCCACCAGGCTTGGGAGTAACACTGAAGTCAAACTCCCCAACCTGTCACCAACTGTGCTTCTGATTCCCTACACTGGTTATCAAGAAGCAAAACAAGAAATCACACAGCCCCCTTAATTGCATTCCAATTCTCTGGCTCCCAATCAGCACCTAGGTCCAGTGCAGTGAGAAGTTATTTAAACAACTCTGCTCACATATACAAAATGTTCTTCTGATCCCAAAGGGTCAGCCACGTTATCAGGTCAGTATGGGTTTGGATCTTACCCAAAATACCACACTGCTAGCCAATCCTTTAGTGTCTAAAACTAAAGGTTTATTATAAAGAAAAAAGAAAGAACAAGAAGAGAGATGTTAAATGGTAAAACAGTCACATACATACAAAGACTTCAAAGTCCATCAGTTTCCTAGTAGTACTGGTGAGTTTGCTGGCTTGAAAGTCCCACTGGAATACATCCACAGCTTGGATGGGTCATTCAGTCCTTTGTTCAGAGCTTCGTTTGTAGAAAGGTTACTCCAGAGCTAATAAGCAGGAATGAAGACAAGAAGCAGGACTGAAGACAAAATGGAGAAGATGCAGCTGCCTTTTATAGTCTTTTGCCATGCAGCTTGGTTTCCTTTGTTCCAAACACAAGCTGCCCAGCACATGGTCTGGAAGCCTTAGAGTTCTCTCCATAGGCATGCGCCTACATGCCTTGCTGAGTCATAAGGTGTATCCCTTGTCTTCTCTCAATGGGTCAGTTATATAGCCCATGTCCCTTGATGGGCTGTCAAACAGGCTAGGCAGTGCTAATGCCAATCTGTCTGGGTGTGTCACCCAGATGCACAGCACAAGTTTGGAACTACAGACATACCATACATATAACTTACAATACAAAGTATCAGAGGAGTAGCCGTGTTAGTCTGAATCTGTAAAAAGCAACAGAGGGTCCTGTGGCACCTTTAAGACTAACAGAAGTATTGGGAGCGACTTGCATCTGAAGAAGTGAGGTTCTTACCCACGAAAGCTTATGCTCCCAATACTTCTGTTAGTCTTAAAGGTGCCACAGGACCCTCTGTTGCTTTTTATAATACAAAGGTGATACAAACACATAAATGAGATTATCATACCTGGCAAATTACAATATTTGTGTAGATGCTTTACACAGTATATGTGGCATAACCTATTACAATTTTACAATATTGGTATTCATAATATCCTAAAGTGTCCTGCAAATTCCATAAAGTGTCTCACCTGGTTCCCAGGCACCCTTTTTCTATCCTGCCTTCTCCTAAGGGGGTAATACCTTCTGATACGGCCCTCCTCATGGCACAGATAAGAAATCCTTTGCTTCCCTTTGGTCAGAGGCCTCCCATGGTCCTTCCATTGCTCAGGCCCTTCCTCTGGGCTAGCCTTGACCTTACCACTCCAGTATGGGCACTCCCTCTGCAGGTACCTCTGTTGCCCAGAGGCCCAACATGCCCATCCCCTCCCTGTTTGCTTCACAGGTAGGAATCTCCCGGGCTGTCACTCTTTCCCACTCTCTGCATAAGGCTTCTCTCTCTCCTATCCCAGTAGGGGCAATCTCTCTTAAAGTGTCCCCTCCACCCACAAGTGTAAGACTGTTCTGCTCAGGCTTCTGGCCTCCTGACCTGGGGCCTCGCTTCTTGCCCCAGGCCCTCTGGCCCCTGCTCCCCTCCTGGAGGATCTTGAGCAAATAACGCTGCTCTTCCATCAACTGCCTCAGGCATTCGTGCAAGTGTCTCTGTGCCTTCCACTGTTGCTGCTGGTTCTCCAGGATCTGGCTCATTAGGGCCTGGATCTCCCTTGGTTACTCATCAACCCCCTTCAGTGGAAGCAGCAACTCTGAAGTCCAGCCTGGGAAGGTACACCTGCCTTCCACCAAAAAGGCCTCCACACATGCAGCTCCTTTGACCTAAGTGTCTCTGCTATAGCCTTTCCCACTTCCCTTGTATCAGGGGTGGCTGTCCAACATTATCTTAGTCTCTCACTCAGTCCCCTCCCCTCAGAGGCGACCATGTGCCTGCATTCTCTACCATGTGTGACAGGGTGGGATTCACCATGCTAGCACCTCCTGCTGGTAATCTTGCAGCTCAGCTCTACAGGTCGGTACGCCGACTCCCAGTGGTGTCTCACCCACCATCACTTCTCCTCCTGGACCCTGGTCACTCTAAAAAACGTGGCATCCTCTTCAGAACACGGCCCTCCAGCCATGGCATACTTTGCACTCCCTCCTTCTGGGGGCCAGTATTGCAGTCCAACTTTCCAGCCACTTCCTCAATGGCATGGGTGATGGAGGAACCTGGGCCTGCCCATTACTCCAGGTCCCGGCCCCACTGCATCCCCTCCAACCTCTCAGTACATTTCCCTGGGCAACTTCCCCACAACCCCAGCACCTCTTCACCCTTATCTCAGGGCCTCAATATGCCAGTCAGCCAGGAGCTCTCTCTCACTCCTCTGTTCCTGCCCAGCACTGCTCTGTCCAGAGTGCTAGCTTTCTTCCACCTGCACGGCAGCCAGTCCTCCCTCATTGAGTTCCAGGTAACAACTGACCCTCCTCTGCCCTGCAGCTCTTCTTATATGGGCCTGCCAGGCCCTGATTGTCTGTGCCTCATAGCTCCTATTGGCTGCTTTTCAAACAGCCTCCCTAGGGATCCATTAACCCCTCACAGGCCACTGTGGGGTGGACGCCCCATCACACTTGCCAAGTCACACAAGAGATCTGTGGTAGAGCCCTTAATTGAATCCACATCTATTGGGTGAAATCCAATGGGAGGTTTGCCAGTTATGGCAGCGGGACCAGCATTTTACCCGTGGAGGTGGATTACAATTAATATGTTGTCTTTTTTGACCTACCCAAGATACCTTTTTTAAGTAAGATAATGAATAGCCTTCTTGTGGTTACTACATTGTTGAATTTGGATATAATTTACAATTACATGTTTGCAAAACATCCCTGTACAACTGTACTTGTGGCTGGGATAATTGGCTAACTACTGTTGAAAGTTAATCCCTCTTACATACTCAGATACGCCAAATAGCACCAATTATTAATTTTTAATTATTAATCAAATTTATTATGGTAATGCCTAAGGGCCAACCAAGAATGAGGCCCCATTCTTCTAGGCACTGTATGGACACAGTAGCAGACAGTCCTTGCCCTAAAGAGCTTAGTCCAAATAGATAAGACACAGAGGGTGGGGGAAGAGGTAGAACACACAAGCATCTGAACACTGTAATGGCAGCAATGTCATGTGAATTTCACAATTTTTTGCAGGTTGGGAGGGGAAAGGGTGAATTAGGAGGCAATCAGTTAAATGGAAATTAAAGTGAAGGAAGCTGGGGCATTGAAGAGAGAGCACATGAGAGAGGCTGAGTAGGGGAGAAATGGGCAAATCGGGGAAGTTTGGAGTGAAGCTGAGGTGAAGAGACTGTGAGGGAGGACAAGGGTTGGAGCAGACAGCCAATCAGCACAGAGCAGAGAAAGTCCAGTCAAAGCTACTTCAGCTGCTCCTACTGGCTGGAATCTCTGATTGGTTCCTCCCTGCAGAGAGAGAGAGAGAGAGAGAGACTCTCTCCCCTGCACAGTTTTAGATCCAGGGGCAGCATGGTGGTGGGGCGGGGTCACTCTAGCTTAGCCCCATCGTACTCCCTCACCCATACGTAGCAATCCATGTTTTAGCTGTTTCTGCAGATGCTCCTTTTGCCTTCTTCCCAATATCCAGAATCTCACGTAAGTCCTTACCTGCCTCCCTGCTGCTAAAATTTGGGATCCTGCCAAAAGTTAGCAATTGTATTAATAAATAAAGGAAACACTGAGGTTGGAACAGAAGCTTTTTTCTCACTTTATTAAAAGTGGATACATTTACTCATGGTACAAGACTACTCATTACAATGATAGTTAACAACTATTATTATTTTTAACTCTAGCCATCCCCTTCCCAATAGTTTACACCCCTTCCTCCACAACCTCATTATTTGATATGTTTTATTTTCTCTCTTGTCTTGTTCTCGCAGGGTATTTTCAGCTATTGTATTTGGTGCAATGGCACTAGGACAGGCCAGTTCATTTACTCCAGACTATGCCAAAGCCAAGATGTCAGCAGCACACCTGTTCATGCTGTTTGAAAGAGCCCCCTTAATAGACAGTTACAGTGATGAAGGACTGAAGCCTGTAAGTTGATCATTGTGTTATGGACAATGTCACCTACTACACTAACTAATGTAACACTGAGGTTTTCTTTCCCCACTCACAAGCTAAGTGTTTAGATTAACTGATCCTTGGGACCATTAGCATTGTGTTTCATCCAAAAACTATGAGGGCCAAATTCTGCTTCTGCCTGCTCCTTCCTTGCATTTCTTTGTGGAGAGCCCTCTGCAAGGTCCAGTGAAAATGGGAACAATGCTGCAGAAGCAGCCAATTCCTCTTCTCTGCAGGAGGAGCATATCCATGCATGGACCTTGGCAATATAATCAGGCCCTACATTAACATTGTAAAATGTTTTGGGATTCAATTTATATGCAAGATGCTAATAATAAATATTAGTGTACTATAGGAGCTAAGAAGTAGGTGAATCTAGGTGGGCATCACTCAAAGAGGCAGACAGGATGATAGCAGTTCAGTATATTATTTTTATTGTGGTATTGCACACAAATAAAGATGGCAGGACTTTGCTCCAAGGAACTTACCATCTGACTAACACTTCTAATTTTTAAAATAATAACAACAGTCTAAGAAAATGCTGTTAACACTTACCAGGAATCATAAGTTTGACAGTGAGCATTTGGGTGCATATATGGTAATGATAATTGTACAGTAATTTAATTTGAAAAAAAAAAAAAACTCTAAAGCAGGATTGCTTTGGTACACTGGCCAAGAATATCAGAAGTGGCTATTGTTATACGGTGCTTAACTTGAGACTCTCAAAGGGGCTTGATTTACAGAAAGCATTAGACGAAGCTGGCGACGCAAAATTACCATTATTTTTGAAAATTTGGCCTTATGTTAAAACTGGTGTGAAGCAGAACTAGCAGAATCTCTGTCTTCAAAATAAATTTACACCTTGTGTTAATTTTTGAAACGTCACAAAAAGGACCAGATCCTGGCTGTATTGAAGTTAATGGCAAAACTCCCATTGAAATCAATAGGAACAGGATGGTTCTAGTTCTCTGTGCATTGTTTTATGAACTGTCCGAGTTCTCCTAAAAATTGATCAGATGTTACCATTTCAATTATAGGATATATTTGGTGGCAACATAGCATTCAAAGAAGTGATGTTTAACTATCCAACTCGACCAGATGTCCAAGTGCTTCAAGGTTTGAATATTAATGTAGAAAAAGGACAGACACTGGCGCTTGTAGGCAGCAGTGGCTGTGGAAAGAGCACTGTTGTTCAATTGCTTGAGAGATTCTATGATCCTCTTAATGGAGAACTGGTAAGTGATTCCTTGTGAGAACCTGGTTAAATGATAATTTACCTATATTATTCTTGTTAATATAATAAAATTTAATAGGTACTTTTGATATTTTTTTATCCTTTGTGAAGATTAAATGGAGGCACTAGTGGATTTTTAGGGTTCTGTGTATAACCATAGTGAAGATAGGCAGAATGCAAAATTTTCCACACTTCTCCTGTCATTTTGAGTTAAGGGAAGTGATTCATGGATGAAAATTGCTACATGGGCCTGATTCAGAACATACTGAAGTCAGTGGAAAGACTTCTACTGAATTCAATGGGATTTGGATCGGGCCCTATGATGGCTAATTATTATAAAACTATAAAATGTACTAGATGCAGATACACTTTTATATATTGTACTAATATAAATGCCCCTCCCTCCTGTATCTTAAAACTATGAGCAGCAGAGAAGTATGAGACCTTTGCTCCTTATTTTTAACGTTAAAGACCAAATTTATGCAATTTAAGGTGCATCCAGACATCATAGTGATGAATATTTCCTAAATGCTTACAATAATCTAGGTTTGAAATGTGTGTAAAGTGCATATAAAACCTCCCCATTACATAATTAACATTTAAAAAGCACGTTCATATCAATTTTTATGACATACCAAATGAAGGTTACTTACTTGTTACCAGAGTTCTTCGAGATGGACTCTGCATATTCCCAGTTTTGGGATGCTCTGACTGGATGCAGCCAGGATGGTGGAACCTTCTAGTAACAGTGACAGTTAGGGCACCCCACCCCTCTTTCCCTTGCCCTTAGTGTTTCAGTGTGCCCTGCGAGCATGGTTATGAAAAGGGGAGTGTCACCTGTTGCTGCCTCAGTTCCCTTCAAATACTAAAGCAAAATACTGATTAATCCTAAAAGTAGGAATCTACAGAAGTGGGAAAGGTTGGTGGGGAGTGTGAATATGTAGAATCTATCTTGAAGAACTCCGGTTACAAGTAAATAACCTTCATTTCCTCTTCAAGTGTCCTCTGCATATTCCTGCTCTGGGGATAGTTTGGCAAGCAGTGCTGTAAACTGGAAGGAGGGAGTGGAGTCCTAATTAAACAGCAGTTGGCGCATTGCTCTGCCAAATTGTGCACCAGACTTTGTTGCCACATCCAAAGCATAATGTCTTGTAAAAGTGTGAACTGAATTCCACATACCAGCCTTGCATATCTCAATAAAAGGAATATGTTTAGTGAATGCTGCAGTTGTAGCAACCGCTCTAGTAGAATGCAGAACAGGAGGAGAAAGTGAAGCTCCATTATAACACTTCAATACACAGTCTGACCCATCTGGACAGGCAAAGTGCTGAAATGTCCCAACCCTTAAAAGTACCAGCATATGAGTTAAATACATTCTCTCCAAGTAATATAAGACTGTTCTTATCATATCCAAGGAGTGTACTCTAGATTCCCCTTTACTTGTATGAGATTTAGGGGGGAAAATACAGGTAAATTAATACTTTGATTAACATGAAACTCTGAAACCACTCTGAAAGAATTTAGGGTGTGCTCAAAAAACACTTTATCTTTTTGAAAAGTAGTATAACAGGGTTCTGCCATCAATGCATGTAACTCGTTAATTCTTCTAGCAGACGTGAAGGCTACTATACAAGCTGTCTGTCTAGAAAGATGAATAAAAGAATAGCTCATTTGAGGTTCAAATGGGAGGGACATAAGTTGTGTTAAAACTAAGTTTCAATTCCATGGAGGGGCCAACTCCCATACTGGGGGATAGAAATTCAATACGCCTCTTAAACAACGTTTCACCAACTTGTGCGAGAAGATGGATTTTCCATTAGCATGAGTATGGAATGCTGCTGTTGCTGCTAAATGGACTTTAATGGAGGAGAAAGACAACCTCCCCCACCCCGGTTTTTAAGTACAAATATTCCAAAACAAGTTGTATGGAAACTGAGACTGGGTCAACATCCCTATCAGTTGCCAGAGAACAAATCTTTTCCATTTGTAACTGTAGCTTCTCCTGGTAGATGCTTTTTCAAGCATTAATAAGAACTTGCTGCACCTCAACAGAGCATGATCTTCCTGAATCTGTTGAAGTCCTATTGCCCACGCTGTTAGATGTAATGACTGATGATCTGGGTACAAACCCTCCCCTGGACAGTAAGTCTGTTGATAGCAGGAGCATCTTGTATTTACCATTGGATAAATGGAGTAACTCCATGTGTCATTGTTGCCACAGCCTGGCTGGAGCAATTAAAATTATCCTGGCCAAATCTGTTTTATTTTCTTTAAAAAAAAAACTTTGAGGATTAGAGGCAATAGGAGAAATGCATCCATCAACACCATTCCCCAATGTAAGAAAAATGCATCCATCAATGATAAACTGTTTCTTGAGCCAAAAGAGGGACATTTTGTATTGAATCTGGTGGCAAACAAATCTATGTCTGGAAACCCCCAAAGCCTGAAAAAGTTTGGAATAACTGCGTCTTTTACAGACCATCATGCATCTGTGAGGAGTCCCTGTCCAGACAATCCATGATCTCACTGTTCTTCCGCAATATGCAAAGCAATTGGGTAAATGTTGTATAGGATGCACCAGTCCCAAAGCTTTATTGCCTTGTTGCCTAGTGGTGACAATCAAGTTCCTCCTTGTTTGTTCAGATAATATACTGTGGACATGTCATCCATAGTCACCTGAATTACTACATCCTGAATCTGCAGAAGAAGTGCTTTGAGAGCCAGATGGACGGCCCTGACAAGGAAGAGGCAGGAGTTTGCATGGAGGAAGGGCTTTGAATTGGACAGTATAACCTTCCTTTACTGTGTCAAAA
This sequence comes from Malaclemys terrapin pileata, assembly GCF_027887155.1. Taxonomy (NCBI): domain Eukaryota; kingdom Metazoa; phylum Chordata; order Testudines; family Emydidae; genus Malaclemys; species Malaclemys terrapin. Next base: position 245,424,269 of record NC_071506.1, read on the forward strand.
ACCCACCTGTCTGATGTGATAGTTGTCCATACATCATAAAATTGGGATAGATGGTCTCCAAAAATACAGATAGGATTTTCTGAAATTGGTTCAAAGCTCTTGATTATCATGTCAAACCTTTGGCTTGACATTTTGCAGGGAGGATGTGGCCGAGGAATTCTTTGTCGTTATCTGGGATTTGTAGGATTTCTTCCTTTCCTATGATTGAGAGGATGCTTGTTGTAGTTGCTGCTATTGTGATAGTATGGCTGTCTCCTTTGATTAAATTAAGATGAAGAGGAAGAAGGTGAAACATATTGCCTATGATATCTGAACACAGGTTTAGGTGTTCTCCCTTAGTAGCCCCAGAGATCTAGCTTAGGAGCAAGGCTCTATCTTCTTCAATATCTCATCAGTTTTTGTACTATATAGTCCACCCCCTTCAAAGGGTAAGTCCTATACTGTAGATCTCATTTCCATAGGAAGAGAAGAAGATCATAACCATGAATGCCTACGTAGAACTATTGCCAATGCCACAGATCTCAGAGTGGTGTCAGATACATCAAATGATGCCCTAAAGGCATTACTGGTCACATTTTGACTCTCTTTGATGAAAGTTGATAACTTTTTCTGAATCTCTCAGAGATGTTTGGTGAAGATTGACATGTTCTCCCTCAGTTGAAACTAATATCTGGCCATCACTGCTTGACAGTTTGCCACTTGCATGTTGAAGGAAGCAGAAGAAAACAATTTTCTCCCAAGAGAGTTCAACTTTTTCCTTCTTTATCATAAGGAGTACAGTGTTGAAGACCTGACCTAGGTTTCTGAAGCATTGCTGCTAGAACAAGAGAATTTCTCAGGTGGAATTTGGTAGAACTTGTCAGCCTTTTTTGAAATTGGTTGGCATGATGCTGGATTAGAGACAAAAGGAATTTTTGCTGATGCCAGAGCCCTTCTACATGGGCAATAGAACTATAGACCCAGACCCAGAATGTCAAAAACTGTATGTGCAGCCTCCTTCAAAGCCACCTAAGGTAATTTTAAAGTGGATGCCATTCTGTCCACTAATTTGTGAAAGTGAATTGCATCGCCTGAAGGAGATGATGCTGGTGTTACTCCCACATTGAGATCAGATGAATCACTTTCTGGTTCCATGAAGTCTTGGAATTCATCCTGTGGAGATCCTTCCTGATATTCCTCTTCCAAGAGGATATCCAGTGCCAAAGAAGAGGAATGTTCCCTAGCTCTAGGATCTGAGTGTTCTGACTGAAGATGATCCAACCAGAAAGACAGATTTTCTGTTATGGTATTCATAAATAGGAGTTGGCTAATATGGCCAAGGCATACAAGGAGGCTTAGGCCAGTCTTGTCAGTTTCCCAACCTCCTATCATATCACCAGCTTGATACATAGGATATCCACGAGTATTACTTTGAGGAGGAAGACTTTGCGTAGGAAATACTTGCATCTCTGTTATGAGACTTGTATTCGGCTCAACCACCAATTCTGGATCTGACCCCAAAGCAATCAGTGATATAGCTGATGCAGGGATCTGAAAAATGGAAAGTGGCAAGCCAGTTGGAGTCTTAGATGGTGGGCATATTGATTCAGAAGATCCCCCCACATTGAGTAACTCGTCTCAGTCTCTTATCAGGTTAATATTGCAGTAATACCGGATCCATTAAAACATGCATCTGAATGAAATTTGCGCTGTAACCATGTAGCAGGGTCCCCTTTTGTTCTGCCTCTGCTGCAAACTGCAGCCACTGGGAGCTTCGGGCAGCTGTGCAAATGTAAACAAACTGTCTGGTGGCCCGCCAGCAGATTACCCTGATGGGTTTCGTGATTGCCCACTACTGCTCTAGGTGCTTACAAATTGATAGTTACATAATTTGTTCCAGTATCTTTCCAGGTATCAAAGCCTATATCTTACAAGGATGATTATAATCCTGTGTTTGAAGGGAAATGTCTTCAGACTGGCTATTTTTTATAAAGCATCCAGCCCCAAAACACGCACAATCTAAGAGCTTGACTACATGGGAAAGTCTTGCCAGTTATACCAGTATAATTGTAGCAGTTTAAATGCAGAACTTAACTTATACCTGTAAAACATTGCCTTGTAGACAAGACCTAAAAGTGTGATTTTACTCAATTCTCCATTGTTTGCTTTGTGTATCACTTCATTTATTTTTTATAAATATTTACAACATTAGAAGGAATAAGGCTCAAGGTTAGAAAGCTAGTCTAAGGAACTGGGATTGGAAGCTTGAATTATCTCCTTTGAGATTTCCTTACGAATAAACTGAAGCCACCAAAATCTTTGTATAAAGTATTTTGCAAAGAACTGTTGATATTAGCTATACAGAATGGAAAAGTTAATGTAACATTTTTTGTGTAAGCCAAAGCTTTCCTATCTCTGACATTTAAGTATTCTTTCTTTTTAGCTGCTGGATGGCCAAAATGCAAAGGCATTAAATATCCAATGGCTTAGAGCTCAGATTGGTATTGTCTCACAAGAGCCGATCCTGTTTGACTGCAGTATTGCTGAGAATATTGCATATGGAGATAACAGTAGAGAGGTGTCATCTGAAGAGATTGTAAATGCAGCAAGAGCAGCCAACATACATTCCTTCATTGACTCTCTGCCAAATGTAAGTTAAACCTTTTGTTTCTTACTCAAAACGAAGGGTGACTTACAAAGAAAAATAAAAAGGAGTTATGCCCTTTTATGCTCCTCTGGGATGTAAAGGAACCTAAAAGGATTTGTTTTTTCCATGCCTTATTACATTAGAAATTCAAGTCTTCTCTACAACATTTTTTCTGGAAGACTCCATAGGCCAGTGGAGAACTAGGTTTATGAAAACAAGCATGTGAAACCTGATTAATTGAGAGAGATAAATGCTTTTAATTAAAGATTGTTTAAAATATTTTAAAGACTAACAGATTTATTTGGGCATAAGTTTTCGTGAGTAAAAACCTCACTTCTTCAGATGCATAGAGTGAAAGTTACAGATGCAGGCATTATGTACTGACACATGGAGAGCAGGGAGTTACTTCACAAGTGGAGAACCAGTGTTGACAGGGCCAATTCAATCAGGGTGGATGTAGTCCACTCCCAATAATAGATGAGGAGGTGTCAATTCCAGGAGAGGAAAAGCTGCTTCTGTAATGAGCCAGTCACTCCCAGTCCCTATTCAAGCCCAGATTAATGGTGTTAAATTTGCAAATGAATTTTAGTTCTGCTGTTTCTCTTTGAAGTCTGTTTCTGAAGTTTTTTTGTTCAATGATAGTGACTTTTAAATCTGTAATAGAATGACCAGGGAGATTGAAGTGTTCACTTACTGGTTTATGTATGTTACCATTCCTGATGTCTGATTTGTGTCCATTTATTCTTTTGCGGAGGGTCTGTCCGGTTTGGCCAATGTACATGGCAGAGGGGCATTGCTGGCACATGATGGCATATATAACATTAGTGGATGTGCAGGTGATTGAGCCCTTGATGGTGTGGCTGATGTGGTTGGGTCCTCTGATGGTGTCGCCAGAGTAGATATGGGGACAGAGTAGGCATGATCTACAACCTATCCTGGAAAATGATCCCTCACTCTCACAGACCTTGGGAGGCAGGCCAGTCCTTGCTTACAGACAACCCCCCAACCTGAAGCAAATACTCACCAGCAACTACACACCACACCACAGAAACACTAACCCAGGAACCAATCCCTGTAACAAACCTCGTTGCCTACTCTGTCCCCATATCTACTCTGGCGACACCATCAGAGGACCCAACCATATCAGCCACACCATCAAGGGCTCATTCACCTGCACATCCGCTAATGTTATATATGCCATCATGTGCCAGCAATGCCCCTCTGCCATGTACATTGGCCAAACCAGACAGACCCTCCGCAAAAGAATAAATGGACACAAATCGGACATCAGGAATGGTAACATACATAAGCCAGTAGGTGAACACTTCAATCTCCCTGGTCATTCTATTACAGATTTAAAAGTCACTATCATTGAACAAAAAAACTTCAGAAACAGACTTCAAAGAGAAACAGCAGAACTAAAATTCATTTGCAAATTTAACACCATTAATCTGGGCTTGAATAGGGACTGGGAGTGACTGGCTCATTACAGAAGCAGCTTTTCCTCTCCTGGAATTGACACCTCCTCATCTATTATTGGGAGTGGACTACATCCACCCTGATTGAATCGGCCCTGTCAACACTGGGTCTCCACTTGCGAAGTAACTCCCTGCTCTCCATGTGTCAGTATATAATGCCTGCATCTGTAACTTTCACTCTATGCATCTGAAGAAGTGAGGTTTTTACCCACGAAAGCTTATGCCCAAATAAATCTGTTAGTCTTTAAGGTGCCACCAGACTCCTTGTTGTTTTTGTAAATACAGACTAACACGGCTACCCCCGGATACTTAAAATATTTTGTTTGTTTGTTTTGTTAGCCCCATGTTATCTAAAACACTTGGTAGAAATTATTTTTGTTAAAGGTTCAGGTAGGAGCTGAGAACATTGCCAGACTGAATCATCCAACAAATCATACGCAATCCTTATAGTGTAACAAACAAAAGCTAGTGCAGGCTTTGAGGGAGCACCAATCAGTTCATTAGTAAACTGTATGCGTATTTTAAAAACTAACATTTTTGGATGCCCCAAGTCAGATGTGACTGTCAATTAGATATGTACATAATTTAGATTAAAACCATAACATTCTCTTTTTTAAGTTATGATTTTCCCTTCAAAGTGAACTCACGAGGGGAAAGATGGTCCAGTGGTTAGGATGCTAGCCTAGGACTTGGGAGACAATAAAGGGGTAGTTCAATTCCTTGACTTGCCACAGACTCCTGTGTGAGCCTCTCAGCTCCCATCTGTAAAATGGGAATAATACACTTTCCTACCTCACAGGAGTGTTGTGAGGATAAATACATTAAAGATTGGGATGTTCAGGTAGTATGGTAATGGAGGTCATATAAGCACCTAAGATGGACAGATGTTTTTGGCCTTCAATAATTGTGGTCATCTGCTTTCAAAGAACTGCTGAAATAAAATAGCCAAGAGTAGAAAGCACATGCTTTATTGGACTCTGTGATTTAAGTCCAAACCCAGGCTAAATTGCTGGTTGGATGCACCTTCTAAACTTGTGTTTATTGTATTTAGAAATATAATACCCGTGTGGGAGACAAAGGAACTCAGCTCTCGGGTGGTCAGAAGCAGCGTATTGCTATTGCTCGAGCTCTTGTACGTCATCCTCAAGTTCTGCTACTGGACGAAGCCACATCTGCTCTAGATACAGAAAGTGAAAAGGTATCTTGTTTTTGTACACAGGGGGAATCTAAAACCATGGCTGTTAATACAACAATGGTGATTACCACTTTGATTTCCATAAATGCCTGTAAAAGTCCAAAGTCTGGAAATCTAGAACTTTTCTACAAATGAGATGCATATATACTGAGGCATTATCTCATTTGTATAAATGACAGCAACTGTCTAAATCTAGATTACCCAAATCCAATTATCTTACTACGAAACTGTCTTCAATTACTTTTCTATTGCCTACTGATGTCAGAAGAATGCAAAAGGCTAGATCCCCCTTCTTCTTCTTTCTCCTCCGTAAACACACTTGGCTAAATCTCCCTCTCCCCAGGGACTCTGGCATGTCTAGGCCCTCACTCCAGTTAGGGCAGGCTTTCTGCAACAGAGACCCCATCTACAGCAACACTCTGATCAGCACACAACTCTCCTCCAATCATACAGGTGGGCCCTAGAGCTTCATCCCCAACTCTTCTCCCCTATAGAAGAATAGCTAGAGTGACACATTACACTGGGTGTATCTCTATGGCAGTAGGATAGTTGGAGGCAGTACTGTAAAAAACATCTTTATGGTTGGAGGCCTCCAGGATTCTAACCATAGAGTAGTAGGTCTCAGAATTGAGACAGCAGGTTCAAACAGCTGCTCTGGATCTTGGGGCGGATACAAGAAATCAGGAGTCTCCTGTGTGATCTGGGAGACTTGGCAGCTCTGAGAAATATTTCTGGGAAACATATTCTCCAATTTTAAGTCTTGGTTTAGTCAATTTTATTTTTTACTGTACTCTTTGCTTCCCCCTCCCTTCCTCCCCTCCCCCCCCCCCACCCCATTCTTCCCCACATGGTCATTTCTGCAAGGAAAGAATCTCATGGCTTTTTGTTTGCTTTCTTCTTTTTGTGCCTTTAGGGTGCACTTGGGTGACATTTTCAAGCTTTTCCCTGCAACCATGACAGCCAGAGACTTGCTTCCTTTTTAAAAATGGAAGCTGAGATCCTCACTTTTCTCCAGGAGCTGGGGCTTTAAGAAAAATACTTATCACAAGACATGCCATAAAGTTATTAAATTTGGCAACACTGGTTCAGTGTTGCCAACGCTCACAATTTTATTGCGAGTCTCTCAGTATTTGTTCTTGATCTTAAAGTCCCAGCTCCTGTAATAATATGATTGTGTGAGAAATTCAGCTGTCATTTAAAAAATATTTTCTTGGTTTGTGAGAAGAGCTTGAAAACATGACCCAAGTGCTTCCTAAATGTGCAGAAACCAGAAGACAAATAAAAAACAATCCAAAATAGTATTTCTTTTAAAATCTCAAGATTTATTTCATGAGATTTTGTGGCCTGTCTCCTGATTTTTGACGACTTGCTGTTGACAATACTGATATGTGGCCCACTGCTGTCAAAACAGGTTTCTCTGTAGTTTTAAAGTGAACTTAGTGCTCATGAAATACCAGAATGACTTCCTTACAACTGCGGCAATACAAGCATTCCACCACTATTTAAAACTGGCCTAAAAGGAACCAGCTCTGTGCCTGTACAATACTTGGTCTTTCTGCTGAGATTGCCAACAAGGTTGCCAGCTGTGATGATTTTGGTGATGTGGACACAGGTCTTTAGCAATTCTCCTGAGATGTTTACCACCTTAGTTCAAATAGGTATCCAACCATTTATCAATATTAAGAGCTCTCGCTCATCGTGAACACTAGCTCGATTTAAAACAGGAAGCTAGACATTCATCCCATTACTGTTCCCTGGAGCCATTCAGCCTCATCTCTCTCACTGGTAATTTATAATTTAAATTAAAAGATATCAGATCAGATACCTCACTTACTAACAGCTGGAAGGAGTTTCTATGCATTACTTGACAAATGTATCTTCTGCTTTGGTAATTGAATAGGTTGTCCAAGAAGCACTGGATAAAGCAAGACAAGGTCGCACCTGTATTGTAATAGCTCATCGCCTGTCCACTGTGCAGAATGCTGACAAGATAGTGGTAATCCAGAATGGAAGGGTCGTAGAACAAGGAACACATCAGCAACTCTTGGCTGAAAAAGGCGTCTACTATTCTCTAGTTAATGTTCAAGCTGGACCATGAAACGTGAATTAAAAGCAGTGCCATATTTCTGAAGTGTTATTGTGCAATTGTTTTAATACTTTGCAAAAGACAGTATTAGCAATCAGTCTTAGTACCTTTGTTTTTAGGAAACCCTGTAAAGAGAAGAAGTCCTGTTAAACCCTGGAAAGCCAAGAAACACTGAACCAAACATATATCAATGTCCTCAATTATTACATAATCTAAACACTTAGGCCTGCAGCTCCAGCCACTAAGAGTTCTGTTACTGGTTCTGTAACTGTCTTAACCTGTTGTCATAACCTGGCCCCGTTTCCCTCTAGTCTGGATGGATACAAGTTTGTTGTAAATGGATCCAATCCCTAAATCTCATGTGCTTCTAAACCTCCCTGAGTTTGGGTAGTGACTGATCCGGAGCTAGTAACAGTGATCTCTCAGGCACACTGCCAGGTGCATGTGCCATCCTTCTTGGGAAGGGAGGCCCCAGAATCTGGCCACCTAGACCCCAGAACTAGTGCCCCAGCTATGCCAAGGCCAGTGGTTTAGACAGGTTCCCCCAGAGTCCACTTAGTTGTCACAGCTCTGGTTTTCTAGTTATACCCTTCAGGGACAACCTGGCAGCAAAGCAATGAACACAGGCTTAGCAAAGGAATTCTTAACCACAATCACTTTATTGTTAAAGCAAAAGGAAGTTACAGATCTATGGAAATCAACAAACGGTCCTGAATGCAATCCCCCTGGTCCAATCTCACCCTGTCTGGGAATCCTGGTTCTGGTCAGCGTCCTCAGGCAGATACTGTCTTGCCGTCACTCTCTCCAGCAAGTTCTGCTTATAGATGCCAATGGTATGGCCCTTTGTTAGCAAAGCAGCCACCTTTTCAAAATGGCTTCTATCCCATTTCTATCCAGGTGTTTTGGCTTGTGAGGTTCCCAGCTTTGTTCCTCACTCCTCCACTGTTAAGCTGACATAAGCTCTGGTGTAGACACCACTTGGCTGACAGAAGAATTCTTCCATCGACCTTGCTACTGCCCCTTAAGGTGGTGGATTTAGTACAGCAATGGAAAAACCCCTTCTGACATTGTAGAAGCATCTATCTACATTACAGCGGCGCTGCAGCTGTGCCACTGTAGCGCTTGAAGTATAGATATTCCCTAAGAGTTTACTGTAGAGCACTTAGGAAAATTAGCCATTTAAACAGTCAACTAGTTTCCACTTTAACTATAATTGTGCTACTGCCCCACTATCGTACGGCACCTAGCACAGTGGGTTTTTGATCACAGTTGCAGGCTCTAGGTGCTTTTATATTACTACTGCTACTAATAATAAACAATCTCTGATGTCTCCAGGAGCTCCCACACTTCTAAGAAGGGTAAACGGTGGTGATTTTAGAATATTTGCTAAGTTAGTTTCATCATCTGTACACAAGATCTCCCCTTTTAGAAAGTCTGGTTGCTATGCGTAAAGCAGTATATCTTTAAACCAATCAACCAACATGCTATGGGCTTTATTTGTAAGATGAAATGACCAAGTTAATCAAACAAATGTCTTCTTTAAAATACAAAGATAGCTTTAAATCCTGAGAATCTCATCAGAATTTAAACTTAGTGTCAGCTTTAAATGTGCACTTTATTTCTGTGGAGCAGCATTGATGTTTGTAGTTAATTTATCACAAGTATGTCATCCCTTGGAAACTTGCAAGTAACATTCTAGCTTCCTCTCATTATTTTGAGAAAAGGAGCACTCTGAATTTAAAACTATATTTTAAAAGTGTAGCTTCTTCGCCCTTCACCTGAGAAACTCCCTATTCATGCATAAACCATTGATTAGAATAATCCCAATGATGAAAATGGAAGATAGACATTAATAACAATTATTTATAACTTGAAGACAGCCTGTTATTCTAATTTCACCTTGGGTCTTCCACAATTGAAAATTAATAAAAACTGTTACCAATGTCCATTTTAAAAACACCATATCCTATTAGCACTGGAACAGTTACTCTCAGGTGCAGAATAAGTGCTCCACTGAAATAAACAAACACATCCAATTACAACATACTCTATCAGCTACCACTAGGAAGCTAATAAAAAATAGCCATTACAAATTCTTCATTTTCCAAAATCCTGGTAGTCTGATATGTTTGTGTTGTTGAGGCACAGTTTAATATTACATAGTTCTACGTTGATAATATGACATAGTTTGCAGTGTTAGAGCAAATGGATGTATTATTCTTAAAAGAAATTTGCATTGTTGCTGCAGTAAATCCCATAAAAATGGACAGGTTTTGCATTAGTTCTATTAAATGTCCATGCTGAACTATCATTAAGGGTTATACATAGAATTTAACCCCTCCTCGCAACTAGCATTTCATTCAGCAAATGCTATATACAATAATGAACAATATTGAAATGTCACCATCAGCTGTAAAGCTGGGATATAGTCATTAATTGTATGATGTCCTGAAGAACCTGTAACAAGTTCTTACACAGCATTTTTGCGTCTGTCACTGGGCATGATTTCCAGACAATGCTGGCCACAGCTATCCTATCAGTGTAAAAGGTTAATTAATTATTTTAGTTCATGATTAACTAACACACACACAAATTGTTGTTGGGCCAGATTTTGAAATATGGTGTCAAAGTTAGGCACCTAAATAAAATTGTCCTGATCAAGCACAAAGAAGTCTCATTGACTTCAGTAGGACATGTACATTCTCCAACACCTATGCACTGTGGGTTTATGTACCTAACTTCAGTCATTTACATTTGTAGTCCAGTGTCCTCCTTCACTGCAACTAGCTTTAAGATTTTGGATATTCTCTCTTATGGACTGGAGCCATAAAAGAAGCAAACAGATACAATGATCTAAGGAAAAAATACAGTTTGTATTTTAAAAATGGAATGGAAATGGTACAAAAATGCATATTCACAGTTATCAAATTTTTCATAAATGGGTTAGCTGTGTTGAATGACTACAACCCAAATTGTGAAATATCAATGCATTATAAATTTAATAAGAACACTTCAATGATTACATTTGTTTAATTAATACATTTGGCTAGGAAGTATTTATGTCAATACTTGTAATGAAAATAAGCCTGACTTTTTCAGGGTTAATTTTTTATTGCAACGAAGACAAATCTTTTAGCTTTATTACTAAGCTGGGCCAGACCCAGTATGTTGCTTTCCTAAGGCAATTGCAGTATGCATAGTCCCATTTAGGCTCTCATAACCCATTTTACTTTTTTAGATAAATAGATTGATTTAATTGAACATTTTACCTTTAAGCTTGCTATTATGTAACATTTATTTTAAAATACTTGTCACCTTTATCTGTCCTTCCTTCTCCTTCTCTTTATTCCTCTTTTCTGTCATTTGACTGTGTATCCTGGTGCTTCTTTCACTCCTCCTTTTGTTACCCCACTCAAACATACACTGTTTCTGTCTTTCTTTCTATTTCATCTGTCCCACTTTTTATGCATTTTCCTCAAACCATTCCTTTCAACCTCTTTTTCCCTTCTCCCTGCTGTGACCTGCTGTGATAAATAAAGTGGGGGGATAGCTCCCTTTGATGGACACCCAGCCAGCCAGTTAGCTGTAAAATCCCTCTTGGTAGCTGTTCTTTATTTGCTTTACCTGTAAAGGGTTAAAAATCCCACAGGTAAAGAAGAAAAAAAAGATGGGCACCTGACCAAAAGAGCCAATGGGAAGGCTAGAACTTTTTAAAATGGGGAAAGAAACTTTCTCTTTGTCTGTTGTTCTCTCTGGACTGCAGGGTAGTAATGCTGTAAGTAGCTTTAAGTCAGGTATGATTACAGATTATCAATTCAAAGCTTGAACCTACTTATATTGAGCCTCAGATATGTAAGTAAAATTAGGGAATGTCTAAAAAGATGTGATTAGGGTTATTTGTTTTATTTCTTATTGGCTTGTGGATCTACTCTGTGCTAATCCCAGATGCTTTTGTTCGCTTGTGTCGGAGAAAAACTGAGTTCTCACTATTTGTTTAGGTATAGCAAGTCAGATGTTTTATTAACTCTCACATGTGCAGAGGGAGAGAGGTAAACAGGTCTCTCTCTGATAACTAATTACAGCAAGCATTTATACCTTTCATTACAAAAATAATGAGGGACAGCAGCATTTTTGTTTATACATAGGCCATCTTGATATCTCATTTCCTCAGTTGTTTTGACTCTTGCCAACATACAATTATTTTCTATACCTTATCTACCCAAGGTCTTCTACACTTTATCTATGCTGAGGTCATCATAACTTCTTACACAGCTCTTTCTCACCCGCCTCACACAATCCTCGCTTCTACAAATCTCGCGTTATCAGGGTTACAGTTAGCCTGACTCTTGCTAACAAACGTCATGCATTACAGTTCCCTTCTGTCAGTTCTTTTCTCTGCTTCCACAACCCCCCCTTTTGTACTTCTAGTACAACAAACATTCTCAAATCTCTATTTGCATCAAGTCCTGGACTTCTGATTCTAAATCAGATGCTTCAACCTTAGGGGTTTTGATTGGATGCAATGACAATGCATGATTAGCATGAACATGAAAGGTATTACTATTATTACGTCTTTTACAACAACAATAACATAATCCTAAACTAACTAATAACAATACAAGCAATAACATTCCCATAGCAATACTATAATGGGGTTGTTGTACAGCCTTTGTCATAAAGCACAATACATCATATTTAGTACATAAGGTAGATACTCTATAAGCAGTGTGAAAGGCATACTTTTCTACTTGATATACATTTTGAAGCATGTGAATTTGCCCTTGTACCTCAGAGATTTTCTGAATCTCAGGTAACAATGAAAGCAAATTTTGAAATCTATCAGATAGTAAGCTAGTCCAATTAAAGGGTATCTGGAACCTAAGGGCTACTTGAAAAACTCTATCTGCAGGCCAATAAATGATATGATTGCCTGCAGTGGTAGTGAGATTAAAATGTATGTCTTGCAATGTAGTGGCTTTAACATTCACACAGCTATCATTAGCTTGGAAGAGTAAGTGTCCTGTCAGGGTAGTTCCTTGTCCCCTACCCTCCCAGCAAACGTAGTCATAGACAGTGACAACTTCTCCTGGCTTCAGTTTACGTGTACACTGAAGCTGTGGGGGTTCTAATGGCCAGAATATCCACAGGTTACCTAACCCCATCCAAATGTCAGGTGTAATCCTAGGAGCACTAACTAAAAATCGATTGGGCATACCAGGTGGTCTAATTTCCCAGATGTCTCGGTGAATTACCCAATCCCACATGCATCCTCCCCATGGACCCGGCAGGATTCGGTATGTGGGAGCCCACACCCCCTGAACCGGTCCATATGCTTGGAAGGAGCACTGAGAACGTCCACACTTCCACCCAGAAAGTTTCCAAGTATGTCTCCATGGCCACAGATCAGATGGTACTCCTGACGTGTCTGTAAGGGCAGTGGGCCAAGCCTGGTGCTCTAGATCATTCCGAATGGCCATTAGCTGGTCATTCAAGAAATCCTGAATCTCTGAGCATGCTAGATCCCACTGCAATGCCTTCCCAGCCTCAGTGATATTCAATACCATCTCTGTCAGCAACTTCTGGGTCATTGAACTAAGGGCAGAAATAACATGTAACTCACCAACTCCAGCCTGTACCTGGGTTAGTTGTGCTCCAGAAACAAGGCCTATGGCCTTCTCTAGTTGGCCCAATTTCTCATCATGTTCCTGGTTCTTAAAAATATTCCAGACTGCTACTGCATTATTGGCCCCATCCCACAGGGATCCGGTCAAGTCTCTCTTCTTTCTAGAAGAAATAACCCAAGCCCTCTGTTGTGCTAATCTAATGGCAGCCCCCTGTGAGCAATTTGGGTATGTAGAGGTAATCTGGAAACTGGATAAGGGTAATGAAAATTTAACAGTCCCTAGTGTAGTGTTAATCACAGTTCATTGATATCCTAATACATTTCCTTTTTGGTGTAGTACTATACCACATTCCCAAGCATGGGTCCCACAAGTTTCTTCCTGCCAGTGTATAATTCTTTGTTTCTTCACCAGGGTCAGTTCTTAATGTCTCTTGTAGTCAGGAATCCCTGGACTTTGTGGTTTCAATGAAGCAAGTGTTCCTTCTTCTCTTTTCCTGAAACAGTGTGGTTTAGCATCATACAGGGGAGAGGTTACTAGCACATCACCCTGTAATGGTTTTGCTTCTTCTAGAAAAATCCAGAGGCACAGTAGGTCTGTCAGTGGACAAGGGAGAGGTTACTAGCACTTCACCTTGTCTTTTTTTTTTCTTTCTTTCTTTTTCCTGCTGTCCAGAAGACACAGCAGAGCTAGAAGGAGAAATAGGCTTATCATCAGTCGGAGAGTCCTCCCGAGGTGGAGGGGTCTTTTTACAGTGAGAAGCATGGGTCCAGGCAGGTAGTCCTTGGCACTTCACAGTGGTGGTGGTGGTTAACAGGACTTGGAAAGGGCCTTTCCAGTGTGGAGCCAAAGCAGTCTTTCGTTGATAGACTTTACGTAGACTCAGTCTCCTTGTTTCAATGAATGGCAGGGCTGCTAGGGTCTTTGGGTAGCACTTCTTTTATCTGTGAGAAAAGAAACCTAACACATTTCATTAATGCCTGGCAGTGTTTTTCAGATCTCATAGTTGCTTGGGCACATTCAGGCCCCCCTTTTCTTGGCTATCAGCCAAGTCTTAGCTGTGGGCAGTGTCCTTGGATGGTGCCAGCATCTTATCTTTGGACTGAGCTTGCTAGCTATTTTTTCTCAGTTAACTCATTCTGTTCTTTTTCCTTCTCCCCTTCTTGGCTTCTTTTAACCTACAAAGGAAACTTCCACTCTTCACTTATACACCTTTTCCCAACAATGAACACATACACATTGCCATTATACAGTACATTAGTCTTATTATTCAATGTATGCCATGTACACCCTTCCAGTAAAATAACTTTATTACAGAGCTTTGGACCAACAAACCAGGACAAGCACACCCACTTTTGAGGAGTCCACTCAGTACAACCTCAGGTGTCCAATAGCTTTCCTCCCTCCCCAGCCCTCTGGCTAGAAATCTGAGGTAGCCAGAAGGATCCCATGGGCAATATGGGGAGTGGGTTAACCTTCCATGTCCTTGCTTCCAAAGACTGTTGGTATGCAAATTTTAACAACAATTTTTTTCAATTAAAAAAAAAAAAAAAAAAAAAATCTGGCCAATGAAGTTTTTTTTTCTTACTTAAGCAACTGTATTACACTTTAGTATATCACATTTTCCTGATTTATCCAAACACTTTTTGTATTCCAAGTTGAATAAAACAAGTATCTGCTTTTTTTGATTTAACCCTTCTATTTAATTTTGAACTAGACTGTCTTATGAAAATATTAAACCCAACAATTCTGGCCACAAGACAAACACCACAAGACAGGACAAAGAACACAAAGATAATTCCTATTGTACCAGTAAATGCATGGTACATTGAATGCTGTTCAGCTGGCATCCGTTTTCTCTGATGATCTGAAAGACAAAAGAACAGAGGTCTACCCCTTCTGGGTAGTCAGTCATTGCTTAAAATATTTCCTTTATATACACACATACTCTTGTTGATTTTAGACAAAACAGAGGAATTACCCCATATTTCTTTGTATTTGTTTCATAGGCAGCCCAGGTTTCAGTGGCTTCTACCTTATTAGTTAGAAAATTGCATTAATACAGATGCTTTCTGGCTTGCTTCCAGATCCAAAGCTATCCACAGCTTAAAAATTCTTATGTAAAAAGTCACAATTAACTTTCCCAGACTTTTGATTGCCTTTTACTTCTAACTCCTGCTTTCAAACACCCAGTGATCTGAAAGAGACGACACAACCTATATTGGTAGGTTTGCATTTCTTTTACCTCTGCTACAATATACACTGCACATGTTCTGGGGAAAATGCACATCCTATCCACAATTCAATTTCCACAACACTAGCCACATCAATTTCTACACAAGGTGTAACTGTTTCTTTTGTGCTTACAAAATCTCCATGCACCCCTAGTAAAGTGACAGTTCGACCACACAGAGCCAGGGGCACTGTCCTTCTCTCTCTTTTTACCAGATCTTTTATCTGCTATTTTGTTACCCAAAAACAAATTCAAATCTTTATTCTTTCCTGAACACCGGGTAAAGGCCATTTACTTAACATATAATCCAAAGGGCTATCCTTAGACAGTTTTACCAGAGACCCACCCATCTGCCTGCTGACACTCTAACAGAGAATTACACAGAGAACAGAGGGAATTATGGCCTAATAGGATCCTATTACAGGAATTTCTACTAATACTGACCGCTACAGGGGACGGGACAGAAGGATCCCAATTCAACCTCAGAGCTTCATTGCACGCGATGGCTTCCACTCTGAGGAATTACGAATGAGAGGCTCAGTTCCATCCACACACCTAACACCTAAATGTATAAGACAGAAATTCATTAACCGGAGTCGCCATTAACTGTCACCAAAATATCGGGTCCACCTAGCTGAGAGCCAATAACAGCCAGACAGGGATAAGGAAGAGTTGCTTTATTCTGCAGAAGAAAGGAGAGCCTTGCACCTTGGTACAAAGACTCTGTCTTACACACATTTTACCATTTCAATTATTATCCTGGGGATTTGAAATCCCCATGCTTATAATTACTTACTCCTTTCCTTCCACTATGCCCTCAAAGTTTCCAACCTGTTCTCCAATCTCTCTATCTATTGCCTGCCCGCTTGGGCCCGATCCTGCTTTTCTCGCTGAACCGTCCCTTCCATGGGCACCAGCTTTTTCACTACCAATTTAGATAGGAGGGTGGGCTTCTTAACTAGCCCCCACCCTTCCTGGTCTCTTCTCTTTATCTTCTTACTCACAAGGCTACCCAAGTCCTCCCCCGTGAGGCTTGCCACTTGGGCAAAACGCATTGCCCATTGGCATTTAACTATTCAATTTTCTCTTGTGGCAAACACACTGCTCTTACAGCATATGCAAACACAAATGGTTAAATTCTGACAAGTCCCTGAAGGACCGGTACTTGCTTAGCCAGTGCTTCCTTTTCTGCCTGGAAGTCCTGTCTCAAGGCTTGCAACTTGCCCTGGGCGTAGGTTTGAGTTGCTGCCTGGTTCATGATCTATGCTCTTAATTGCTCAATTCTAGTTATCAAGTACACAACTCTTCCCTTTTCTCCAACTTCTCTGTTGCCCAGTCCTGCTACGACTGGGGTAGATCCCCCTGACACCCTTCCCGGTCAGCCGGGGTGGAAAGAGGAATGCTAAATCCCTCTCCGGTTCTCAGACTTACTGCGGCTGAGAGTAGACACACTTTCATACTCACACACGTACGTCCAGACTGGCCACGTCTGTGTATAACGTTCAGAGAAGGTGCTGTGCAATCTCCAACTTGCTTCCTGTCTTGGGAGGGCAGTTCTTTTACACCCTGAGGTCTCCTGGGGCGTCTTTTCAGTGATTCCAGTCCAGGCCGGCTGCCTGTGGCTTCTTCAGCTTCCCCAAACCACGCCAGCTCCAGGGTCGCAAAGGCAGACTGTTGGATCTCACTGGACAGTTAAGCTTTGCAAATGTAATCTCAGCACTTTAACTTGTATTGCCTTTGGTTTGACTATGTCTATATTTTTTCACAGTCAGCTGGGGCCGAAAGCAGTTTTTCTTTATACTTAGTCTGGTCTGCATTGATTCTTGACCTTGAACGCAGATTAACTTTCTCTTTATCTCTGGACCAAGCTGAATTTCAAATTAACCCGTTCCTTTCCTCAATAGACAAATTGCTCCCATTTGTGTCAGAGGCTTTTTTGTGATTAAAAGCTCCTCTGAGATGTATGATCTTATCTAGATTGAAGGTACCTTCTAGTGGGCATTGTTTAGATGAATTTTCACGCGTGTAATGATTCCAATTCTCTAAATACCTGCAGGTTTTAGTACCATAATGTACGTACATGAAATAAGCTGGGGTACCCTTAGTGGGTGAGAGGGAATCCTTAGACTGTCCCCCACCCATTTTCCAATCACACACACAGGGAGGAGGATGCCCTGTCCGCGCTAGCGGCACATAAACTAAGGATCTCTCCCTACAGGGTATTCACACAGGAGAGACTAACGAGGATGGCCACGACCCTCCTACACCTCCCTTCAGCAAAGAGCGTCGGCTAGTCTCAGAGAGACGGCGCCGCTTACTCTGTTGCATCCAGTGAGATGATCAGACTGTCAGTGGCTCACACGGAGAGGAAAAGGGGAGGGAAGATGGGTTCACACACTCCTAGACCCAGGTAGCCTCCTCGCCGGACGATGCCAGGACGAGTTAGCCCACCGTGGGTCGGATCTCCTAAAAGATCCTCTAGTTACCGGGCTTGCATTAGAGTAGTTCTGGTCATGAGCCAAAAGACTTCGCAGAGTACTCTGGGCGTCTTCCGGTAACACTCAATTCACACTGGTGTACACACACACACAGACCACACACACACCAAGGCCTTATACCAGGTACTACTCCTGAGTACCTCCAGGTACTATTCCCAAGTACCTCGATGCATCACTTGAGGCGGTAAAAACCCCTCTTGAGGCGGTAACAACCCCTCAACACAGGTGCAAACCTTATGCACCTAGCATATGCATACAGGGGGCGGCAAACAATTCCCCTATTACGCCGCTCAGCATCTGACCTTGCTGCACAGTCAATAAGTTCGGATGGCGTGAGCCCAACAGGGGCAGACGGCCCCACGGACAGTCCTCCTCCGACACCCCAATAGAGATTTCAAAAGGTCTCCTACCTCTATTGTGGCGCCATGGGGTTCGAAGGGGAACGATCCGTAGCAGCTGCCGGTGCCTCTGCGGGCGTTGCCATCCCGGACGAGCCCCCAAATTGTCGGAGAAAAACTGAGTTCTCACTATTTGTTTAGGTATAGCAAGTCAGATGTTTTATTAACTCTCACATGTGCAGAGGGAGAGAGGTAAACAGGTCTCTCTCTGATAACTAATTACAGCAAGCATTTATACCTTTCATTACAAAAATAATGAGGGACAGCAGCATTTTTGTTTATACATAGGCCATCTTGATATCTCATTTCCTCAGTTGTTTTGACTCTTGCCAACATACAATTATTTTCTATACCTTATCTACCCAAGGTCTTCTACACTTTATCTATGCTGAGGTCATCATAACTTCTTACACAGCTCTTTCTCACCCGCCTCACACAATCCTCGCTTCTACAAATCTCGCGTTATCAGGGTTACAGTTAGCCTGACTCTTGCTAACAAACGTCATGCATTACAGTTCCCTTCTGTCAGTTCTTTTCTCTGCTTCCACACTTGTAATCTTTAAACTGAACTCCCAAGAAAGCTATTTTGGGTGCTTAATTTTTGGAATTGCTCTTTTAAAATCTAGCAAATGCCTAAGTTCCAGATATATTTTCTTTTTATTTTTATAAAATTTACTTTTTTAAAGAACAGGATTGGATTTTTGGTGTCCTAAAAGGTTTGTGCATGTTGGTTGATTAGCTGATCGCCACAGCTAATTTCCTTTGTTTTCTTTCCCGAGAGGGGTGTGTGTTAAAGGGTTTGAGGGTATCCAACAGAGAGGAATTCCCAAGCGCTCCTTCCTGGGTTCATAGGGTTGGTGTTTTGCATTTGGGTGGTGGCAGCATTTATCAAGCCAAGGTCAGAGAAAAGCTGTAACTTTGGGAGTTTAATACAAGCCTGGATTGGCAAATATTAATTTTTAAAATCCTTGCGGGCCCCTACTTCCTGCACTCGGAGTGACAGTGTAGGGATTCAGCCTTGACACCTACCTTTACCTTTGATATTAATACAATCAGGAAACAAACAAACAAAAATAGGGAAGAAGTTCAGATAACAATTTTACAGTTTATTTCTGAGTGATGCAAGGCCCAAGAAAATGAAAATATATCCTTATCTGTAATCTCTGATTCTATAGAAAAACCCATAGCCTAGACTAGTAGTTACCCTCTAGTGACTGCATGCTCTATGAAGAGTTCGGGCACAGAAATTCCTTGCTCTTTTGCTATGAATAGGAAAAGATGATGGTCAAATCCTACCACAGAAACAAGAAACCTCATCATTGAGAGAAATTTCCAGCTCTTTCTGGTCTGGACAGTGGGAATTTCAAATGCTGGCTCCAGAACAGATATATGGGTGACCACTAAAAAGAAAGAGAGGGATTCAGACTGCAGTACACTGAACCCATCTTCTAAATGTGGCGTCCAAAGAGGCCATGCATTCAGCCTACAATGGAGGATAAAATAAAGCACTGCTACATCTTTGATTATTAGAGCCCATTCCAGTAAGGTGCTGGTTGCCTTCTGGCCTGAAGTGGGAGAAGTTTCTCACTGAAGCTGCAAAGGGTTAGCTTCAGTGAGAAAAATCTCCTGCTTCAGGCCAGAAGGTAACCTACACCCTATTGGAATGGGCCCAAATGACCAAGGACCCAGCATCAGGGGGTAGCCGTGTTAGTCTGTATCTACAAAAACAACAAGGAATCTGGTGGCACCTTAAAGACTAACAGATAGGACCCAGCAATGCTTTTGTCCACATGACCTTTCCTGAACTACTCCTTCAGCCATCTAGCAATGGATGCTTTGAATACCACAGCACTCTACTTGAATACACAACATAGGATGAAAAGGATATTTATATCCTTCAGCTTGGCTTCTGAAAGAATGGGTTTTTAGAATAGGCAGGAATTACTGTGCTGTGCACTCCTACAAAACCTACCTTGTATTCTTGCTACAAAGTATGAGTGGGTTTTCCAAGCCCCAAGTTATAAACCCAGGCTCCCTATACAATTCATGGAGAGAGTTAGGTGCCTAAGAATGGTATCCACAAAAGCCAGCAAACTGAGTGGGAAGCTCAAGCTGCCCAAACTAGCCAATAGGAAATAACAAGGATAGTGGCGCGGCTTTAGCTACACCCCTGAAAGGGACCTTAGGTGCATAAGTCTGAGTTGGAGGGAGGTGCCTCATCTCCATTTGGGATTTACAGCTGTGAATCCTCTCTTGGAGTTTGGCGCTTAATCCCTTTTTCACACACATCCCCCGAAAAAAACAAACAAACCACACACACATAAGGAAGTAGTGGTGGTGTCCCTGATCCCCTTATAAACTTTAGCCCACTGGTTAGAGCCCTAACCCAGGATGTAGGAGACCCAGCTTCAAATCCCCCTTCTGTCTGATCTAGAGCAGTGATTTGAGACTTTTCTGAAATTGCATTAGATTGTTACCTCAAATTCAATTTGTGATTAACTATAACCCACAGATCCTTTTCAGCAGTACTACTGCCTCGCCATTTATTCCCCGTTGTGCATATTTTTCCTTCCTAAGTGTAGTTCTTTGCATTCATCTTTATTTAATTTCATCTTGTTGATTTCAGAATAAGGGCATGTCTACACTTACCTCCGGAGCGATTGATCCAGCAGGGATCGATTTATCGCGTCTAGTGAAGACACAATAAATTGATCACCAAGTGCTCTCCCGTCGACTCCAGTATGCCACCAGAGCAAGAGGTGCAGGCAGAGTCGACAGGGGAGTGTTAGCAGTCGACTTATCACAGTGAAGTAGATCTAAGTGCGTTGACTTCAGTTATAAAAACAACAAGGAGTCTGGTGGCACCTTAAAGACTAACAGATTTATTTGGGCATAAGCTTTCGTGAGTAAAAACCTCACTTCTTGGGATGCATAGAGTGAAAGTTATGTTATTCATGTAGCTGAAGTTGCGTAACTTAGATCGATCCCCTGCGCCCCCAGTGTAGACCAGGCCTCATTCTCTAATTTATCAAGGTTATTTTGAAGTGGTTGTAGCCCCTCTCAGGCTAGTGTTATGTGCAAATTTTATAAGTATACTCTTCACTCTATCTAAGTCATTAATCAAACTGACAACTAGTACTGGACCCAGGACAAACCCCTGTGGGATCCCACTAGATACATCCACACATTTTGACAGTAAACCATTGATAACTACTAGGGCTGTCATTTAATCGCAGTTAACTCAAGCGATTAACTCAAAACAAATTAACTAAATTAAAAAAATTAAGCACAGTTTTTATCGCACTGTTAATCAATAATAGAATACCAACTGAAATTTTTATTAATATTTTTGGATGTTTTTCTACATTTTCAAAAATAATTATTTCAATTACAATACCAAGTGTACAGTGCTCACTTTATATTATTTTTTACAAAGATTTGCACTGTGAAAAAGATAAACAAAAGAAATAGTATTTTTCAATTCACCTCATACAAGCACTGTACTGCAATCTCTTTATTATGAAAGTGCAACTTACAAATGTAGATTTTTTTTGTTACATAACTGTACTCAAAAACAAAAAAAAGTAAATCCTTAGAGACTACAAGTCGACTCAGTCCTACTTCTTGTTCAGCCAAACACTAAGACAAACAAATCTGTTTACATTTATGGGAGATAAGACTGCTCGCTTCTTATTTATAATGTCACCTGAAAGTGAGAACAGGCGTTCACATGACACTTTTGTAGCCAGCATTGCAAGGTATTTATGTGCTAGATATAAAAATTTTATTAAAGCTAATGTTAAAAAAAATATATAATACATAGGTTTGGAAAAGAGTGTCTGTACATCTGGGTATAGTGCTTAGATTATCCACAAATATAAAGTTAGTTTTTAAGTCATATGATGCATAGAGTTACATAATCAGCAATAACTCAAATGTAGGTGAATAGATTTAACAATACAGTTTAGATATTAGATGCTAAACATTCATATGCCCCTTCATGCTTTGGCCACCATTCCAAAGGACATGCTTCCATGCTTATGATGCTCATTTAAAAAAAAATGTGTTAATTAAATTTGTGACTGAACTCCTTGGGGGAGAATTGTATGTCTCCTGCTCTGTGGTTTTACTCGCATTCTGCCTTATATTTTGTGTTATAGCAGTCTCAGATGATGACCCACCACATGTTGTTCGATTTAAGAACACTTTCACTGCTGATTTAACAAAATGCAAAGGTGGTACCAATATGAGATATCTAAACATAGCTACAGCACTCGACCCAAGTTTTAAGAATCTGAAGTGCCTTCCAAAATCTGAGCGGGACAAGGTATGGAACATGCTGTCAGAAGTCTTAAAAGAGCAACACTCTGATGCAGAAATTACAGAACCCAAACCAACAAAAAAGAAAATTAACCTTCAGTTGATGGCATCTGACTCAGATGATGAAAAAACCTGTATCAGTCTGCACTCCTTTGGATCGTTATTGAGCAGAAACCATCATCAGAATGGAAGCGTGTCCTCTGGAATGGTGGTCAAAGCACTAAGAGGCATAGGAATGTTTAGCATCTATTACTGTTTAACAGTGTGATTTAAAACTGCGATTAATTGCGATTATTATTTTATCTCACAATTAATCACAACTAATTTTTTTAATCGTTTGACAGCCCTAGTGATTAATATTAGGCTCCTAAATCTATATTATTTAGGTATCAAAATAAGTGGCCTTTTTCCCCCCACACATGTACTGAATGTCCAACAACTTCCCTTGAAGCTATTTTTTTTTTTTTTTTGTATTTGGGTGCCCAAATATGGATTTAGACGTTTAACGTTAGGCACCTATTTTTTAAAATCAATCTTGGATACTTTTATGGCCTCCATTATGGTAGTATCTTAGTACCTCACATTCTTTAATATATGTATCCTCCTAACTCCCTGTGAAGTAGGGGAGTGCTATTATCTCCATTTTACAGATGGAGAACTGAGGGCTGGTCTTCACTATGGGGCGATGGACGCTGCTGCAATCAATGCAGCAGGAATCAAGTTAGCAAGTCTAGTGAAGACCCACTAAATCGACAGCAGAGTGCTCTCCGGTCGACCCCGGTACTCCAGCCCTCCGAGAAGAGTAAGGGAAGTCGACCGGAGAACGTCTACCGTTGACGCAGCACAGTGAAGACAACAGGGAAGTTGACCTAAGCTATGTTGACTCCAGCTACGTTGACCTAAGCTACGTTAGTCACATAGCTGGAGTAGTGTAACTTAGGTCGATTTACCCCCGTAGTGAAGACAAGCCCTAAGGCCCAGATCCTCAAAGATATTTAGGCACCTAGCTCCCACTGATTACAATGCCAATTAGAAACTTAAAAACTTTTGGGGATCTGGGTCTATATGACTTGCTCAGTGTCACACAGAAAGTCCGTGGTGGAACAGCGAATTGAACTAGGGTCATTCAAGTCCCAGGTTAGCACCGTAACCCTGACCATCCTGCCAAAAATCTTGTCTACAGTAAATAATGTATACAAGCAATAATAATTTGAGAGTCTTGGCTGCAGCTCCAATTTTTTTTACTTTTATCTTCTTTTACTTTTTACTTGTTTATGATAAGTAAGGTAGAGGAAATTATAAGAAGAATGGCCTTTAACCAGGGGTGAAAGTAACTTAAGAGACTTACCGGTACGCAGGGCAGCTGGGGTCCTGAGCGGGGCAGGTGGCTCAACTAGGAGGGGAGGGGCCTCGGACCCTTTTAAATTGCTGGGCCCCAGGGAAGCTGCCCTTTTTGGCCACCCTCAGCAGCTCTGCCGGTATGGTCGGCTGTGTACCGGCTCTTACCGGTACACCGGACCAGACCATCTTACTTTCACCTCTGCTTTTATCCTAATTTCTATCATATACATTAATTACAGGACATTTTAAAATAGGTTTGCTTAACATAGTACAAAATTTATGAGAGCAGTTAGTGATAGTGAGTATTGCCTTTCATGTGCATGGCACCTCTGCCCATTAGAACTACAAATTGATAATATTCTGTTTGGCAGAAAAAAGAGATGATCTGAGTAAATAACTGAAAGGTTATATGGATATGCTGTTCCTGGTTGATAGGAAGTCGAGAACTGTGTATTTTAAGTTTTAAACTTGACATTTGTTAAGAAAAGGAAAAAAAGAGAGGTTACTAAAAGAAAATAGAGACCAGCTCAGGCATTGCCTATCAAACGAGGCCACCATGTGGCAATTTAAAGACATATGCCACAAGGGGAAAATGTATGGGTGGCTTTTCATAAGCTAACTAATTACAACAGAATACGCTCGATAGTTTAATTTATTGAACTAAGAGAATCAAAACCATGGTTTTGCACTAAAAAATATTAAGTTTACACTTTCTATTAGTGTGATTTTAATCAAGTTAAGGAATAATGACTGAAGATGAACTACTAAAATAGCTTTTAGAAAGATATAGCATTTTAAAGGAAAACAGAATAGGAACATAACACAAAATTGGTGTCCTGCATGGAGATTCTCGTGGCAACTAACTAAGTTGATTTGATTCTTTTCTTCTTTCCTATATCTGTTCTAGAAAGTCACAGAAAAATATTTACTGCAGCAATCCACCTAAAAACATTTCTGTGTTGGTGCCTAAATCTGGCTTCAGAGAGCATTTCCAAAATGTAATACCAAGATTTACAAAGAGAAATACCAAAAATTCATAGGATATCAGGGTTGGAAGGGACCTCAGGAGGTCATCTAGTCCAACCCCCTGCTCAAAGCAGGACCAATCCCCAGACAGATTTTTGCCCCAAATCCCCTCAAGGATTGAGTTTATAATCCTGGGTTTAGCAGGCCAATGCTCAAACCACTGAGCTATCCCTCCCCCTGAATAAGGTACCAAGAATAGCCCTGTCATGGTTGTCCTGCAACTCAGCCCTACAGCCAGGAGATCTTTCGTCCTACCTGTTTACATTCCCTCTGAGACCTCTTCCCACACATTCAGTTCGACTTCAGATTTCCTCACTCAGATATCTTTATTTGGCATGCAGCAAGGCTCCACTGAGGTGATCAGACTCAAATGTTGGAGGGTGGATTCAGGGTACATCACAGATCCAAAGTTACACAGAAACCTTCTTCCTTTATATGTCACATTGCATTTACTATACATTGCAGCACAGGTGTTGGGATTGGTTTGGTTACTTTGTAGGAATCAATCCCTGTACAGAATCCTCTGTTCACGCACTGTCCATGTATGATCTACTCTTTACCTAATCTTCATGTTCCTAACCTCTCCGGTCCATAGCTATCTTGTTGTTTGTAAATAGTTCTCTGGCTGTTCCCTCCCCTTATCTTAGCTAGTACAGACATTGTGTCTCTTAGCTTACTGCTCCATTTACCTAATCTCACTTAGCACAGCCATTCTGTTTTCAGATGCTGATCTATTTACCTCCCTAATCCTGTCTCCCAATAAATGAGAACTCACCCATGTCTAATTACTCATGTTAAACTAGGTTTATGCTGCCCCTTCTGAGGAAACCTGAGTTCAGCACGCCACTGGTCTGGCAGTATCATGCGAGAGGTTTGTCCCAACATCAGTCCTTGGCTCTGGGGTCTTTATGCCCCCTACCCTATGTGAGCTAGTAGGGAAGCCCAAGCCCCCCTTTCACTCTGGGTTCAAGCCCAAGGACCCTGCATGAAGCAGATGAGGTCTGTTCCCTGGGCTGCTTCCTACCATGACCTGCAGCTAGGCCTATCTCACAGTCTCTTCCCCAGCTGGTTTTTCTGCAGGACTCAAAACAAAGGGGATCCAAACTATTTGAGGCTGATTGCATGGACAGGTCCTCATTAACTCCCTCAGACCCAGTATGGAGTTAGCATACCCCATCAAACTGAACATCTGGCGTTCCTGGGCTGCCAACCATTGGACTATTGTTTCCACATTTACTTTGTAACAGTTGGAGAGCAAAACCTCATTTCTTTGGGGATAAAAGTTGTTAGCTACCCAGATACGTGAAAAGGAAATCTTAAAATTAGGAAATGATTCTCTGTAAGATGATTAAATGGATGATAAAATACTAGCTTTAAAAGCCCTTATCTATTCTATCTTAGCTATAAATAATAAGGCATCCTATTTTCAAAAGAAACTGTCCATTTAACTAAATCTTGAAGGTTTGGTGACATGAAGAGAATAGAGAATAACCTCTACTAGGCAGGATAGTTTAGGAGAGAAAGATAGAAGAGAAATTTCCTGATTGAATTCCATTTTCCCTTTAATTTTTGGATGGAATTCTAGAGAAGTTCTAAGGGCAACCTCATTGATAAAGAATTGCAAAAGTAATCTTGATATAATTTTCAGCATCAGTTACCAGATACAAGGTAGATTAATCAGTAGATCCAACACTATTCAGCAAAGTACAATCCAGGTACTGATCAACTGAACTCCCACGCGGAAAAAGCTGAGCTCACAGATTTTTCCTTCGATTAGTTAGATCACATAGATTTGTTTTAAGATGATGGAGATGAGAGGGTTCAAGTATGAGCATTCAACTATCAGCTAAAGAGCTAGTATATGGGGGGTGGGAAGGATAGCTCAATGGTTTGTGCATTGGCCTGCTAAACCCACAGTTGCAAGTTCAGTCCTTGAGGGGGCCACTTAGGGATCTGGGGCAAAATCAGTACCTGGTCCTGCTAGTGAAGACAGGGGCCTGGGCTGGACTCAATGATCTTTCAGGGTCCCTTCCAGTTCTAAGAGATAAGCTATCTCAATTTATTATTATGATGTTTGGCTACTCCACAATAAAGTAAACCTGCAGCCCAACAAATTTTGATAACATTTTCCAATAAACCAGAATTGATTAAAGTGATGGTTCAAGCGGAGTGCCCCAAGGGTCAGTCCTGGGGCCAGTTTTGTTTAATATCTTTATTAATGATCTGGAGGAGGGTGTGGACTGCACTCTCAGCAAGTTTGCAGATGACACTCAACTAGGAGGCGTGGTAGATACACTAGAGGGTAGGGATCGGATACAGAGGGACCTAGACAAATTAGAGGATTGGGCCAAAAAAACCCTGATGAGGTTCAACAAGGACAAGTGCAGAGTCCTGCACTTAGGACGGAAGAATCCCATGCACTGCTACAGACTAGGGACCGAATGGCTAGGTAGCAGTTCTGCAGAAAAGGACCTAGGGGTCACAGTGGACGAGAAGCTGGATATGAGTCAACAGTGTGCTCTTGTTGCCAAGAAGGCTAACGGCATTTTGGGCTGTATAAGTAGGGGCATTGCCAGCAGATCGAGGAACGTGATCGTTCCCCTTTATTCGACATTGGTGAGGTCTCATCTGGAATACTGTATCCAGTTTTGGGCCCCACACTACAAGAAGGATGTGGAAAAATTGGAAAGAGTCCAGCAGAAGGCAACAAAAATGATTAGGGGGCTGGAGCACATGACTTATGAAGAGAGGCTGAGGGAACTGGGATTGTTTAGTCTCCAGAAGAGAAGAATGAGGGGGGATTTGATAGCAGCCTTCAACTACCTGAAGGGGGGGTTCCAAAGAGGATGGAGCTCGGCTGTTCTCAGTGGTGGCAGATGACAGAACAAGGAGCAATGGTCTCAAGTTGCAGTGGGGGAGGTCCAGGTTGGATATTAGGAAACACTATTTCACTAGGAGGGTGGTGAAGCACTGGAATGGGTTACCTGGGGAGGTGGTGGAGTCTCCTTCCTTGGAGGTTTTTAAGGCCTGGCTTGACAAAGCCCTGGCTGGGATGATTTAGTTGGGAATTGGTCCTGCTTTGAGCAGGGGGTTGGATTAGATGACCTCTTGAGGTCCCTTCCAACCCTGATATTCTATGATTCTATGATGCAGTGGGTGTATAGAAGAGTGTGTGAATCTGCTTGTATCATAGGCCTACAGCTTTCTCTGAGTAATCATCATCAATGAACTAAAGTCTTGACTGGTCACTAACAACTGCATCCAGAGTAGCAACCATATGATTGGACTCCAAAGGATATTGGCCCATCAAGCTTTGTCTGAACAGGTAATTCTCCAGAACCAACCACCAGGGTCCTTGGCACACCGTGACAGAGCACCTCAGGGGCTCTGTCCCAGAGGCATGCCTTGAGGCCATGGCTCTACCTGACAGCGGGTGAACCACACATGGGTAGAGCCCTGCAAATCCATGGATATCCACTTTACAGTCACAGATGTGGCTGTATCATTCACCATGTTTGCAGATTGTGGATGGATGCAGATCCAAATTTTATATCTAAATAGCTGCAAATCTGAGGATATCCACTTTATATCCATGGATATCCTTATCCTCGGATGTATTTTTCACCATGTTTGCAGATCGGATGCAGATTCAAATTTTGTACCTGTGTGGGGCTCTACCCGTGGGAAGCACAGAGATGTGTGGGTTTGTGCAGTGAATAGCAGTGGGGAGGGAAATCTGCAGATCCACAGAACAGAGAGAACCTGCAGGCAGTTCACTTGAGCAGGGCCAGTTTGCCCTTCCCAGGGAGGGACTGGAGGTGGAGGAGGTCCAGACTGGGAGAATGTGCCCTGGCACAGCCTCTGTCTCGGCAGCAGCTGGGCAATTAAAACCACCAGCAGCAAGGGCAGCTCCTCAAGGCTACTGAGGGCCAATGCGGAATTTCATATTTCACACCTGGGATGTGTGTGTGTCTTTGCCCTACAGCTCGCTCCCCCCATTGCCTACCCCCAGCCTCTCCTCCCTACTCTCTGCTGGCAGGTGCCCCTCATAGCCCGCACCTCCCTCCTACCGATGCCCCGCCCCCACGGTGTCCCGGCTCCGCCTCCTCGCCGAATGCCCCACGCGCCCCACGCCGCATCTTCGCGCACTTGACAGTTGGTTCCGTTAAGCGCACGCGCCCCTTTAAAGCATCTGCCGCCCTGTACCCCACCTCCTCCTGCCTTTTGATTGGCTGGCGGAGCCGGTGCTCTGCGGTCCTGGCAGCTGCGACTCTAAAGCGCCGCGGTTGCTCCGGCTGCCGAGGGCGGGGGACCCCGGCTCCCTCCCTGCGCCGGCCGGTGTATCAGCACAAAGTGCTTCCCTCCCCTTTTGCTACTGGGAGCGGTTTCTGCCACGCAGCGTAGCAGTTTGGTAAACTGTTTGTTAACTTGCTACCGCCTGTCCATGGGGTTGCGAATCAGGAGGAGATGGGGTATGTGGTCAAAAACGATCCCGATCTGCTTCCTGACCGGAGTGGCCGCTTTCATTGAATTCGTGAAAGGGGAGGTAGGGTTTGTAGGTACAGAGCGTGCCTCTGAGCCCAAGTTGAGACCACAGTGGCCCCTTTTCATTTTTTCCACTGGCTTCTCGCAGTGTCTCCCCCCCCCCCCCCCCCCCCGGCTTAACCCCGGCTCTCACCCCCCACCACCGATTTTTGCCCTTCAGCCCCTCTTCTGCCGCTAGCTACAGTAGCGTGAACCCCCCAGGCCAGTAAAATTCTGCCCCCTGCTCAGACCCTGACAGCCCGCGATTTGCCCCCCTTAATCCTTTTAAACACCCCCAAAGAGGAGGCAGCAAATCGTTAGCAGAAGTAAGGGCAGAGAGAGGGCAGAGAGAGGGCAGTGGCTACAACGAAGGTTATTGGGCATGCTCAGTTCGACTGAGCATGCTCAGTACACCCAAAGTAGCGAAACGGGAGCGAGAGCACTTTGTGGTGATACACCGGATGCACAGCAACACCTGCCGCTCGGACACCGGCACCAGGCGAGGGAGACACGGGGGCCTCATCCTCCTGTGTGGCGGCGGCGGCGGCAGCCCGGAGAGCAGGAGGCCGGGAACAAAGGCTCCGCGCCAGCCCCTTCGGCTCCACCTGCCTTCCGCGGCGATGGCTTCCCTCAGCCTTGGGGGGCTGAACGTCTCGGCCCGTAGGAAGAGCGTCCAGTCCCGCAACGCGGCGGTGGAGAGGAGGAACCTGATCACCGTCTGCAGGTGACTCCCCAGCCCCGCGGCTCCTCCCCGCTCTGCCTCTGTCTCGTGCCCGCCCCCTGGGGAGGCGAGTTCCCCTCCTTCCCCACCCCCGCGCAGCCCCCGCAGCGCTGCCCCCAGCGCCGGGCTGTGCCCGCCCCAGTCTGTGCGGCTGAAATCGCTTTCCATCCCCGCGCCCCGCCGCGTGCAGGTGAATGCCCCGCTCCGCCCTTTGGATCCCAGCCCCTCGCCGCGCAGCTGGCTCTGGGCCGGCGGCTGGTCCCCGTCGCCCTGGGCAGCGTGTGTGTCCGCGGGGCTTAGCGCGGGAGCCTTTGCGCGTGGCCTGGCCCAGGGCTTTGGGGCCCCTGGCAGCGTGGAAGGCTGTGCGCTTGCCCTCGGGGCGTGTTGTGTGTGGGGGGTGCCTGGCTTTGGGGCTGCAGTCGGATTAAAAAGGAAGGATGGGAGTCTCCCTCCTGACTCAGCGCCTTTAAAAATGGCTGTTTAGCTGCCTCCCAAGGACCCGGCCTAAATTGCTTGCTGGCTTTATTCTTCTTCTCTTTTACAAGGCAGCGTGTGTATTTACCTGACTCTACGGGTAACGCTATTCAAACAAAATATTGGGACTAGTTCATACTGGTAGCTTGAAACAAGAGGTTTGTTTTTTGCCAAAAATGTACTTGTTAGAGATTTTGCTGTGTATTGTGAATATTTATCAGTTCTGTGTATGTTCACAACAGTTGAAGGAAGAACTAAGATGGATTTTAAACTCTTGAGGATGTTTAATTCATGTCTTGTCTTCATTCAAGCATGTAGCATCTTACAACATAAGATATAATTTAGCAACAGAGGGTCCTGTGGCACCTTTAAGACTAACAGAAGTATTGGGAGCATAAGCTTTCGTGGGTAAGAACCTCACTTCTTCAGATGCAAGTAATGGAAATTTCCAGAGGCAGGTAGCTGGAAATTAGCTGTTACCTGCCTCTGGAAATTTCCATTACTTGCATCTGAAGAAGTGAGGTTCTTACCCACGAAAGCTTATGCTCCCAATACTTCTGTTAGTCTTAAAGGTGCCACAGGACCCTCTGTTGCTTTTTACAGATTCAGACTAACACGGCTACCCCTCTGATACAAGATATAATTTAGTTTCTCCATGTATATGTCAAATTAAAAAAAAAAAAAAAGACCAAAAAAAGTCACTGTGCATAAACAACAATGAAAGATGCGATTAGAGACAAAACAAATCCATTTAAAAATTGGAAGTCAAATCCTATTGAGGAAAATTGAAAGGAGCATAAACTCTGGCAAGTAAAGTATAAAAGTATAATTAGGCAGGCAAAAAAATAATTTGAAGGGCAACTGCAAAAGACAAACACTAACAGCAATTTTTTAAACTATATTAGAAGCAGGAAGCCTGCCAAACGAGGCTGTTGGACACTCAAGGAAGACAATGCCATTGTGAAGAAGCTAAATGAATTCTTTGTATTGATCTTTACTACAGCGAATGTTAGAGAGGTCCCCAAACAAGCCTTTTTTGTGACAAATCTGAGGAACTGTCTCAGACTGAGGTGTCGATAGAGGAGGTGTTGGTGCAAATGGATAAATTTATCAGTAATAAGTCACCGGGACCAGATGGTAATCCCCCAAGTGTTCTGAAGGAACTTAGACATGAAAGTGTAGAACTACTAACTGTGGTATATAACCTATTGCTTAAATCAGTCTTTATACCAGATGACTGGAAGATTGATAATGTAATGTAGATTTAAAAAAAAAGGGGGGGGGGGGGGGAAAACAGGCTCCGGTGTTGATCCCAGCAAGCTTAACTTCAGTACCAGGCAAATTGGTTGAAATTATAATAGAAAACTGAATTACAGAGATGAACGCAATAAGAGTCAACACAACTTTTGTAAAGGGAAATCATTCCTTACCCATATATTAGAATTCTTTAGGGTGTCAACGAGCATGTGGACAAGGGTGATCCAATGGATATACTGTACTTGGACTTTCAAAAAGTCCTTGACAAGGTCATAGAAATATAGACTATTAGGGTGGGAAGAGACCTCAGGAGGTCATCTAATCCAACCCCTGCTCAAAGCAGGATCAACCCCAACTACATCATCCCAGCCAGGGCTTTGTTAAACTGGGCCTCTCCAATGCCCAAGTCTCTTAAGCAAAATAAGCAGTCCTGGGATAAGAGGGAAAGTCCTCACATGGATCAGTAACTGGTTAAAAGATAGGAATAAATGGTCAGTTTTCACAGTCGAGGGAGGGAAATAGTGGGGCTCTGTATTGGGACCAGTGGTGTTCAACATATTCATAAATGATCTGGAAGAAGGGGTAAACAGTGCGGTGGCAAAATTTGCAGTCTACATTCTATTAGATGCCTACGGGATAACATGATGTGAGGGTTAGATTAGATTAGTAGGTGCCATGCTGTTTCTGGCAACTGCCATGCTGTCCTTGGCCAATCCCACAATTGCTCTGGAGAGCTCCCTGTCTGTTTCAGTCTCTGTCCTCTAATACAACCTCCACCTGCCCACAATTTTTAGGGGTTTTGGGACTCTGCAGTGATGTTCACAAACATTTCATCCTGAATTTTTCTCTCTTCTGCCCCTCAAGTTAGCCAGCTGCTCAATCATTGATAAAGGTCCTGTCCTTGAGGGTCTGGCCGGTCAGGTGTTGTGGCTGTGGGAGTAGGGGGGGAAAAACCTCAAAGTGATTATTGTTCATATTTCAGCATTTCTGACTTTGCCTTCCTAAGTCTTTGAGAAACCTCAGAGATGGTAAGTGGTGTGTGCATGAGGAGAGATGCATTGGGATTTTTGTCTATACAATATATAATGTTTGACTTCGCTGTTTTACTTTGGAGGCTGGGGGTGGGGTTGTGAATTTGTTCCTAGTCTGGCTTTGCCTTGGAAGTGTTTAAATGGTGTTGAAAGAGTTAGCAAAGGGCAGTGGGGGCGAGTTGGGTAGTAATCCCAGCTCGATCCTCTTTAGGCTGTTCTGACTCTCAGGGTACGTCTATACTTACCTCCGGGTTCGGCGGTAAGCAATCTATCTTCTGGGATTGATTTATCGCATCTAGACAAGACGCGATAAATCGATCCCGGAAGTGCTCGCCGTCGACACCGGTACTCCTGCTCTGCGAGAGGAGTACGCAGAGTCGATGGGGGAGCCTGCCTGCTGCGTGTGGACCCGCGGTAAGTACCTTGTAGTTCGAATTAAGATATTTCGATTTCAGCTACGTTATTCGAACTGGGGCGTTAGTGTGGACCAGCCCTCAGTGATACTATATTGAGGCGAAGAACTAG
Source organism: Malaclemys terrapin pileata (assembly GCF_027887155.1). Lineage (NCBI taxonomy): Eukaryota > Metazoa > Chordata > Testudines > Emydidae > Malaclemys > Malaclemys terrapin. Next base: position 245,457,623 of record NC_071506.1, read on the forward strand.
GAGGAAGAGAATGGCCTTATTCAAAAAGGCAAAGGGCAGACAAGTGAGAGATGCTATGAAGTTACTCATCAAGATGGTCCCCAGAAGTGCTGCAAGAGTGGAAGGGAGTTGCATGCAATACTGGGAGGAATGACCATAATTTGGCAATTTCTTGGTCTTCGATTCTGCTTCATCTCCCCTGCAGACTTAGTGAAAAAGCAGGGGAAAAAAGATAGGGTTCTGCCATGGTTGTGTGAAGCATTCACTGTTCCCTGTCTTTCTCTATGTAAGCCTGCCAAAAGCCACTAGGAGCTTGGCTATCCCTATGGTAAAGCTCTTTTCCTGTAAGAATGCATTATTACAGGACACTTTTACCTCAATGGGGAGCGTATAGTCCCTCTAACTTTCCAGGCATGCAATTTCCATGTCTACTTCATGTAAACAGAATACTAACCAAACTTCTTTTCCTTCTTTCTCAATAAACTTTTTTTGTTTTGCACAAAATGGATGTTTTTATTTTTCAAATCTGCCATATGAAGGGGGTAGATGTTGCACCATTTTGAGCTGAGGAGCAGTGTGCATGTTTGCGAGGAGCATGAGGGTGTTCGCGGGCAAGACAGTGTGACGGGGTGTACTAGCCACACAGTGGTTCAGCAGGACTTAATCATACTTTATGGGCCGAGGAAGACACATCCCCTTGGCTCTGCTGGGCGTGCTCCAGCTGGAACGTAAATATAAAAGGGAGCAGTTCAGCTCACTCAGCACTAACCGCTAAAGGGAATGGAGATGCTCTGCAAGTTCCTGTGAAAAGACTGCCAGCACTTCGGGATGCAGAGGCCAGCTAGATGGCGATGACCTATGACCCCCCCCCCAGGCACCCAACACCACAGAGGGAGGAGAGGCCATGGGAACCCCAAGACAAGCCATGGAGGAACAGGTAGGAAGTAACCCAGAGAAACTTAATGGGGAATCGGTCACAGAACTGGGGCTTAGCCCGGTGTGTTTCAGTAGGTCACGCAGATGTAACCAAGAGGGCAGATTTATGTACTCTGGCCATTAGGCCACAACACCCTGGCAAAGAGGATAGTTATCATGGGTAGCGTGTGGAGGCCCCTCTTTGAGGAGCCCTGGCTCCATCCCTTCTGCCTGCCCCCTCCTCCCCCAGCTGGTGTAGTGCAAGAAACTGCTATCCGTGGGAATCTGCTACATCAGATAGCAGTCTTTTTACAATCCTTTACATATGAGTAACTGCTACAGGTAGCAAATTACAGGTACAACTACTGATAGTAGTTTCTCACACTACACTGAAGCCCCAAGCCCCCCTGACCGGAGGAGCCCCGGGCCAGCTATCGCTGCACTTTCCTTCCCCAGACTCCAAGCCACCCGGAGAAGCGTCTCTCAGATGCTCCTCTGGAAGAAGTGTTTGATATGCCGGCCTGGAACCTGCATGGGGCATAATAAATCAAAAACTTCCCCCCTCAAACCCTGCAACCGGGGGTCCAGCGGCTGCGGCTCCCCTGGCCTATTATACCTGCTGCCCATGATAGTTATATTGACTCTAGCCATTGGGCCACAGCAGCCCCAACTGAGAGGGCTGCTCTATGGACTCTGGCCATTAGGCTACGCCGCCCTGACAGAGAGGGCAGTTATACTGACTCTGGCCATTAGGTCATGCAGCCCTAACTGATAAGTAACTGGTGTTCCAAGAAGACAGATTGCTTGGCAGAGATGGGCTCCACCTAATGAAGAGAAGGAAGAGCATCTTCACAAGCAGGCTGGCTAACCTAGTGAGGAGGGCTTTAAACTAGGTTCACCGGGGGAAGGAGACCAAAGCCCTGAGGTAGGTGGGGAAATGGGATACCGGGAGGAAGCACGAGCAAGAGAGCACAAGGACTCTTCCTGCCTCATACTGAGAAAGCAGGACAATCAGCAAATTATCATAAGTGCCTATACACAAATGCAAGAAGCCTGGGAAACAAACAGGGAGAACTGGAAGTCCTGGCACAGTCAAGGAATTATGATGTGATTGGAATAACAGAGACTTGGTGGGATAACTCACATGACTGGAGTACTGTCATGGATGGATATAAACTGTTCAGGAAGGACATGCAGGGCAGAAAAGGTGGGGGAGTTGCATTGTATATAAGAGAGCAGTATTAACTGCTCAGAGCTCCAGTATGAAACTGCAGAAAAACCTGAGTCTCTCTGAATTAAGTGAGGAACAAGAGTGATGTGGTGGTGGAAGTCTGCTATAGACCACCAGACCAAGGGAATGAGGTGGACGAGGCTTTCTTCCAGCAACTAACAGAAGTTATTAGATCACAGGCCCTGGTTCTTATGGGGGACTTCAATCACCCTGATATCTGCTGGGAGAGCAATACAGCAGTGCACAGACAATCCAAGAAATTTTTGGAATGTAGGGGACAATTTCCTGATGCAAGTGTTGAAGGAACCAACTAGGGGTAGAGCACTTCTTGACCTGCTGCTCCCAAACAGGGAAGAATGAGTAGGGGAAGCAAAAGTGGATGGGAACCTGGGAGGCAGTGATTATGAGATGGCAGAGTTCAAATCCTAACACAAGGAAGAAAGGAGAGCGGCAGAATACAGACTCTGGACTTCAGAAAAGCAGACTTTGACTCCCTCAGGGAACTGATGGGCAGTCTCCCCTGGGAGACTAACATGAGGGGGAAAAGAGTCCAGGAGAGCTGGCTGTATTTTAAAGAATCCTTATTGAGGTTGCAGAAACAAACCATCCTGATGTGTAGAAAGAATAGTAAATATGGCAGGTTGGCTTAACAGTGAAATCCTTGCTGATCTTAAACACAAAAGAAGCTTACAAGAATTGGAAGATTGGATAAATGACCAGGGAGGAGTATAAAAATATTGCTCAGGTATGCAGAGGGAAATCAGGAAGGCCCAATAACACTTGGAGTTGCAGCTAGCCAGGGACTTTAAGAGTAACAAGAAGGGTTTCTACAGGTATGTTAGCAACAAGACGGTGGTCAAGGAAAGTTTGGGCCCCTTACTGAATGGGGGAGGCAACCTAGAGACAGAGGATGTGGAAAAAGCTAATGTACTCAATGCTTTTTTTTGCCTGTCTTCATGAACAAGGCCAGCTCCCAGACTACTGCACTGGGCAGCACAAGATGGGGAGGAGTTGACCAGCCGTCAGTAGAGAAAGAAGTGTTTCAGGACTATTTAGAAAAGCTGGATGAGCACAAATCCATGGGGCCGGATGCACTGTATCCGAGGGTGCTAAAGGAGTTGGCAGATGTGATTGCAGAGCATTGGCCCCTACAATACTTGGTCACTCTGCCAAGACTGCCAACAAGGGTGCAAGTTGTGATAATGATTTTGGTGACATGGACGCCTATGCACTAGCAATTGGCCTGAGACAACCACCTTAGTTTAGATATGCAACCAAACATTCATCAATATTAACTCCTCTCACGCATTGTCAACACAGACTAGATTTAAACCAGGAAGCTATACATTCATCCCATTGAGCTATCCAGCCCCACATTTCTCACTGGTATATTTTAATTAAATTATAAGATATCAGTTTAGATACCTCACTTACCAACAGCTGTAAGGGGTTTCTCTGCACTACATTTTTAACTTATTTGGCAAGTATCTCCTGCTTTGGTAATTGAACAGGTTGTCCAAGAAGCACTGGATAAAGCAAGACAGGGTCGCACCTGTATTGTAATAGCTCATCACCTGTCCAGAATGCTGACAAGATAGCAGTAATCCAGAATGGAAGGATTGTAGAACAAGGAACACATCAGCAACTCTTGGTTGAAAGAGGTGTCTACTATTTCTAGTTCAGTGGTTTTCAAACTTTTTCTGGGGCCCTAGCTGAAGAAAATCACCGATGCCCGCAACCCAATAGAGCTGGGGATGAGGGGTTTAGGGTGTGGGAAGGGCTCAAGGCTGCAGCAGAGTGTTGGGGTGCAGGCTGTGGGGTGGGGCCAGGAATAAGGGGTACAGGAGGGGGGCTGGGGATGAGTTTGGGGTGTAGGAAGGGGTTCTGGGTTTGGGTGGGCTCAGGGCTGGGGATTGGGGCATAGGCTTACCTCCAGTGGCGCAGCCGGAGTGAGAGGCAGGCTTCCCCTATGTCCTGGCACTGCAGACCACGCTGCACCCCGGAAGCGGCCAGCAGCAGGTCTGGCTCCTAGGTGGAGGTGCGCAAGCGGCTCTGCATGGCTTTCGCCTGCAGGCACCCCTTGCCCCCCCAGCTCCTATTGCTCAGGTTCTCAGGGCAGGGGCAGCATGCAGACCCCCATGACCCCCCTGCTGGCTGCTTCTGCGGCACAGCGTGGTGTCGGAGCAGGTAGGCACTAGCTTGCCTCAGCTGGGCAGCACTGCCGATGGGACTTGTAACATCCCGGTCGGCGATGCTGGCCGCAGCAAGGCGGTCCAGTGCCTTACATGCCACGACTGAATTGCAACCCGAACTTCGAAAAACACTGCTCTAGTTAATGTTCAAGCTGGACCATGAAACTTGAATTAAAGGCAGTGCCATATTTCTGAAGTGTGATGGTGCATTTGTTTCAGTACTTTACAAACAATAGTATTACCAATCAATCTTATTACCTTTGTTTTCAGGAAAGGACTGTAAACAAGAGGTCCTGGAAAGCCAAGAAACACTGAGCCAAGCATTATACCAAAGTCCTCAATTATTTCATCATCTAAACATTTAGGCCCGCAGCTCCAGCCACTAAGAGTTCTGTTACTAGCTCTATCACTGTCTTAACCTGTTGTCACAACTTGGCCCTGTTTCCCTCTGGATGGACACAAGTTTGTTGTGAATGGACCCCACTCCTAAATCCCATCTGCTTCTAAGCCCCCCTGGGTTAGGTAGTGACTGATCACTGTTCCCAGCTCTGGGTCGCTCAGGCACGCTGCCTGGTACAGACCTTGTACAGCTCACTCTTCCTGGGCAGGAGGACTGCAATCTGGCTACCTAAACCCCAGAACCAATGCCCCAGCTCTCCCAAGCCCCCTGTTGCCTTCTCTGAGTGCTCTGGTTTTCTAGTTATGCCCTGCAGGGACAACCTGGCAGCAAAGCAATGAACACAGGCTTAGCAAAAGAATTCTTAACCACAACCACTTTATTCTTAAAGCACAAGCAAATGACAGATCTATGGAAATCAACAAACAGTCCTGAATGTAATCCCCCGGTCCAATCTCACCCTGTCTGGGAGTCCTGGTTCTGGTCAGTGTCCTCAAGCAGATACTCTCCTGCCATCACTCTCTCCAGCAAGTTCTGCTTACAGGTGCCAATGGTATGGTCCTCTGTTAGCAAAGCAGCCACCTTTTCAAAATAGTCTCTATCCCATTTCTATCCATGTGTTTTGGCTGATGAGGTTCCCAGCTTCATTCCCCACTCCTCCCCCAACTTGTGTAGTTAGTCAATGGCCTTGCTGGTAAAAACCCATTTTTCCAGAAAGGAAAAGTCATTCAACATTGATGGCTCACACTGTTTACTCTTTTGAGGTGTCCCATAACCTAGCATGAGCACAGAATGTCTACAACAGCCTGATCTTGTCAAGATTAGATTGGTTTTCAACACCAGCCGAATTTAACCCAATATGGAGGTTACAATGCAGTAAAGGTTACAATCACAAAATAGATTCACAAAACATGAAGCTTACAATTTGGCCAGGATAAACACTCAATCTGTTACACCTAGTATTCTAACAATTGTAGTGTCTGCTTGCACACAACACATGGGTATGAACATATCAGGGTGGTCTAACAAATAGGGCATTGAACTGCAAGTAAGAAGGACTTGGGTTCTGCTCCTGCCTGATTGTTGATCTGCTGTATAAACTTTGGCAAGTCATACTCCTCTCTTTCTACTCAGACATTTTGTCTGTTTTGATTAACTCCTCAGAGCAGGGATAGTCTCTTATGTTTATTTTAGAGCACTTAGGAAAGTTGGCTATTAAAGAGTAAGTGTCAATGTTAACTAAAGTGATGCTAACTGTACCATTGTAACATGGTACCTTCCACAATGAGGTTTTGATCTCAGTGAGAATTCTAGTTGTTCTACTGTAATACAAACAATAATAATTCCTGACTTCTCCAGGGGCCCTAATACCTCCAGAAGGGCAAACAGTGGGGATTTTAGAATCTGTGTTAAGTCAGTTTCATCATCTGTATACAAGAATCTCCCCTTTTGGAAAGTTTGGTTGCTATGCATCAAGCAGTATAGATATAAACCAATCAACCGACATGAAACAAACTTTTTGGATTGTTTTATTTCTAAGAAGAAATTACAAAGCTTATCAAAAAAAAGTAGTCTTTAAAATCCAAAGAAAGCTTAAAATCCTGAGAGTTTTATCAGACTATACTTAGTGCCAGTTTTAAATTTGCACTTAATTTCTGTGGAGTAGCAGTGATATTCGTAGTTATTTCATCACAAGTATGTCATCCTTTGGAAACTTGCAAGTAGCCATCCTAGTTTCATCTCTTTATTTTGAAAAGGAACCATCTTGAAATTTAAAAGTATTTTTCAAACTATAGTGACCTCAGCCTTCACCTGAGAAACTAATCTCTATTCACAAATAAGCTCTTGATTTGAAATCATCCCAATGGTGAAAATGGAAGACAGCTAATAATAAAAATTATATAAAACTTGAAAAGTCTGTTATTCTAATATTTCTCCTTGATTCTTTCACAAATGAAAAATCATAAAAACTGTCACCAATGTCCATTGCAAAAGCACCATACTGTATTAGCACTGGAATGGTTACTCTGAACTAAAGAATAAGTGCACCATAGAAATAAACTTCACTGGATTATCACATACTCTATCAGCTACCATTAGGAAGGTTATAAAAACAAGCCATCACAAATTCTCCATTTTCCAAAAATCACGATAGTCTGATACATTTGCATTGTTGAGGCATAGTTTAATATTGCATAGTTCTACGCTGATCGTTTGCATTGTTGGTACAAATGGATATATTATTCTTAAAAGAAATTTGCATTGCTGCTGCAGTAAATCTCTTAAAATGGACAGGTTTTGCATTAGTTCTGCTTAACGTCTATCCTGAAATATCATTAAGTGTTTTACATAGAGTTTAACGCTCTTCGTGACAAGCATTTCATTTAGCAAGTGCCAGATACAATAATGCACAATATGTGAAGGCACAGTAATGTCACTATCAACTCTACAGATGGGCTGTGGCCATTAGTTGTATCATGTCCTGAAGAGACTGGAACAAGTTCTTACACAGCATTTCTGCATCGGTCTCTGGGCATGATTTCCAGGCAGTGCAGGTCACAACAATTCTATCAGTATAAAGGTTAACTAGTTATTTTAGATCATGAACTTTAATCACATCCCCACACACACTGTAAAATTATTCGCTGAATTTTGAAACATGGGTGTCTAAATTGGGCACCTAAATAACTTTGTCTTGATTTTCAAAGAAGCTAAACATCCAGCGGTCCCATTGACTTCAGTAGGGCATGTAGGTGCTCAGCAATTCTGAAACTCAGGCCACTGTAGTTTAGATGCCAAGATGGATTTAGGTACCTAACTTTAGTCACTTACATTTGAAAGTGTTGTCCATATCTTCCTTCACTGCAACTAGCTTTAAGATTCTGGATATGCTCTCTCTTTCCCTCCTATTAGCTGTGAACTTCCTTTACCTTCGTGACATTGATACAATCGGGCAACGTAAAAACGGGGAAGAAGTTCTGATAACAGCTTTATAGTTTTCTTCTGAGTGATGCCAGGCCCAAGAAGGTGAGAATATACCCTTACCTGTCATCTCTGATTCTATAGAAAATGCCATAGCCATGATGTATCATGGGGACTGCAGCTCCACCAATTTTAGTGTAGCCAACCAGGCTAGTGGAAAGCACAAAATTTCCACCTCCCCCACTGTGAAGTAAAAAAAGCAAATTGTTTGATTTAAATTAGTATTAAAAAGTGAAGCTAAGAAATACAAAATTATTGGGATCAAGAGATTGGCAAGCTCAAGGCAAATGTGATAAACCCATCAACACCCAGAGGTTTGACTTGCATATAGGACAAGACTAATAATTACCTTTTAGTGAATGCAGGGTCTGTGAAGAGTTCTGGCACAGGGAGTCCTTCCTCTTTTGCTATGAGTAGGAGACCCAGAAGATGACGGTCAAATCCTGTCAAACAAACAAGAAACCTCATCACTGAGAGAAATATCTAGTTCTTCCTGGTCTGGACAATGGGAAGTTCAAATGCTGGACCCAGAACAGATCATGGGAGAGCCCTAAAAAGAAAGAGGGATCCAGACTGAAGCACCCTGAAGCCATCTCCGAAATGTGGTGTCCAAAGAAGCCTTTGCATTCAGCCTACAATGGAGATAAAAATACAAAGAGTTTACCTCATTACTAGCCCCCTCCAACTCCAGTGAGAAACATCTCCCCTTTCACGCTAGGAAGCAACCAGCACCATCTGGGAATGGGCCCAAATGATCGAGGGCACAGACCCCTGAGCTAACCAGTAGGAAATGCTGAGGAGAGGGGTGTTGCCCAAGCCCTGTCCCTTAAAGTGAGTTAGGTGCCTAGCCTCAGGCCAGCACCATCAGCTCCTCCTCTTCTATATTTTGTGTGGGACTTGAGATGATAGGCATGCTCTAAGGTGGCCTCTGAGCACGCCAACTAGATCAGGCCATGAGCTAGGCCGGGGGCACAGCTAGTTTGAGCATTCTGCTGGGGCTTAGGTGCTGAGCAGGCTGATGGCGTCAAGATTTAGGCAGTGTGTGCATGCCCAGCAGTGGATTTTTAGGCACCCAGAAGAGTTTACTGCAGAATTTAGGCACTTACAGGGTTAGGCAGCAGCTGAGCTGGGTTTTGAGGATCTAAATCTTGGACTTAGGCACCTACGTGGCAGTTAGGTGCTTAAGTCCCTTTGTGAATCTAGCCCCAGGGGACTGAAATTACTTAAACGTCCATGGTTAGGACCCTCGCTCCCACTCTCCTCCCCCCTCCCACCATTCCCCCCGTGCACCCTTCCCCCTGCAGGAAGAAGAGAGGCAACACATAAGCTAGAAGGAAATGCCAAGGGGTATAAAAAGGCAGGGGCTCCCAGCAGAAATTCATAATATTTCTGTTCCCCTGGGTGGTCTTAGATTATTCAGACTGACCTAGTAAGGAGCCGGAGAAATCATATTAACACAAAGTAAATCTCCTTTTTCAGGCACAAGAGAAAATAAGTCGTTAAAAAGAAAATACCTTTTCCATTCTCGCACTCTTTCATCATCTTGTTGTGCTTTGCAAATGCCTTTAGCATCTGTTGCTGCCGTTTATGAGACTGTGTTAAATAAGAAAAACAAAACCAATCCAGTTGAATATTACAAGAGACACAGATAAGCAAGTTCCTTCCTTTCACAAGCTTTAGAGTTTAAGAAGAGACGAAAATTTAGGAGCATGGAAAAGCTACATTTGTGCCTTATGTCTCTCTCATTTTTTCAAATTCCTGTGATTTATTTTTTTTCCTGAACCCTGTTTTTTGCACAGGAGCTCTTGATAATTTGTTTCCTAGGTCTTAGCCAATTACTTTCTGTCCAGAACAGTTTTCTAAACCTTAAGCCCTTTCTCTTTTTCCCCCGCATTAATGACAGAAACTGAAGGAATTGAAAATGGTCACTTTAAACTAAAGAGATTGAATACAATGGCTTTCTTACACTAGCACCAACTTAGAAATACATCAGACAGTAGCGCACATGACTGCATTTCACAGACACGGAACTGCATGTGGAAATCACAAAAGAGAAAGCCATACGGAAATAGCGAAGCATCTCACTTCATTGCTCTTAAATTAAACACACGAAGCAACTAGATGCACAAGGAGGGCTTAAGCACCAAAGTGTCAGTTAGGCAGCTAAGTCCAATATATGGCTACCACTGGCATTCACATAACCACAGCTGAAGCCTAATCCTATAAGCACCTAAGTTTCCATCAGTAAAGTCCTTAGACGGAGGGACAGCCTGGCCAAACCTGAGCAGTGCTGTGACCCCATGTGCCAGGTTGCAGTGCCCATAGAGAGGTGCCAGGCCCAACCCCGTGGGATAGGAGCCAAGTTGCCACTGTCGGAGAAAATTCTCTGCTTCCACACCACTATGGGGGAGTGCTTGGACTCCAAACCCCTCACAACCACCACTCGCAGTGGTAATTTTTTTGGAAGGGTAGGGAGGTCTCAGTTTCAGATTTTGCCTTGGGCCCCCAAAACCTCTGTATGGCCCTGACTATGCATTCCCTTGCTTGTATTGCCTGGGCTCAGAGACCACCTTATAGCACAACTACTGTAGCTATCCTCGCACAAAATGACAATGATGGTGCCCCCCACAGTTAGAGTACTCATCCAGCATATAGGAAACCGCTGTTAAAGCTGTTCCACTATTATTGGGCCTGAGAGACAGAGAATGATTCTACAGCCTGGTGCTTTCACGTTCCAGTCCCTGCTCCACTGAATATTTAGGTCTTTCATACCTAATACCAAGTGAAATAGCTTCAAAAGGAGAAAGCCATAGCCCAGTGCTAAAAGCACTCACCTAGGAGATGGGAAAACTGGGTTCAAGTCAGGCACAGCAGGGATCCAAACCCACGATCCAAATCCACATCCTGGTGAATGCTTTAACCACTGGGCATGGGGGAAGAGGGGCACCACCTCTGTTCTTCAGAAAGGGCTGACCTAGCCTATGTGCCTAACTCCAGGAGAGGGTTCATGTCTCTGAATCCCAAGCACAGACTGACACCCAACTCTCTTTGAGGATTGATGTATAGGCCCCAGCCCTCCTCAGCATTTCCTACTGACTTGCTTATGCAGTGCTCAGATCAGCATGCTAGCATCTGTGAATCATGTTTTTAGGCACCTAGCTCTCCCCATACACTGTAGAGGGAGCCTGGGCGCCTAATTTGGAGTTTGGAGCATTGCAGTGCTTTAGTCCCCCTTGTGAATCTAGCCCAGAGGTGCTGCTGTCCAGGTCAGTGAAACATTGAAAAGAGCTGTCATAAAGCGAAGCAGATTGAGCTTTTAAATGGATGAACACTAGGGAAGCTCTTAGCTTTATTATGTTATTAAAGATTCTCAGATAGACTGGCTCACTGCTAGGTCCCAACTCGATCTGCCTGGGCAAAGCTCTATTAACTTCAATGGAGGATCAGATTGCAGGATCCAGGCCTAAGCTGTTGTAGTTAACGATAAGTAAATACAGAAATATAATAAAATACAGGGGGCAAAAGACAACAGCATTAGTAGAAGGAATGTACTGAAAGAAGAACAGAGAGGAATAGGAACAAATAGCTAGAGATTTTAAAAAGTATACTATCAAATTATATCAGAGGACAGAAAAATAAGAGAACAATGGGCCTATTAACATGATAGCAAAGCAAGGATAACTTGGCTATTGAAAAATAATGACTTATTTGCATCAGTAGAATATTGGCAATGCATCCATAAGAATGGCCATACTGGGTCAGACCAATGGTCCATCTAGTCCAGTATCCTGTCTTCCGACAGTGGCCAATGCCAGGTGCTTCAGACGGAATAAAAAGAACATGCAATCAAGTGATCCATCCTCTGTGGTCCACTTCCAGCTCCTTGCAAACAGAGGCTAGGAACATTCAGAGCATTGGGTTGCATCTCTGCCCATCCTGGCTAATAGCCATTGATGGACCTATCCTCCAGGAACTTATCTAGTTTCACAGGTTGACTGTGCATTGTGTGAAGAAGTACTTCCTTTTGCTTATTTTAAATCTGCTGACTGATGTACTTGTGAGTATTAATGAGGAAAGACTGGAAAAAACTGAGTTTATTTAAACAATGGAAACAGCTATTTAGCCGTCATGTAAAATAAGGGGGCTACTTTTGTGGATGATATGAAATTAGGGGTAAGTCAAAGAGCTGGAACTGTTCAGTTATTTTTAAAAAGTCTTTTCATACAGGACAGGTGCCATGTGACTGGAAAACAGTTCATGTATAGCTCAAATGTAAGAGAGGGTTCTAGGAAAGAGACTGAAAATGACAGAGCCGTACATTTAACAACTATATAAAGAAAAGCTAGAAATTACACTTCAAAAATGCATTTGGAAAAGTACAGTTCAGAAGACAGCACGGATTTGTGAGAGGAGAATAACTTCAGAACAATCTAATTACTTTTCTAACAACTTTTGGTTTAGACAGATGAGAAAAATTAGGGTCAGTATACCAGGACTTTCTGAAACCTTTTGACAATGCGATGGGGTGAGCAATTGCAAAAACACTGTAAATGCTGTTTGACTGTACCCCAACTTCAATTCTCTGGTCTTTATTTGATCTCCCCAGTGCAGAATTGCCCATTTGTAAGAACTTTTCACCCCGCATGCATTCTCTGAAGCTGGCCCTTTAGATTTGGCAGAGGCAAACAGCTGTAGTCCTGACAGGGTTAGTTTGCAAATGGCTGCTGCAGCTTTCTGCTATTCAGTTGCTAAGTACATGTTATTTTTTATCCCCGTTTTTTCTTTCCTATTGCACTCTCTCATGGGTTGGATAATAAGTGTAAGGGTAGAGTTAAGCCAGCCAGTCTCTCTCAGGGTCAGGAAGGAATTTTTCATTGATCATGCTCTCTCCTTCCTTTAGCTAGCTATAGGTTTATTTGCCAATTAGTGTTGTTACCCACCATCATGGTTTTAAAAGTATAAGAGTTTTGTGATTATGTTTAACCATAGATTTTAGAGAGAGATAAGTCCTACTAGTCTATTCTCCTGGCAATGTAAGCACAAATATAGGTTAGAGATGGCATGGTTGTCAGCAAATTGCTCCAAACACTAAGCCCAAGATCTGTCTCTGCTCTGACACTACATTCCATTTATTTATTTATGAAGCCCCTTTGACCAAAAATGGTGGATAATGGTAACAGAAGGACACAAACTGAAACGGTCAATAACTGATGGGTTCTTAGCAACAACAAACTATTAAGCTTACAAGAAGAATGAGGGGGGATTTGATAGCTGCTTTCAACTACCTGAAAGGGGATTCCAAAGAGGATGGATTGAGACTGTTCTCAGTGGTAGCAGATGAAAGAACAAGGAGTAATGGTCTCAAGTTGCAGTGGGGGAGGTTTAGGTTGGATATTAGGAAAAACTTTCTCACTAGGAGCATGGTGAAGCACTGGAATGGGTTACCTAGGGAGGTGGTGGAATCTCCTTCCTTAGAGGTTTTTAAGGTCAGGCTTGACAAAGCCCTGGCTGGGATGATTTAGTTGTGGATTGGTCCTGCTTTGAGCAGGAGGTTGGACTGATGACCTCCTGAGGTCCCTTCCAACCCTGATATTCTATGATTCTAAGGAAAGAAAAAGAAGTGATGAGATAGTAAGGCTCTGTTTTTGCAAAGCTCTTAAAGACATGCTTAACTTTTAAGCACCTATTCAAGTGCATCCTATTCAGCAAAGCAGATAAGCATGTGCTTGAAGTTCATCAGAAGCAACAGCATTCAGAAATGGAAGAGAGAGCAGTTGGGATGAAATTTAAAATGATGAAGGGAATCAGAAAAATGGAGAGGAAGAGAGATCCCAAGGGATCAGTGCTAGAAACAGCAAAGTTCAATATTAATTGGCTGTATGAGTCTGACTGTAAGAAGATAAATAAAGATAGCAAACGGAAAAGCAGGGAGGAAGATAAGAAAACAAGGGGAAGTCAGATTTGAGTGATGGTATTAAACGTCAGAGTTTTAAAGCAGCAGCACAAATGAATAAGAAGCCAATGAAGTGAAGAGGAGAGAAGAAATAAGGACAATAAAGCAAAGCATCAAACAGATGTGGTTTGATGGCACAGTGCTGTGTAAGCCCAGTATCCAAGATGAAGAACATGAAGAGAAGCTTTGGATTTTCTCTAAGAAGATATGTAAACATATCTTGCAAGATCCTTTCCCTTTCCTTTCATCTCCTCAGGCTCCCAGACAGGTGCGGAGGGAGAAGCAGAGGAAGAAACTTTCAGCAGCAGCCAGTACCCGGGGAGAGAGAGAAGCAGGTTCTGCTTGTAAGCTAAACCTTTTGAAACTTGGAGAGGGGAGGTGGGGGAAACAGAAGAGAGGTCAGCTCCCCAGTTCAAGTATTTAGGAGATGAAAGACTCAGACTTTGGAATCAGTCTTACTGTCAGCAACTTCCCCATGCAGATTTCACACACACAGATGAGCACGTGCACCTCCCAGACTCCATGCCTCATAGCGACGAGCCTGCCATTGGCACAGCACTGGCCACTCTTAATTGGGAGGGGTGAGGTACATGTGTGGGGAGTGTACGACATAAAGCAGAGTTAAAAACAAAAATAAAGTTAAAATAAAAAAAGAGAGTGGGGTCATATACTGCACTTCACCTAAGATAGCAAAATTCTGAGAGCCAGCCCTGGTGGTGACATACCCATTTGAATTAACTAGCTGAAGATGACTTCTTCTCCAGTTACTGACACAATTAATGGCATATTCTCTTATCTAAAGTAGATCAGATGGCAGGTCTTTTAAATACATTAAAACTAAAGCAGATTTTCAATACTTACACTGCAAGATGGATCCAGCATGGATTTGCACCACTCCACTGCTTCCACCGTACATGGTCTCATAGTCTCAGTGCGTCCGTGGTAGAAACGTCTGGTCATAGCAGTTTCATAACAGCAGCCTGGGCTAAGAAGGAAAATTAGGACAAAGTGTCTCACTACAAAGATAAATCTTTTCTCGTCACTAAAGGAAAAATGTCATATAAAAGATATTCTATCCCATTACACTCAATTACAAGCAAGAGTAAGCCACTCATTTTCTTTTAAGTCTCTGAAATGCAATACAGATTACTCAACGATAAGAAAGTTTTCAAGAGGCAAGTTAAGACTAAGAAAATTCAGATGCCATTATAAAGTCATAAAAAAATCTGGACTGTTTCATGAGCTGCTTTTTGCAAATGCTAAGGCTTCCATACCCCCTTATGTAGGTGAGTGGAAAGTAAGCAAGCTTCAATTTCCTATGTATTCTTCCATCAAGGATAAAGGAGAGAAGGCATCTGCCCCACACAAGACCCTCAGATTTGGGGAATCCACTAGTAACAGGGGGCATCTACAAACAAGTTTAAGAAGGGTCCTTACCCAGATTGTCTTTGTTGGGCAATTAATATAACCCAGTGTTCAATGACCTTTGCCAGGAATGTGGCCTTTTTGCAGATGACACCCTCAGGCAACTATTTGCCAGCTCTGTGATGACTCATATTTAAACTATTTTAAATACTAACAGATGGTAGTAAAGGCACATGTAAAGGAGGGACATAATCACCAACAAAGAGAGAGTCTCCAATAACTTTTGGCTGGGAGTACAAAATAAAACCAGCCTCAGCCACCTGCCCAGTGTGCAAGGACAGGAACTTGGTTGTATACTATCTTTTTGTTATGTTGTTATAACTTTTACAGGTAGACTTTGTTGGTGATGGGGACAGGATGACAATAGTGAGTCTGCTAAGGCTTTTTACAGGGTTGGGATTTTGGAAGAGAGAGATTTATCACCACAGAATAATGTTTAATTATAGACTACAGATGAGACTTTCATCTGTACCTGGGCCAAATCCCCTTATATAGGAATGAGCAATTATTGAGGTATGCAGGATATTAGAGAGACAAGGTGGGTGAGGTAATATCTTTTACTGGACTAACTTCTCTGTTGGTGAGAGAGACAAGCTTCTGAGCTTACACAGACCTGAAGAAGAGTTATGCGAGTTAAAAAACTATGTGGGTTAAAAAACTTCTCTCTCTCACCAGTAGAAGTTGGTCCAATAAAAGATATTACTTCACCCATACTGTCTCTCAGTTAGTGAGGTAATGTAGATCCTTGTGGGCCAAGTTCTTGCCTTATCATTTAACCAGTACTGCCCATGTGTATATTTTATGGAATGTTAATAAAGTTCAGGCTGGCTGCCCTTTATCTTATAGTACCTGTAGTATAGCACCTACCACACTGTGACATAAAAGACTTGCTCCTGCACCTTTTGAAGTCAATGGCAGAAATCCTGCTGACTTCAGTGGCAGAGGATCAGGTCCTGTATAACTAAATAAAACATTATGACATACTTCTTTATTCTTCTATGACTGCAGGAAAATATACAATGGAATGCAAAGCCCTTTGTATTTGCCCAGATTTGTCAGTTTGTTCAACTATACATTTAATTGCTAGCCTGAATAATAAACTTTTCTTACTGTCCATGAAGTTTATAATAGGCCAGCTGGAGGCCAAGCTGAACAAACGTATCAGGATGAAGTCCCTTCTTCTTGGTCAGTGCTTTGCCAAAGGATGTAAAGGCATAACTCACTAGCTGCAAGTCAGATACCTGACAAATAAAGAATTTGTTACCATAGGAGAATTCAGCAACTGCTTGCTCTAATCACAACCTGCTTCAGTTCAAATATAATGAACTGTGCATTCACCTCACAAAACAATGGATCAGGTTTACCCCGGTGTAACTTCCCTGGCTTCAGTGGAGCTACCTCAGGATTGAATCTGTCCCAATGGTCTTTGTTCTCTGGCCTGGGAGCGAGACCAGCTACTAATGTTTAGATAAAATGAAAGCCTCAATGATCACTAAGAAAGAGATAGAGAAACTTCACCTGCTGAGAATACCGTTCTTTAGCACGTTCAATGTCATTTAGCACATTCTGGTTCAACGTGAAAACAAGTTCTTCTGGCCAGGGGATGTCCCGCACTTTATCTGATCCCTGTTTTGTTTTTTAAATAAAAGAGGAATCAATATCCATAAGAGAGGAAATGCTAATTAATAAGGATGGAAACTTAATGGATACATACCTTCCACCTTCCCTCACTTTCAATAATCTTCTGATCAATATAAGAGCACAGGACTACCAAAGCCATGGCATCACAAGGAGAATGCTAGAACACACGAGACAATATACCATGATGGTTACATAGCTAAAAGTTGATCAAGCTAAAAGTTGATTTCCACCCCCATTCCTTCTTAATTATGCTGAAGGTTTTCCTGTGATGTGTAGAATTCTTTAGGAGATTACACTTCTAGCCTTTCTACCTGTACAGATAGAGCCCCATACAGTATTTATCTACTCTCTTGTTAGCTCTGCAGCCAGGTAGACAGGCAAAATATAGCACCAGGATGAGGAACAGATCTGGGCAGAAACAATGTCTTCCTATGAGAGAGCTTAGCATGTTTTGGGCACTACTGTGATACAAGCAAATAATAAAGCTACTAACTTACAATTTTTTTTTTTGCATGATATTCCCCTTCTCTTTGAACTCACTATTGATCAAATTCAAGAAACTCCCTCATTAAAATATTTCTGAAAGTAAAATTTAGACTTCTAAATCTTTTTAGTCAACACATGCACTGCATAATCTCCCCTTTAGAAATGTACAGCACCTGTCCTGGGATGTTTGCCAGATAAGGAACCCTATACGTGAAAATGCACTAAAAGAAAAACAAGTTTAAACCAGTAAAAAAAAATATTCCATTGTGGAAGGGGAAAAACTGACAAAGGAGCCCACTGTAAATATGCTAGGAAAAAGGGAATCGTATTTTACTTACATCACAGTTTGAACCAAATGTCCCATTGGAAAATAGTATGCAGTTGTAGGATTTGTCTCCCCAGCGTATGGTTGGATCTCCTGTTAGAGCCAACTTGGTGATCTAAATCAAGAATTAATATCATGGGGTTTAGAAATATCCGAATGTGCGCCAGAGTCCTGTCACATTACACTGGAAGTATTTGGATACTTTTTTAATGAGTACCAACCTCTGCACTCGAAAGCAGCTATGACTTACTGCACTGGACAAGACAAAGTCCCTGCCCTAATTAGATGACCCATGACTAAAAAGGCTCTCTGCATGACAGCAGACATGCCAAAAATGGAACAAATATATCCATCTGAAGAAAAACCATCTGTACAAGCCTGGTGTTTGGTGTTTAAAAATAAAAGGCCAGATCCTGGTGGTCAGGGCTTCTGTGGCTTGTGAAATTCAGGGGGGTGCAGAGGGGTGAGGGTAAATTTACACCACATTTACACCTCCAAGATTCTAGATGTGGCAGGCATTGGTCCAGTCCTGGCCATCAACAGGAGACAATGAATCATGGCCATGCCCATTTTCCTTTGCTAGAGGGGCCAGGTCACAATGGTGTTAGACCTGTTAGATTGCTAAGGGAATCTTCAGGCAGATGGTTAAGCTGCCTTTCCAGAATATTTTATACAAATAAATCAAATACACAACGAGAGACAAAAGTTGGTTAAAAAGAGGAGTAAAATTATTTTGAAATTTGTAACTACCGGAGTATAATCCTCAGGGGTTCCATGGGGACTGGAATCATCCAGGGAGATCACAAACAAACTGCTCTGAATTTTTTCCAGGAGACATAAGTTCTTTGGATCGAGATTAGTTAAATATTCACGTGTCTAGAAGACAATGAAAAGTGGTTAAATAATTGAAATGTTGCAAATCCAGTCAATCAACATTTTTCTGAAAGACCACTGAAATTTTCCAACCTCTGCCCATTGGGTTCTTTCCCCACTTGTTAAAGCCGCCAGCCCTGGTCCATCAGGTTCATTATGGCACCTCTTTTGGATGTAAGCAAGTTGCCTTTAAGAAGATTTTTAAAATTAGTAAAACAGAATGAAGACAGAGACTGGATTAAAATTGTTCACTTTAGTAGGCTAGTAGTCTGGTTAACATTTCTTATTCCATATCTAATCATCAGATTAAGTGAACTTTCAAGAAGTATATCAACTCTGCTCAGGACACATGACCTTTTTAATCCGTGTCTGCACTGGGGATTTGCCCTGATTTCAGCCTCTGGGGACTGCTGCACCAATGCAAACCCATAGTTTAGACAAAGAAAACCACAACTTGCACCAGTGACACTTAATTCAGTTTCAAACATGGGACACCTCTAATGGTGCAAGTCACAATTTCCATATCCATACTAGGAGTTTGCACAGGTACAGTTATATAGGTGACTAGCTACCAATGCCTGAAATAAGGGCAAATCTCCAATCCACACAAGGCCTGAGAATCATAGGAGGGAATCATACTCCATCCCACCGAGCTGAGATTGTATTATGCACCAAATCTTAAACAATGTTTCTCTTCTTAACCTTTGCTTGCACCAGCACTTCAAAAAACTTTATTCAAAGCTTTGTATTCTGACAGTTTTACCTGTAAACGTGACTCTGCACATACTGTACTTGATGTTCTCGGTCTACCTTGTTACCCCTTTTAAAAAACCTCTCTCTGAATTTTTAAGAATTCATATGCAGTTAGTTGGCACTTCCTCCTATTAAACACTAGTACTAATCAGAATTTAAACAACATTCATACAGATGTATTCATATATAGCAAGCGAGGCGAACCAGATACACCACCCTCGAGATCAGGTTACCTGTAAAGCAGAACTGCAATAAGCGTAGGTAACAGCAGGTTTTTGTTCATCATGAATTAATTTGTGTCTGGCATTTCTTGTTAGAAACTTGTTTGATTTCTATTTGTTCCTTTCTTTGGTGTTTGCCTGATCCACCACAACTCCCAGTAAGTTGTTCCAATAGCTAATTACCCTCTGTCATAACTATAAAGGGAAGGGTAATAGCTGTCCTGTGTACAGTACTATAAATCCCTCCTGGCCAGAGACTCCAAAATCCTTTTCCCTGTAAAGGGTTAAGAAGCTCAGGTAACCTGGCTGGCATCTGACCTAAAGGACCAATAAGGGGACAAGATACTTTCAAATCTTGGGGGGGGAAGGCTTTTGTTTGTGTTCTTTGTTTGGGAGTGTGTTCGTTCTCCGGGAATGAGAGGGACCAGACATCAATCCAGGTTCTCCACATCTTTCTAAACAAGCCTCTCCTATTTCAAACTTGTAAGTAAATAGCCAGGCAAGGCGTGTTAGTTTTCCTTTGTTTTCTCAACTTGTAAATGTACCTTTTACTAGAGTGTTTCTCTTTGTTTGCTGTACTTTGAACCTGAGACTAGAGGGGAGTCCTCTGAGCTCTTTAAGTTTGATTACCCTGTAAGGTTGATTTCCATACTGATTTTACAGAGATGATTTTTACCTTTTTCTTTAATTAAAAACCTTCTTTTTAAGAACCTGATTGATTTTTTCCTTGTTTTAGATCCAAAGGGGTTTTGGATCTTGATTCACCAGGAGTTGGTGGGAGGAAGGAGGGGAATGGTTAATTTCCCCTTGTTTTAAATCCAAGGGGTTGGATTTGTTTTCACCAGGGATTTGGTGAAGGTTTTTCAAGGTTTCCCAGGGAGGGAATCCATTGAAAATGGTGGCAGCCGAACCAGAGCTAAGCTGGTAATTAAGCTTAGAAGTTTTTATGCAGGCCCCTACATTTGTACCCTAAAGTTCAAAGTAGGGATCTCAGTCCTGACATGGTGAATAGCGGTGGGATCATTTTATACCCAAAAAGCCAGTGAGATTTTTTTTCCTTCTAGCTGCTTGGAAAGCCGAGCTAGAAGTAGATAGATGCATATCTTATCTCTCCTTGCCTGAAGGCAGAGGTGTTAAGTTTTTTTTACAGGTCCTTTGTTAAGAGAAGGGTTCAATTAGCAAATGACTGGTAAAAGGTATTTACAAGCTGAATTGTTTTTTTTTCTTTTTACATCCTCCGGAGTAGCTAGTTAGAAAGTTACTGTTAACTCTGCAGCAGCCAGAGCTGAGAGCTTCCCAGTTTGTCAACTGCAAAGGGGGTGACCCAGCACAAGAAAACAGGAAAATGACTACCAAAGAAGTAGCTAACAAAATAGAACTGGCCAAACTAGAAGCAGAAGAAAATGAAAGAAAACATCAGAGACTGCTTCAATTAACAAAACTCGAGACAGAGCAGAGAGAAAGAGAAGAAAAAGCCAAAGAGGAGGCCCACAAGAGAGAGATGGAGCTGAAAGAAAAAGAGATGAAGATGAAAGAAAAAGAGATGGAGGAGAGAGAAAAAGAAAGGAAGCATGAACTGGAAGTAGCAAAGGCTAAGCAGGATGCACCAGCCAATGCTAACAACCCCCCTCCAGGTACCACTTCCCATCCCAGAAGATTCCCCACCTACAAGGCAGGCGATGATACTGAGGCCTTCTTAGAAAATTTTGAAAGGGCCTGCCTTGGATACAGCATCGCTATAGACCAGTACATGGTAGAGCTGAGGCCGCAGCTCAGTGGACCCTTAGCAGAGGTGGCAGCTGAAATGCCTAAGGAACACATGAACAGTTATGAACTTTTTAAAAACAAGGCCAGACTCAGAATGGGGCTAACACCCGAGCATGCCCGTCGGCGGTTCAGAGCCCTAAAGTGGAAACCGGATGTGTCATTTACCCGTCATGCCTACCACATTGACAAAAATTGTGATGCCTGGGTATCAGGAGCAAATGTTAAATCTCTGGAAGATCTGCTTTCCCTAGTAAAAATGGAGCAGTTTTTAGAGGGTGTTCCTGAGGAAATAGAAAGGTACATCCTAGATAGGAAGCCCAAAACTGTAACTGAGGCGGGGGAGATTGGAGCCCAATGGGTGGAGGTGGCAGAAAAGAAAAAAACTAGTAGCAGTTGGAGCGAATATCAGAAGGGGCAAGCCGAAACAAAACCTTACCACCGGGGACAACCCAAGGCCCCACCCACATCTCAAGGGAAACCCCAGACGCCTTCTCACCCCACCACACCAGTCTCCACCAACCAACATCGCCCCGGTGATACCTTAGCAGGGCGATGTTTTAAATGTAATGAACTGGGACATATAAAGGCTCACTGCCCCAAGAACCCTAACCGATTACAGTTCATTACACCCCAATCACACCAAAGATCCCCAAACCCAGATGCCTCTCTCATACCCTCGGAGCGAAGGGAAACCTTGAGAGTGGGCGGAAAGAAGGTTACCGCCTGGAGGGACACTGGGGCTCAAGTGTCAACTATCCACCAATCCCTAGTGGACCCCAAACTCATCAACCCAGAGGCTACAGTGACAATTCAACCCTTCGTGTCACAATCTGTAACCTTGCCTACAGCCACGTTGCATGTCCAGTACAAGGGCTGGTCAGGAATGTGGACTTTTGCAGTCTATGACAATTATCCCATTCCCATGCTGCTGGGGGAAGATTTGGCCAACCATGTGAAGGTAGCCAAGAGGGTGGGAATAGTCACCCGCAGCCAGGCTAAGCAAGCTTTCACCCCCATCCCTGTTCCTGAGCCGTCCACCAGGGCCCCGTCTGTGTTACCGGAGACCCAGACAAAGGTGGTGGAACTGGATCCTCTGCCAACGACTGCAACAGCCGTAGTGGATCCAATCCCAGAGACCCAGCCAAAGCCAGTCCCAGAACCGGAACTGGCAACGCAACCAGCACCAGAACCATTGCCAGCCCTGAGTCCAGCGCTTGCAAACCCGTCTACAACTCCAACGCCAGAGGGCACCAGCGAGCCTGAACTGGCAGAAGCAGCAGATAAGCCTACCCAAGAGGCTCAGCCAGAGCCTGAGATACCACATAGTGCACCAGCGGACAGCGGTTCACAGTCAATGGAAACAGCCCCAGCACCTGCATCGCTTCCAGAGGGACCAAGCCCCAGTCCACAGTCCAAGGAGGAACTGATGTCTCCAGCATCAAGGGAACAGTTCCAGGCCGAGCAGGAAGCAGATGACAGCCTTCAGAAAGCTTGGGCGGCGGCGCGGAGCACCCCACCGCCTCTCAGCTCTTCTAACCGATCCCGGTTTGTTGTAGAACAAGGACTTTTATACAAGGAGACTCTTTCTGGTGGGCACCAGGAAGACTGGCATCCTCAAAGACAGTTGGTAGTTCCCACTAAGTATCGGGTAAAGCTCTTGAGCTTAGCCCATGATCATCCCAGTGGCCATTCTGGGGTGAACAGAACCAAGGACCGGTTGGGGAAGTCCTTCCACTGGGAGGGAATGGGCAAGGACGTTGCTAATTATGTCCGGTCTTGTGAGGTGTGCCAACGAGTGGGAAAACCCCAAGACCAGGTTAAAGCCCCTCTCCAGCCACTACCCATAATTGAGGTCCCATTTCAGCGCGTAGCTGTGGATATTCTGGGTCCTTTCCCAAAGAAGACACCCAGAGGAAAGCAGTACGTACTGACTTTCATGGATTTTGCTACCCGATGGCCGGAAGCAGTACCCTTAAGCAACACCAGGGCTAAAAGTGTGTGCCAGGCATTAACAGACATTTTTGCCAGGGTAGGTTGGCCCTCCGACATCCTTACAGATTCGGGAACTAACTTCCTGGCAGGAACCATGGAAAACCTGTGGGAAGCTCATGGGGTGAATCACTTGGTTGCCACCCCTTACCACCATGAAACCAATGGCCTGGTGGAGAGGTTTAATGGAACTTTGGGGGCCATGATACGTAAATTTGTAAATGAACACTCCAATGATTGGGACCTCGTGTTGCAGCAGTTGCTTTTTGCCTACAGGGCTGTACCACATCCCAGTTTAGGGTTTTCACCATTTGAACTTGTGTATGGCCGTGAGGTTAAGGGGCCATTACAGTTGGTGAAGCAGCAATGGGAGGGGTTTACGCCTTCTCCAGGAACAAACATTCTAGACTTTGTAAGCAACCTACAAAACACCCTCCGACATTCTTTGGCCCTTGCTAAAGAAAACCTAAAGGATGCTCAGGAAGAGCAAAAGGCCTGGTATGATAAGCATTCCAGAGAACGGTCCTTCAAAGTAGGAGACCAAGTCATGGTCTTAAAGGCAATCCAGGCCCATAAAATGGAAGCATCGTGGGAAGGACCATTCACGGTCCAGGAGCGCCTAGGAGCTGTTAACTATCTCATAGCCTCCCCCACCTCCAACATAAAGCCTAAGGTATACCATGTTAATTCTCTTAAGCCCTTTTATTCCAGAGAATTAAACGTTTGCCAGTTTACTGCCCAGGAAACAGATGACGCGGAGTGGCCTGAAGGTGTCTACTACGAAGGAAAAAAGGATGGTGGCGTGGAAGAGGTGAACCTCTCCATGACCCTTGGACGTCTGCAGCGACAGCAGATCAAGGAGCTGTGCACAAGCTTTGCACCAATTTTCTCAGCCACTCCAGGATGGACCGAACGGGCATACCACTCCATTGACACAGGTAATGCTCACCCTATTAGAACCCCACCCTACCGGGAGTCACCTCATGCCAAAGCTGCTATACAAAGGGAGATCCAGGACATGCTACAGATGGGTATAATCCGCCCCTCTAAGAGTGCATGGGCATCTCCAGTGGTTCTAGTTCCCAAACCAGATGGGGAAATACGCTTTTGCGTGGACTACCGTAAGCTAAATGCTGTAACTCGTCCTGACAACTATCCAATGCCACGCACAGATGAGCTATTGGAGAAATTGGGACATGCCCAATTCATCTCTACTTTGGACTTAACCAAGGGGTACTGGCAAGTACCACTAGATGAACCCGCTAAGGAAAGGTCAGCCTTCGTCACCCAGGCAGGGATGTATGAATTCAATGTACTCCCTTTCGGGTTGCGAAATGCACCCGCCACCTTCCAAAGACTTGTAGATGGTCTCCTAGCAGGATTGGGAGAATCTGCAGTTGCCTACCTCGACGATGTGGCCATTTTTTCTGATTCATGGGCAGAGCACATGGAGCACCTGGAAAAAGTTTTCGAGCGCATCCAGCAGGCAGGGCTAACTGTTAAGGCTAAAAAGTGTCAAATAGGCCAAAACAGAGTGACTTACCTGGGGCACCAGGTGGGTCAAGGAACTATAAATCCCATACAGGCCAAAGTGGATGCTATCCAAAAGTGGCCGGTTCCAAAGTCTAAGAAACAGGTCCAATCCTTCTTAGGCTTGGCTGGATATTATAGGCGATTTGTACCCCACTACAGCCAAATCGCCGCCCCGCTGACAGACCTAACCAGAAAGAAACAGCCAAATGCAGTTCAGTGGACTGATGAGTGTCAAAAGGCCTTTAACCAGCTTAAGGCAACACTCATGTCTGACCCTGTGCTAAGGGCCCCAGACTTTGACAAACCGTTCCAAGTAACCACAGATGCGTCCGAGCGAGGCGTGGGAGCAGTTTTAATGCAGGAAGGACCGGATCAAGAATTCCATCCTGTCGTATTTCTCAGTAAGAAACTGTCTGAGAGGGAAAGCCATTGGTCAATCAGCGAAAAGGAATGCTATGCCATTGTGTACGCGCTGGAAAAGCTACGCCCATATGTTTGGGGACGGCGTTTCCAACTACAAACAGACCATGCTGCGCTACAGTGGCTTCATACCGCCAAGGGAAATAACAAAAAACTTCTTCGGTGGAGTTTAGCTCTCCAAGATTTTGATTTTGAAATACAACACATTTCGGGAGCTTCTAACAAAGTGGCTGATGCACTCTCCCGGGAAAGTTTCCCAGAGTTAACTGGTTAACAATTGTTTTTGGAATGAAACATATTGTTAGTTTTTATATAATCAGTAGTATGTCTAAAGGTACATGTGTCTTATTAACTCTGTTTTCTCCTAGAACTCCAGGAAGAAATCACAGCCAGTGTGGAACCGAACATCCAACACTATCTGTGATTTGGGGGGCGTGTCATAACTATAAAGGGAAGGGTAATAGCTGTCCTGTGTACAGTACTATAAATCCCTCCTGGCCAGAGACTCCAAAATCCTTTTCCCTGTAAAGGGTTAAGAAGCTCAGGTAACCTGGCTGGCATCTGACCTAAAGGACCAATAAGGGGACAAGATACTTTCAAATCTTGGGGGGGGAAGGCTTTTGTTTGTGTTCTTTGTTTGGGAGTGTGTTCGTTCTCCGGGAATGAGAGGGACCAGACATCAATCCAGGTTCTCCACATCTTTCTAAACAAGCCTCTCCTATTTCAAACTTGTAAGTAAATAGCCAGGCAAGGCGTGTTAGTTTTCCTTTGTTTTCTCAACTTGTAAATGTACCTTTTACTAGAGTGTTTCTCTTTGTTTGCTGTACTTTGAACCTGAGACTAGAGGGGAGTCCTCTGAGCTCTTTAAGTTTGATTACCCTGTAAGGTTGATTTCCATACTGATTTTACAGAGATGATTTTTACCTTTTTCTTTAATTAAAAACCTTCTTTTTAAGAACCTGATTGATTTTTTCCTTGTTTTAGATCCAAAGGGGTTTTGGATCTTGATTCACCAGGAGTTGGTGGGAGGAAGGAGGGGAATGGTTAATTTCCCCTTGTTTTAAATCCAAGGGGTTGGATTTGTTTTCACCAGGGATTTGGTGAAGGTTTTTCAAGGTTTCCCAGGAAGGGAATCCATTGAAAATGGTGGCAGCCGAACCAGAGCTAAGCTGGTAATTAAGCTTAGAAGTTTTTATGCAGGCCCCTACATTTGTACCCTAAAGTTCAAAGTGGGGATCTCAGTCCTGACACCCTCACTACTAAAAACTTGTGCCTTATTTCAAGTCTGACTTTGTCTAGCTTTAGCTTGCAGCCATTTGTCTCTAGACTGAAGAGGCCATTATCAATTGTTTGTTCTACATGTAGGTACTTATAGTCTGTAATCAAGTCCCCCTTCAACCTTCTCTTTGTTAAACTAAATAGATTGAGCTCTTGGAATCTACCCATGTAAGGCACATTTTCCAATCTTTTAATCATTCTTGTGTCTCTTTACTGAACTCTCTCCAATTTATCATCGACATCCTTTTTGAACTGTGGACTCCAGAACTGGACACAGTATTCCAGCAGCAGTCGGACCAATGCCAAATACAGAGGTAATATAATCTCCCTATTCAGCATTTCCGTTTGTACATCCAAGGATCATATTAACCCTTTTGGCAACAGCATCACACTGGCAGCTCATATTCAACTGATTATCCACTGTGACCCCCAAGTTTTTTCATAGTCACAGAGTCCCTCATCCTGTAAATATGGTCTCTATACTTTGTTCCTAGAAACAGAATTTTAAATTTGGCCAGTAATGACTTGGATAAGGACCAGGAATGGCTTGGATTGACTTGAGAGTTACTCACTCTAGATCTACACCAGCAGAATTTGGCCCGTAGTGTAAACCAGCATGTGCACAGTCTAATAATATTACCAGTCTGGAAAGTTAGCATCTTCACCTATTTTTCAGATTACTCAAAACACTTCTGGGAAGTGTGTAATTATTATATTAGTGGTAATCATTAATAATTATTGAGGAAATTCAGAAATTTCATGTGCTAAGAGGAAGTATATATATGGCAGCTCCTTGGAGAGAGAGCGTCTGTTGTGACAATGAACACCTAGCAGTGTGCTCTAACACCAAGGTCTACAATATAGAGGGCCATATTCTCTCTGTCTCTCTCCACCCCTCTTCCCACTCCTTTGCACTCCCTTAGTGGCACAAAAGTCCAAAAAGCAGGTCAGACTTTCCAGGACCTGGTGTAGGGGTGAGATATGTGGCTGGAGTGCCACTGTGTTCCAGTAATCCCCAACTGGCAGAAAAAGCCCTTAAACGTGTTACCAGACAACACATGTTATGGCTCAATCCTGCCTCTATGGAGCTCAGCAGCAGGAAATATGGCCAATATATCACTGCCAAAATGTGACTTCACATGCACAAGTTTGATTATGTTTAAAATGTGGTCAAGAGGGAGCAAAGGGAAAGTGTGGTGGTGGGTTTTGTTTGGTTGGCTTTTAATGATTATGATGAATATCTCATTGCTACATGGATTGGTTCTCAAAAAAAGATGTATTAGATAATCCTGATACAGTTTCATGCCATGAACCCCAACACGTAATTGATATTTGCTACCCAAACACCTTCATGGTATACTTTTAGCATCCTACATTTGCTTGTTGTTCCAGGCACCTTGCCATATTTTGCAGTGCTAAGTGCAGGTTCATGTTTCATGCCTATTACAAGCTTTCCTTCACTTTAAATGTATAAGCTGTTCGGCTGAAATTATTTAGTCGCACAGACTATCAAAATACTATAATGGAGGGAAAATTCCAGTCCCTCCAAACTTCAACAGAAAATGTTTAAAGGGATTTGCTTGGCCTGAAAAAAATCACATTTTTATCTGAAAAACAGGCACCTACTATAGTTTACAAGTTACACAATGGGAGACCAGCATCCTGCCATGTTAAGCATTCCAATTTTGTACAGTCTGGACTTTCAGGGAGTACTGTTCTTTTGCAAACAAGGCCCAATGTATTTCACTGTGCAGCTCAATTAATATGAAGTAATTTAAAAACCTGAAAATCTCTGGAGGGCTCAGTATATGACCTTCATGTACAGCATCAAAAGCAAACACTCGACCTCGACACAGGACTATTAAGTGGGATGGGCATTCACCTTCACTCTCTGAAAGGAAGATAAAACAAACATGAGAACACAACACTTTTTGGATAAAGTTATAATGTGAATTAGAGAGAGCGGGAGAGATAAATTATAGACACATTTAAGTGACCAGGTACAAAAATGCACGTGTACAAATACAGCACATTATTTTGGCCTTTAACATTTAAGACTTTGTACATTTAAAAACAGCAACCAAGACCAAACTCGTCATCTACTTTCAGAGAGCAATTCTATGGGTTTTTTTCTGCAGTTTGGAAATAAGTCTAAAAGGCTGCATTTGCAAGACTAACTGACAGAATCCATAGATGCATGTAACCTTGATTATTATTAACCCCCACCAATGTTTACTGCCATGTTCATAACTTTAACAAATTTGTAAGTGGGGAGGCTATTCTTACATCAGGAAGCAGAAATGCGACATGGAAAATCACCCACATACTGATGAAAGAAAAGATGACACTGGGTGAAGTTTCAGAAGGTTGGCATAGAAAGTGGCTTCAAAGATAAGCAAAAACACTTGACAACACATTCTACAAATTTTTGTCTATGCAAATCAGGAGTTAATGCACAAATGGATCAGCTAGTACCCGATTTGCATATGCAAATCTGAGCATTTGTGCACTGATACACGAATGTTTAACATTATGGAGAGATGCAGATGTTGCACTCACCACTGGAAATCTTGCCCATAATTGCCTATACAATCTTATTAGTTATGCCACACACAAAAATGTATTACCATAAAGTTAAGGTTTAACCAAGTTCAAGAATGTTAAGACCAAAAAGACGTTAGGAATGCAAGGTACACAGAGCTAACACTGCACTTCTCAAAACAGGCCTCTACACAACCTTAACTCTGCCCCATAGCTCTGCCTTGAAAAAATGAGAAATGTATACTATATCCATAGAGCTCCATTTAACAAATGCCCATAAAAATGCCTTAATCTTATTCATATAGTAATTTTGTTGCTTTATGTCTTTCTTCATGATCATATTGTAACGTACACAACAAAATTTATAAGTTCCTGATTTAGATAAATAGCAAAATTAAGGAAATCATTCCCCCTTTAGAATGTCTCCACATGTAAATGTCATCTACAGAGAGCATGAAATTACAGCACTTACATGAAAAGAGCAAAAACTAGTGGGGTAACAAATTAGCACATGTATGAAAACTTATAAAAACAAGGTGCTGTCAAATCAGCACATGTATGAAAACTTATAAAAACAAGGTGCTGTTAAATCAGCACATGTATGAAAACTTATAAAAACAAGGTGAATATCTGAAATATACCACACACCAAGAAGGGAGATAATAGGCTTTCATCTTCACAGGGACACAGCTGAGGTTCTTTGAGTGCTTTAAGAAATGCAACCATAATTCTGCATTCCCTGAGTTTCTATTGTTTGGATTTTCTTCTATGTTTTATTTTTAAACCAATGTTCTTGAAAGGTCATGCACCTTCAAACCATTGTTATGTGCCTGCAACCTTGACTTTTCTTTAAAAATTAAAGAAATTCCCATTCACAAAAGTTCATTACAGTCCTAACAAGGGATCGGGGAGGGAAGGAGAATAGGGAAGGCTTCCCATTTCCTCTTGCCTTCCTGAGCTCTGGAGGAGAGGCACCTCACTAATCCATACCTCCTAAGGTCTATGGGGGCAGGGGAGAGGCTCCACCTCTGAGAATCTTAGGAGATATACAGGAGTGTACTGAGGTAAGTGCATCAACATCTTGCTGAGCCTTATGAGATCTGACAGGGAATCCCCAATCTTTACAAGGCTTGTTAGGTGCCACCTCCCGCCCCAGTCTTCCCATGGCTCTTATGCTTGTAGGTGTCACAAAAGAAGTAGGAGTTTAGCAGGATGGATTACAGGACCACTGGGGCAGGTAGACTTCTACAAAAGACAGAAGTGAGAGCTGGATGGGAAGCTGAGAATTGGGAGGAGGGGGAAACATATCAGAACATATGGGGAGTATGTCCCTGAAAAGGGGACTATGGAGACAGGGATAGGGAGAGGAATTACAACTCCATATTGTCATTTTACAATACACGGCACGCATATTTACTACTGGCATATGTAAGTGTGACTAAGCTGCAAACAAATAATTTGAAATAGCCCCTTTCATTTAACAGCAAGAAGGAAGCACTAAATATTGTACCAAAAGGGGCATGAGGGCTAAAGTAAGTTAGTCCATTCCTGATGCTTTAACCCTTTATTTGTATCTGGCCTGATTCCTTTATATTGTCTGTATCCAACCCAATTATAAAGATAAATACCAGTTTAGAAGGTGCAACAGAGGCATCACCTCAGCTGTGAGATGTACAGAGTACATAGATTAGCTACCCTATAACACCAATGTATAGCTAATCAAAATGCTCTTCAGCTACAGCAGGTTTTCAAAACAGACAAAAATACAGTGTTTGTTTCATGATTAACATGGCCACACTTTAGTCCTGTAACATAAAATCAGTTGTCTGTTACCCTAGGAAAGTTGCATATGTTTACCAGTTCTAAAATAGTTGCCTAAAGAATCTCTAGTAATTCCTGGAATCTTGCAAGTGCAGAACAGCATTCGGAATTGGTTCATGTCCAGAGGCATATTTCCATGTCTATGCACAACCAATTTTTCCCTGCAGTAAACAGAATATACAAAAGCATAGGTTCCAATTAACTTTTAAGCATGAGGTGAAAAATACATCAACAAATAAATATGGCAAAATTCATCCCTGAGTACAGTGGAGTTACACCAAGGAAGAACTTGTCCCATATTGTTCATGACTGTAAGCATGCACAGTACACTGATATTTAAAAGCAATTATATTTTTTTTAAATGTCTTACGTTCTTATTATTTCCCAGTATTTCAAGGTATGCCATATAGCTATGCATCCTCTTTCTATTTGAGTTCCTTCTTTTGGTGGCCAGTAGTGTTCAAGATAAGGGCCTGCGCCTCCAAAGTTATAATATATTTGTGTTGGTATGCGAGCATCAAGATAAGCCACATTCAGCCACCATTCTTCCAGCTGAAAAGGAACAGAGATTAGCATCACAATATATTTTAGGCATAGCTCTATAATAATCACTTGATTGTTCTATTGTACCTATCTAATTTTTTGTTACTTTTTAATACTCTGAAATAGTTCCTGAACTGTGAAGGCAGACCAGTGATCCACGAACCACTTACTGAGAGTACTGAGACAGCTACATTACATTTCCAGGTGCTACGTTAATTACTTTCTTAATATTAATTTTCTTTATAACCAGTTGTAGCTGTTGACTGCTGCATTTGCCAGAGATTATTTTCTGATGAGATTACAAATTTAGTTGACAAAGCTAAGTGTTAATGTAATAGCCTTCTGTAAGATATCTGATTTGGTATTGCAAAATATTTTGATTAAAAACACTAGAATACAATATTAACATGGCACAAATTATATGGATTAAAACCTGGCTAACTGACAGGTCTCAAGAAAACCTGAAGACGAGCTTTGTGTAAGCTTGAAAGCTTGTCTCTCTCACCAACAGACATTGGTCAATAAAAGACATATTACCTAACCCACCTTTTCTATCTGGCTCTCAACATACAATTGTGAATAGGCAATAAGCATTGAGCAAGTGTGTTTCTAGTGGGGTCTCTCAGGGATCAGTTCTTGGCTCTGCACCAGTGGTCCTGAAACAATGAGGTGCACCCCTTATGGGGGCACGGAGGAATGTTCAGCGGAGGCACGGTGAGACCTAGGCCAGTCCCTACAGGGTGCGGGGAGGGAGAGCCACCCAGCCCTGCTCTGCTCCAGCCCTGGCCCTGACCGCAGTTCTGTTCCTGGCCCCGGCCCAGCCGGGGCCTTGGCCCCTGGCCTGCCCCAGCTGCAGCACCATCCATGGCCATGGCCTGGGCCTCCGGCCCCCGACCGCAGCTTCAGTCCCCGACAGCGGCTCCTGGGGGTCACAGGCAAATTACATTAGCGGCAAGGGGGGCATGACTTAAAAAGTTTGGGGACCACTGCTCTACACTATTTAACTTTTTTATCAATGACCAGGAAGAAAACAGTTTGCAGGGGGTATGGTAAATAATGCAGAGGGCAGGTCACTAATACAGAGCAATCTCGATCGCCTGGTAAGCTGGGCATGAGTAAATAATATGCATTTTAATAAGGCCAAATATAAATTTATACCTCTAGGAACAAAGAACATAAGCTTTAGTTATAGGATGGGGGACTATATCCTGGGAAACATTGACTCTGAAAAAGACTTGTGGGTCACAGTGGATAATTAGCTGAACATGAGCTCCCAGTGTGATATTAAAGGACTAATGCAATGGATGAATAAACAGAAGTAGGAGTAGGGAGAATGTATTACCTCTGTATTTGGCACAGGTATGACAGCTACTAGAATACCGTGTCCAGTTCTAGCGTCCATACTTCAAGAAGGATGCTGATAC
Source organism: Malaclemys terrapin pileata (assembly GCF_027887155.1). Lineage (NCBI taxonomy): Eukaryota > Metazoa > Chordata > Testudines > Emydidae > Malaclemys > Malaclemys terrapin. The sequence goes on from NC_071506.1 coordinate 245,490,312, forward strand.
ATTGAAGAGGGCTCCAAGAAGAGCCACGAGATTGATTAAAGGACTGAAAGCATGCCCTATAGTCAAAGATTAAAGGAGCGCAATCTCTTTAGCTCAACAAAGAGAAGGTTAAGGGGTAACAATCTATAAGCAGCTACACGAGGAACAAAAATTTGATAATGGACTTTTCAATCTAGCAGAGAAAGTTTAATCGAGTGGCCGAAAGATGAAGCTAAAGCAGAGGTTCTCAAACTGGGGGATGGGCCCCCCTGGGGGGTGCAGAATGTATTCTGCTGGGGCATGAGCAGCTTTGGGGGGGGGGGGGGGGGAATAAACTTACTGCACACATTTTACCCACAGCAATGAATAACTAACAAAGCTGATTCCTATAGACCTCTGAGGTCCTCAAATGGCACTGTGCATTCTGACAGATTTCTGTTAAACTTGCATTGCATTACACAAAGTTGTTGTCATCTGCACATTAATCCGTTTGCTACGGCGTGGTGTGCACACTTAATTGTACGCATGGACCACAACTGCAGTTTTGCTTTTGCTTTTATTACAAATGTATCGTTGGCTCATTCGTGCAACAGAAAAAAAATAAGTGAAAAACACAGAAGCTGAAACTGATTCAAGTGAAGCACTGCAGCCGCATGTATCGGTATACAGTAGAACCTCAGAGTTACGAACACCAGATTTACAAACGTACTGGTTAACCACACACCTCATTTGGAACCGGAAGTACACAATCAGGCACCAGAGACAAAAAAAAAAATACTGTACAGTACTGTGTTAAATGTAAAATAAATAAAGGGAAAGTTTAAAAAAATATTTGACATGGTAAGGAAACTGTTTCTGTGCTTGTTTCATTTAAATTAAAATGGTTAAAAGCAGCATTTTTCTTCTGCATAGTAAAGTTTCAAAGTTGTATTAAGTCAAGTTCAGTTGTAAACTTTTGAAAAAACAACCATAACGTTTTGTTCGGAGTTATGAACATTACAGAGTTACAAACAACCTCCATTCCTGAGGCATTCGTAATTCTGAGGTTCTACTGTATGTACTTGTGTGGCGGGGGGGGAGGAGGGTGTAAACTACTACGGATACACAGGGGGGGAGGGGGGACGTGATCAAATACATTTGAAAACCACTGAGCTAGACCAATTCAGACTAGAAATACAACACAGATTTTTAGCAGTGGGGGTAACTAACAATTGGGACAACTTACCAAAAGTATGGATGGATTCTCCATCACTGGCATTTTTAAATCAAGACTTGATATTTTTCTAAAAGATATGATCTAGTTCAAACAGGATTTAATTCAGGGAAGTTCTATGGCCTGTGTTACACAGGAGGTCAGACTAGGTACCTTCTGGTTTTCTAATCTATGAATCATGAATAGGAGAAGAGGTGGGATTATTAGTGATGGGGGAAATGGTCCAAAATATAATTTCTCTGTTCAGTGTTCCACACTACGAACATTCTTCAGAATACCTGCTCTGAGATAATGTAAGTATAGACATGTTGGGATTGATGACGGTCTCATGAATTCCAAAGAGTGTTTGAAATTTACTAGTAGTTCCTTTTTCTCTTTCTTTTTTGCAAGGCCACCTGACTGTCAGATTGCCATCACATGTATTACTGCTCTTCACAAAGAGAAAGAGACTAGAATGTATGCTCTCTGGGGCACAGACCATGGGTAAATTTTTCAAAAGTTTCTAAATGACTTAGGAGCCTAAATTCCTCTTTCAAACATGACTTAGACAATTCGGGGCCTAAGGGCTCACCTACACAGCAAGTATCAGAGGGGTAGCCGTGTTAGTCTGAATCTGTAAACAGCAACAGAGGGTCCTGTGGCACCTTTAAGACTAACAGAAGTATTGGGAGCATAAGCTTTCGTGGGTAAGAACCTCACTTCTTCAGATGCAAGACGTGAGGTTCTTACCCACGAAAGCTTATGCTCCCAATACTTCTGTTAGTCTTAAAGGTGCTACACAGCAAGTTACTATGTGGCTAGCCAGAGTGTGACTCTACAGTGCTCTTGCTTGTCACATGCTCCAGGACTTTCATTGAAAGTGTCCACGCAGGCTATTTCTGTGTGGAAAGGTGGTGCATTGTAGATTCACACCATGACTTGTCATGCAGTAACTGGCCATGTAAAGAAGCCTTAAGAATCATTGCAAGTCAATGGGACTTAGGATCCTCAGTCACCTGGCTGCTTTTGAAAATTTTACTCTGTGTTGTCTGATGTATTCTTCAGCGTCTAGCAAATTTGGGCATTTGAGCACTATCACAATACAAATACTGAGTCATCTTCAGCCTGTGCAATATGGCAAAATATGATACCTCAAGATAACTGAGTTAAATCTAAGTTCTTGTTTGCTGTAATCTTATTTATGTGATTGTTTACTGAACCAGACATAACAAAACAAGTAATAAAACTGGCCTCTAACAATTCATAAATATAAAAATGTTCAACAAAACACTCTATTTTCATAGATTTCCTCCTCCTTTTCCTGTTTGTTTAGCTATTAAAATATGTAGTCTTTGCTCAGTCAATAAACACTAGTACTGGGTCTCATATGTAAAAGTTTGGCCTGACCCTGAAAACATTATTCTTCTAATTAACCCTGTTCACATAATAAAGTTATGTAACAAGAATAAGGAAGGGTTGAGGGCTAAACCTCAGCTCTTCACAAGATCAGGCCCTAACTATCTCACTTTCTGACTGTTCTCTGCAAAAATACTGATGTCTTATACTCTGAAAACTAGATGTATCAAGATGTATGAGAAACACATAGGAAATATTTTACAACCTTAAATAAATCATAATTCAAAACATACCCAATTCCTCTTCTCTTTAGCCCTTTCCAGTAACTTATGCTGCAACAGTTTTCCAATCCCATGTTCAAACTTTTTTACTATGTCCTCAGTTCTTTGATATTCTTCTTGATTTAGGAATGGTTTTACTATAAAAAAGGAAAATGTATATAAATACAGATCCATATCAACTCCCCACCATGCAGACCCTGAAGCTGACAGGCCCCAAGAGAAATTTTTAATATAAATAAATACAGAGGTCTTTGTTGGAAGAAAAATATATTTTAAAAAGGCCAGAGTAAGTTCTAGGAAATCTTAATGTAAAAATACATTTAAAAAAATGTAAGTTAAATAAGACTATCACTCTTCTCAAATAAGAGTGGATACAAAAGGCCCACTATATCAAATAAGAGATTAAATCAAATCAGAGACTGAAAACAGAAATATTTAGGACCTAAGCTGGTAGATACTATGGAGTTCTGTGACTCCGCAGCTCCCATAAAACTCGTTCACTAATTAAACTTGTCTCTACTTTGTTTGTGGGCACAGTACCAGCCTAATACACTGGGTGAGGCCACACAGCTAAGAAACACACAGCAATCACATTATTGCATCAAACATAAGCTACTTGTCTTCACCTTCAAGGCCCTTCATGGTCTAGCCCAGTGGTGGGCAACCTGCGGCCCGCGCGCAGCCCGTCAGGATAATCCACTGGCCACTTCACACAGCTCCCATTGGCCAGGAACGGCAAACCGCAACCACTGGGAGCTGCGGGCGGCCGTGCCTGCGGATGGTCAATGTAAACAAACTGTCTTGTGGCCCGCCAACGGATCACTCTGTGTAGCCTGCGGGCCGCAGGTTGCCCACCACTGGTTTAGCCCCAACCAACCTGTCATTTCTATTCACTTTCTAGATAGATACTTACTTCCAATTGGGCACTGATGCCAACCTCCATTGCCCCCTTGTTAAACTTTCAAACAAGCACCTTAATGCTTTCTCCACTGCTGCCCCTCATGCTTGGGAGAAGCGCCCTGTAAACATCTGCAAAGTTACCTCATTATCCAGCTTCAAATTCCTCCTTCAAACTCTCCTTTGCCATGATGCCTAAAAAAATTTGATAACAGGTGTGCTGAAACCACTGCCTATCATGCTGACCAATACCGTCTCATTGTTTTCCTGTACTCCTCCATCTGTATTGTATCATCTGTTGGATATTATACTCAGGCTGGAAAGCTCTCTGGGGCAAGGACCATCTTTTTTGTTCATACTCTCTTAGCAGCCATAGGTAGGCTTTATAATTAATCAAATTAGATAACCTCTTTAGGTTCCTGATAGTCTCCTTCTCATCACAAAACCTCCTTGGTTAAAATCTAGGGGCCTTATTCTCCAATGTTTTACATCTTTTGTAGCCATTTACACCTGAGGGAAGTGAGTACAAAGTGGATGTCCAACTCTGCTATCCTGATTTAGTAGCTCAATACTTCTGAAATACTTTGGGCAAGGCTGCTGCTTTTGTAAGTAAGATCCCTATATTACCCTTGAGATTGCATGACCATTTATATTGGCTAATACTCTTCCAAGTTTACTTGTATGTTCATAAGACATGTTTAATGAAAATATAGCTATAATGGTTGGGTCCAATATATTTTCTGGCATTCTTTTTCAGTTTTGTATAATTTAGTCTGCATTTTATTTTATTTTATTTTTTTGGTGCTTTCAAAATTTCAATGTGTGTGTGGAAAGATTATTATGTCTTCATATAAAACTTTTTATATTTCTGTTTTGTAGGGTTTTCACCCCAGAGGTGTAACACCCTCACTTATATTTTATACAATATATCCCTTTATCTGGTTTGTCATTTGACAAACATAGTGCTCATGCTTCATAGTCTCACGTACAAGTTGTTCTAGAGCACAGAACAGTGGTGTATGGTCTGCTGACACTTATCTATTTGTGTGATTAGACTGAATTTTCTACTATGTTCCTAGCAGCAGGGAAAAAAGGTCAATCCTTGTGTGGGAGTAGAAGGCAGGATTTTGGTCTAATGGAGTCTTTCTCCAAACATCTATCCATATGGGTTGCTGAATCATATTTCTCAATCATCATATTTTGGGTATCTTGGAATTTGCACTGGGTAGCATGGGATCTGACAGATTTCCAATGTAATAACTGATCTCTCCTTGGTAATTATCCCTACATCTAAGAAGGTGATTTTTCATTAATGCAGCATGGACAAAGTTTTTCAGAGAAACTAGATGTTCTACACTACACAAGTCTTAGGTATCCCATTTGGCTAACCATGAGCCTGTGCTGTTGTGTGTATGTATATACTTCTTATGGGGTTGCCAAAGTAACTTCTTGTTTACAAAGGCTATGTCTACACTACAGACCTGTGGGTGTGAGGGTAAATAGTTGAACTAACCTCATTAATAATGTTGAGACCTGTCAAGTTAAACTGCATATACAGTTCAAGAGCAAAAGTGTGCAAACTCTCTGAGAGAGCTTTAATTCATTCAGGTACAGTTTATTTATTAATTTGGAGAGGCAGATTTGATTTCCAAAATTCAGTTTTAGTATGCAATTCTTCTATGTTACAATTTGTCCACAATCACAGCACAACTTTATTTTCTCACTGTAGTTCAGTTCACTAGAATTAAAGTGGGGTTATTTTTGAGACAAACAAATGTTTGAGACACTTCAATTTTTTTTTAAACAATATACCCATTCATTTAGCGCTCTGCATCAAAAAGAGTGACATAATAGCCTTAGACTTAAACCTTATGTAGGCCCAGCTACATCACTCAGGGCTGTGAAAAATCATGCCCTACGTGATGTAGTTAAGCTGATCTAACCCCCCCCCCCCGTGTAGACTAAGCTAGGTTGATGGAAGAAATCTTCTGTCGACCTAATATCACCTCTCGATAGGGTAGATTTACTACAGTGACAGGCAAAACCCTTCCTTTGCAGTAGTGTCTACCTACACTACAGTGGTGTAGCTGGATCACTGCAGCTGTAGCATTTGTAGTACAGATATACCCTCAATTAACCATAGCAACCGAGGGCTTGTCTTCATTGCAACAGTCAGCTTAGTTAGTAAACTCAAGTTACTCCACTCAAGCTACCCTAGCTCAAGTGAAGGTGACCACACAGCAAAACAACATTTGAGCTACATAGAGTGATTTGATTAGTAGAATGATTGCAATAGCAGCTGACGAACTGTAACTTGAGCAGCAGCATTCCCACTGCTTTACAAGCTAGATCATCAGTAGCACTATAACTTCAGCCCACCTTCTGATAGTATGTTTATATTGCAATAAAACACTTGTGGCTGCCCCAAGTCAGCTGACTCAGGCTGGCGGGGCTGTAAAATTGCAGAGTAGAGATTTAGGCTCGAAGCCCAGGCTCTGGGACTCCGAAGGGGGAGGGTAAGCCTGAATCAGCTAACGGGCTAGCCACAGGTGTTTTACTGCACTGTAGACATACCCTGTGAGTGTCTCTACACTGCATACTAAGCCCAGGCTCTGACTCAGGTTTGATCCCAAGCCCACTTCTATTCACACGCAAATCAATCTGGCTCGGGTCCTAGGACTCTTGCTAGAGAACTACGTCAGAGTCTGAGTCCCGCTGTGACTCAGGTCCAAGCCCTATCATTTTGTAGTGTGGATGTAGCTTAAGCCACAGACCTGCGTCAGAAAGTCTGCGTAGTGCAGCCTGGATGTATCAGCATGGCTAAAAGACACAGGTCCAGCAATTGTAAAACCAGGGTTACAATGCAGTATGAACACTCAAGCACAAGTTTGGAAACAACGAGTCCACAAGCCTGGGTCCCACAGTCTCGGGTTTACAACGCAATGTAAACATACCCCAACAGGCTGGCAAGCTCAGGCTTAAAGCACTGCTTTAGTTGAGCTAGAAACTTGTGTGTTTATATGGATGGGAGTCAGGTTAGGGACAAAACTCATAGCTTGAGCTAACAATGCAGGAAAGACACACCCATAAGGGGCAAGATCCTGCAACCACGAAGCCAACTGGGACTTTTCCACTGACTTCAGTAGGAGCAGAATTGGATGCAAAGTGAGTTTGGGGATTTGGGCACAGATCCACAAAGATACATGGAGGCCTAAGTCTGAGTTTTAGGCACCACTGCAATCCACAAAACTCTTGTTCAGCTACTATCTAACCTTGCTCGGTGCCTACATTTCTGCTATAAAAGTTCCCTAGGTGCCTAAGTTTCTGCCTCTGAGCACAGACACTGCTGCCTCACTCTAGACATGCAGATGCTTATCTCCTCCCAAAGCCTCAGTGCAATCTATGAACTGGGGGTGAGAGAGGCTTCAGCCTATCTCATCCGAGGGCCCCAATCCAGTAGGTGTGCTCAGAAGACGCCTACCAGATCAGGTCCCACTCCAAATCCAGCAACCAGAGGAGGTGGTGCCATCACCACCCACCTTACAACTTTTAGCCCACTGGATACAGTGTTCACCTGGGATGAGGGAGTCCCAGGTTCAACAGCCATCTCAGACAGAAAGAGAAAGAGGATTTGAACAAAGACCTCCCAAACTTCTCAGGAGAGTGTTCTAACCACTGGGCTATGGGATATTCTAATATAAGTTTCTCTCAATGTCTCCTATTGAAGCCACAAGTACTCCTGTTCTTTTTCCTACTGAAGTGGTTTCATTTTGGATAAATACTTAGAGTTAGGGAGGTGAGGGGGGAGAGAGAGAGAGAGAATGAATGACTCTATAGCCATGGTGGTTAGTGCAGCTGCTTGGGTGGTGGGAGACCCAGGGTCCACTCCAACTGCTCTCATTATTTTGCAGCTGTTCTACTGTATATAAATAATGAAAGAGTGAATGGAGCAGGGGAATTGGACTCTGGGTCCCCCCCGCCTCCAGGCTAGAATGTCATTCTCTTTCTCTCTCTTTCTCTCTCTCTCGCCCGATGACTCTAATAATTTATCCAAAGTGGAACAGCTTCAACAGGAGACACTGAAGGAGACCCATACCAGTATATATCATAGCTAAGTGTGGGAGATCCCTGTTCAAATCCTTTCTCTCCATCAAGCAGAGGGAAGCTGAACCACCTGTTTCTCCTACATCCTACTTATTCTCACAAGAAATGGCTTAGACTCTTAAGCCACCTGACTTGAAGAGAAGTGTTCCCAGCCGTGGATTGCAAGCAGAGATTGTTACCGAAGTCCAAGCTGCAGAGAGTCACCTATTTCCTGAGAGGGGAGGGGCATCTCCTATTACCTAGTTTTTGTGGATCCCATTCCAAAGTGTGTCTCTCTCTCAATTCATTTTACAGAAAACCTAGCCACCTACGGCAAGTTCTGTGAATTGCACTGTAGTTCCTCTGATTTTTCTTAGGTGTCTAAAAGTTAGGCTTTGCAATGCTTAGTGTCACAGTACTTGATCCCTCTGTGGATCTAGGAATTATGGCATAATGTTTGTTTCTAGCTAGGTAAGGCTGTCAGAGCCCCACCTCCAAGGCAGTTGCTCAAGTAAAGTTTTTCCATTACAGGTGGGTTAGCAGGAGAAATTGCAGTAGTTGCAAAGAAAAATTCAGAAGTCTCAGAATTCTGGGTGTGATTTAAGGAAGGACAGAATTATTTAGAAAGAAACCACATATAGACAGCTCATTCCTATATCTGTGACCTGTTTACTATGCAGTAACTCCTCACTTAACATCATCCTGGGGGATGTTGCTTCGTTGCTGATTAATTACAGAATGTGCTCGTTTAAAGTTGCGCAATGCTTCCTTATAATGTTGTTTGGCAGCTGCCTGCTTTGTCCACCACTTGCAGAAAGAGCAGCCCGTTGGAGCTAGCTGGTGGGGACTTGAAATAAGGATGGACCAGCATCCCCCCCAATCAGCTCCCCGCTCCCATAAGTTCCTTGTGTGGCAGCTGCCCAGCAGGCTAGCAATTGCCGGGCAGTTTAGGTGTCCCTCCCACCACTACTATGTGCTGTTCCTGCCCTCTGCCTTGGAGCTGCTCCTGGGAGCCTCCTGCTTGCTCTGCGGGGTGCAGGGAGAAAAAAGGGGTGCTAATGTTAAAGTGTCCCTCTCCCCCTGCTCCTGTACCTCAACTCCACAGAGCGGGAAGGGGAGAGGGAGAGACAGGACAGGGCTCAGGAGGAGGGAGTTTGCTGGCAGCAGCTGCTGTCTCAACTTGCTGATCTACTTAAAAAGGCAGTGTACTTAGAGTGGGGCCAGAGTACTTAAAGAGGCAATGCACGTCTCTCTCTCATACACATGGGGTGTGTGTGCGGCAGTAGCGTAGCTAGCGGGGTGCAGGGGAAGCAGCCGCTTCCCCTCAGCACATTTTCCAAAAGCAGCACCTGCCGGGCTTGCGCTGGCGGCAGCATGGCTGGAGGAGCCATGGAGGGGAGAGGGGGGCGGCAGGCGCGGCCGGAGGAGCGAGGGGGCCAGCTCCTCGGCCATCGCGCCCCACGCTCAGTGTGGCCCCAACATCGCCGCAGCCACCTCCTGCGGCGGCTCAGGGCTCGGCGGCCAAGTGCTCCCCGCCCCTTGCTAATGCACCATGGAGCGAAGCTCGGCCAGCGACTCACGAGCCGGAGCCGGAGCCGGAGCCGGGATCCTCCCACGACGCGAGGCTGGGATTGGCCAGGGACAGGTGGCGGCGCAAGATGGAAGGTGAGCGGCGGGGGTCCGGTGCCTTGCACTGGGGGGTCCGGGCAAGGGGCTCCCCAGGGCTGGGCCCGCAGGGCAGGGGCGCAGGCCGCACTGTCTGGACCGGGGGCCCTGGCGTAGCGCAGGAGCCTGGAGCCGGGGGGACGGGACCCTGCGGGTGGGGCTGGGCAGCGCAGCCTGGTGGGGGACACCTGCAGAGCGGGCTGGGCAGGAGAGACTCTCCAGGGACCGCTGGGGGTATCTGCACCCCCGGGAAGCCCGCAGGAGTCCTGAGCCGGGCCCCAGGGATAATCTGGGGGGGGAAACAGGAGGAGCCGGTGGGGGGGCGTGGCCAGAGGAGGAGCCAAGGAGGGGTGCCTTTTTTATGTTTGCTCCCCCTATACTTAGAACCTGGCTACGCCACTGGTGTGTGTCTGTCTCTCTCTCTCTCTCTCTCTCTCACACACACACACACACACACACACACACACACAGAGTGTGTCTGTCTGTCTGTCTGTCTCTCTTTGCCATTCAGGCTGCCTTGTAGAGCGTGAGGCTACATTCACAACGTGTTAACTTTTGAGTGCTCAGCTGAGTGCTAGTTCATCATTTAGCAGCAAGGCATTCCCTGGGAAATATCCTACCCTCTTTCACCCTCTGACTTCACCACCTCAACCAAGCTTCATAATCATCATTGCTGTGTACAGTATTAAATTGTTTGTTTAAAACTTATACTCTCTGTGTGTGTGTATACACACACACACACACACACACACTTTTGTCTGGCGAAAAAAAATTTCCGTGGAACCTAACCCCTCCATTTACATTAATTCTTATGGGGAAATTGGATTCGCTTAACATCGTTTCGCTTAAAGTAGCATTTTTCAGGAACATAACTACAACGTTAAGCGAGGAGTTACTGTATAAGAGTCTGACAGACTAGAGGCCTATGATTTATGCATCAGCCAATTCCATCTGGCATAAAACAGAAGAAGAGCACATTCATATGTCATCTTTTCCTTTGTGATATTTTGTTTACTAGTTGGTAAATTCTTTAGGGCAGGAGCCTTGCCAAGTGAGATTTCTCAAAAGACTCAAGCAGACTTTTGGAGCTGTATAAATAACAGTAACAAAAAATGTATTACAAATGTGAAAAGTGCCTTGAAATCTTTGTTTATATGGGGATGCTGGACAAACAAAGGCAGCCACAAGCAAACAAACTCCTATTTCCAACAATTTTTTTTACCTCTCTAAAAGAGAAAAGTTTATTAAGTGATTATAATAGCTATACCTGCATTGAGGTATCTCTTTAAAGATTCATCAAGAGTAGGCACTGGCAGTGAAGGAAGAGAATTCTGGTACTGGAAGGTTCTCTCTTCAGAGGATTCAAACACTTGGTTTTCCATGATGTGGATCTGAAGCAAAATAGTAATTATGAAGCCTGAATTAGATAGAACGCTTACATATCCCCACTCCACTTTTATCTATTTTGCTTGGATTTCTGCCTCTTATATTGTAAAACACAGAATTACAGAAATGTAGGGACAGGGGCGGCTCTATGTTTTTTGCTGCCCCAAGCACGGCAGGCAGGCAGCTTTCGGTGGCACGCCTGCGGGCGATCCGCTGGTAACGCAAATTCGGTGGCTTGCCTGTGAGAGGTCCACCAGTGCCGCACTATCGACGTCCCCACCGCCGAATTGCCGCCGAAGCCGCGGGACCGGCAGACCTCCCGCAGGCATGCCGCTGAAAGCCGCCTGCCTGCCACCCTCACAGTGACCGGCAGGCTGCCCCCTGCGGCTTGCCGCCCCAGGCACGCACTTGGTGCGCTGGTGCCTGGAGCCACCCCTGTGTAGGGACCTAGAAGAGGTCATTAAGCCCAGCCCCCTGCACTAAGGAAGGACATATCTAATAGAAAAACGAAACAACACAATGGTAACAGGGCCAGAAAAGTCTCTTGGTGGCACAACACTCAGAATGGGGAAGGGATGCCCAAAACAAGATGGGGAATCTATTACTTAGAGGCTGTTTACAGTTCCTCTGATAACATCTCAGGGGTACTGAATTGTCCAGTGCAGGGGCGGCCAACCTGAGCCTGAGAAGGAGCCAGAATTTACCAATGTACATTGCCAAAGAGCCACAGTAATATGTCAGCAGCTCCCCATCTGCTCCCCCGACTCCAACCTGCAGCAATCCTTGCCCAGCGGCAGCCCCACCAATCAGTGCCTCCCGCCTGCTGCGATCAGCTGCTACACGGTGCACAGGAGGCTCTGCAGGGGCGGCGGGAAGAGTAAGGGCATGGCAGGCTATGGGGAAGGGGTGGAGTGAGGGCAGGGCCTGGGGCAAAGCAGGGGGTTGAGCATTGAACACTCCCCGGCACATTGGAAAGTTAGCATCTATAGCTCCAGCCCCAGAGTCGGTGCCTATGCAAGAAGCCGCATATTAACCTATGACAGCTGCATGCGGCTCCGGAGCCACAGGTCGGCCACCCTGGTCCAGTGGGTGCTCCAGTAATGAAATATGTAAGCAGTAAAATTTTAGAGCTAGAAATATATTTTGGGAAAGATGGAAAGCATCTAGCACTTACCCTTTGTGTTCGTAATTCATATTAGTCTGTTTACAGTCAGATATTAATAGTTCATTACTGGTTTTTGCAGTTTTACAGTCTAAACACCATCCATAACATTTTATATTTGATTTTTTAAAACCAAGATATTGTTTTTAAACGTGCACATAACAAATACTGCTTTTCTATAACCTTTGTACTACTGTAATTCCTTTATTATAGTGTTACGTCACACTTAGGCTTGGTCAACACTATCAAATTATGTTGATATAGCTACATCGCTTAGGATTTTCCACACCTGCGTGATGCAGTTATAACAACCTAACTCTAGGTGCAGAGAGCACTATGCCAACAGGAGGGCTTCACCCATGGACATAGCTACCCACTCTGGGAAGGTGGGGGTGGATTACCTATGTGGATGGGAGACGCCCTCCCATGGGCATAAGGAGTGTCTTCACTAAAGTGAATACAACGAGGAGTCCGGTGGCACCTTAAAGACTAACGGATTTAATTGGGCATAAGCTTTCGTGGGTAAAAAAAACCACTTCTTCAGATGCATGGAGTGAAAACTACAAATGCAGGCATTCTCATCAGGCTATCCGGATACTTCACTAAAGTACTACAGCCACGCAGCTGCAGCCTTTTAACTGCAGACAAATCCTTAGACTGTGAAACGCATGGGGCTGTGGCCTGCCCCTTGCATTAGTCTGTAGACGCCAGGCACACCTAAGCACGGAACAAATAAAGAACATACTCAACGGGGCCTCAGCCTAGCCTGGGCACAGGACAGGGGTATGCAGACTGGCAGCGGGGAGGGGACATTAGCCTTACTCAGTTTGTTCTTGGGCCTGTGGCCAGACGAGCGGCCCTGGGGTAGTTTAGCGGGGGCAGCTGTGGGCCAGGTGCTGGGGTTTCTAAGAGCTCTGCCCCAGGGGTTGTTTGGGGCCCGGTCCCCCGGCCGAGGCACACGGCGCTGACGGGTGAGTACGTGCAGGCAGCTCGCTACGCCCCGGCCCTGGCCTTTCGGGCACCCAGGCTCCCTCCCCGGAGCCCATCCCGCGCTGCAGGGGCAGCCGTGCCCGAGGGGGTCTGGCCTCGCCCCCCGCAGCAGCCGCCAGCTCGGGGCAGCCCTGCCGGCGGGAACAGCGAACGGGGCTCGGGCGCTGCCCGGTTCGCGCTGCAGGCCCCGGGCAAGGGGACTATCCCCCCCCCGAGCGGGCCCAGCGCCGAGCTCACCTCGCCCCTGCGCGCGCGCCGCCGCCGCCAGCTCCGGCCGCCCCGCAGCCGCACAGTGACGTGGAGCACAGGAGCAGCAAGCGCCGCCGAGGCCTCGCCTTGCTCACAGTAGGCGGGGCGGCGGGAGGCCGTGTGCCGCGCCCTGTGCAGGGACTGGAGACACGCTTCCCTGAAACGCCGCCGCTCCCCAAAGCCGCCCTCCGCTAGCCGGCGGGAACGTGTCACAGCCCCAGTCGGCTCCTGGCCCCGCTCACCTCCCCAGATGTCCCCCACCCGGGCGCGCGCACACACCCACACCCCAACCCCGCTCAGCCCACAGGAACCCTCCCCCCCCCCGGCACACCCACACCCCGGCCCTGCTCACCCCACCAGAACCCCCCCCCGCACACACACACGCCCCGATCCCGTTCACCCCACGGGAACACCCCCTGCACACATGCCCCATCTCCGCTCACCCTGCAGCTGCGGGGACCCTCCCCCACACACACACATCCCCCGGCATCGCTCACCCCACAGGGACCATGCCCGCACACACACCCTGGTCTGGCTCACACCCCACTGGGACCCCTCCTCACACACATGTCCCAGCCCCCGCTAACCGCATGGGGACCCCACCCGCACACACACATCCATCCCTGCTCACCCTGCGGGGGGGTTGTCCCCACACATATGCTCCAGCCCTGCTCACCCACAGGGACCCCGGCCTCGCTCACCCCATGGGGACAGCACCACACATGCCCCAGCCTTGCTCACCCCACGCCCCCCCCCACACACACACACCAGTCTCGCTCACCCCACAGTGTTACCAGTTTTGCCTGTTACTTTGGGGTATGCTCATTTATTAGGGTTACTCTTCTGGGGTGGGGGCAGTTCTGTAATTCTATCAATGTACTGCTTGTGTCACTTATATGTTCTCATGCGGAGTTCTACTTCTCCCTTCTGCAAGTTCCCTCCTAATGGAGCTATCCTGCAGGACCTAGGTTCCCTAGGGCTGGGTTCTTCCGCCCCAGAATCAGATGAACACACACATTAACAGAGCACGTCTGAGAGGACCAGGTTAATCAGTACTCCCAAGCTGACTCCTTATATGTCCTTGGTCTCAGCAGGTTCTCCAAGCTGTCACCCTCATATGCCGTGGGCACCGCACCAGGATAGAGTACACCTGAGCAGGCTGGGTCGAGCAACACTTCCAAGCTGCCAACCCCCTATGCCCCAGGTTCAGCACATTCTTATCCCCATTTTCACGTTACAATTGTTCTGGTAGTAACCCACTTGACGAGCAAACCCCACAGGATTTTTGGGCACTGTAGGGATCTTTAGCTTAGGTACGAGGAGCATTGCTGCAGAGGGAGAGAGAGAAGCAACCAGCTTAACCATGAAAGTTATGTATTGCCAGGTAATAACCATACAAGGGGAGCCAAACAAACAACACGGTTATAATAAATCTAACATACATTTGATTATAAAAGTCAGTTTTACAGAACTATAACTGATCACACAAATCAGGGTCAGAAGGCTATACCTAGAGAGAGAGAGTTGGGTTCTCACCACTCCATGAAGCTTGAACCAGTTGGGGTTCCCAGGTGGTCGTGATAGCAGAGGGACCAGAGTGCTGGAGACAGGCAGAGCCCCCGGTACGCAGTCAGGAGAAGATGAAGTCCCAATGGAACTGATGCAGATTTTAGATCCGTGCATCAGAACACTTACTTGAGCATGGGTAGGGGTTTTTGTAGGGAAACAACAATGGTTCAACGGAGAACACTAGATTTGTTTTGGGTAAACTGATGGCTCAAGGGAGTATACCAAAATTGTTTTGTTCAGGCTAGACAGTAGGAACTGATCATTCCTGGCTATGGGCGGTGTTCCTTTCAGGGAGCTCACAATGCAATTAGGCAACTTCAGTATTTTGGATACCAATAAAGGATTTATTACTAGAATTGGTCTGATAACTACTGAGCTGGGTGTGTGCAGGCATGGGTTCATTAACATCTGGAGCAGAGATTCCCCCATCATGCAAGTGCTTCCCTGCTTTTCTGGTCCCAGAGTTCAGTGCGGTTCTTGCCTGGGAATCTCTGTTCTCCATTCTGTATGCTCATAGAGATGCCTCCCTGTCCCATCTTCGATGCAAATGAGGCTAGGGGAGTTTCCTTAATTCTGTCAACTTTGTCCTGATGGGTTTAGGTGTGTCTCTCACTGCCTTTTCATTGCTTTTTGTAAGTCTTTCTTCTGATTGGCTTTGGTTGAAGCAGAGGCTGGGGGTGGAGAAGGTCTTTCGTGAGTCAGACAGGCTAGCTACTGTGCCCTGGTTCCCCAAGAACACAGAGCTGGTAGGTAACAAGTTCCCACATTGATGGGGTGCTTGCGCTGAGCAAGTATCCCCATCACATCCTTACTCCGTGATACCAGGGCTGATCTTCAATCCATTGCAGCCACCTCATCAGTCGTTGGATCAAGCAAAACAGTAGAACCAGACCAATTGCTAGTATAATTTGGAAACCGATGATCACCACAATGGGGTGAAGCATGATATTGAAAAAACCTATTGCACTGGGGCTCCACCCAAGCAAAGTCTCCCACCAGGAGTGATGGCCTGTGTTTTTAAGTGTAGCTGCTAGCCTAGAGATCTCCTGGTTGTGGTGTTGAATCTCAAGTTTGCTATTCTCCCCCAAAGTTTGGAGCTTCTGTAGCTCAGTTTGTAAAAAGGGATGAGTTAATAGTCCCTTAATGGCAGTGAGACCCAGGCCCAGTGAAAGGGTGGAAAACCTCCTTGTAGAGCTCAGGATAGTCTTACAGTCCATATAGGCAGAGTAAAATTAATATCACAACTAACAATAGTGGTTACATTACAGAAACAGCGATTAATATAAGGTACCCTGGGTTGAATGCAATGTCCATTAATCAATACAATATTACATCTTGTTCTTACTCACACCCACATGCTTTACCAACATAGACAATAACAGACCTCTCTTCCTGAATAACATCGAAGGAACAGTGAGACTTATTCCCAGGTTGTGGGAAGATGCATTCATCATGTTCCTCTAATGCTTGGTCTTCACAGATATAGCCCAAACCTTCTTTTCTTCTACACCCTTTTACATTTACTGTGTTCCACACATTATCTTTCTGCCAGGCCCAAGTGTTAGGATCTCTGGAGTACATTACTGAGTTACCATTAATCTGTAATCCCAGTGGGACTACTGGGTGGATTACTCTAATTTCTTTGCCTGCCACAATTATTAGGACTAACTGCAAGCTTTGCTGGTGGTGATTGTACAAAGTGTTAACTAGTCTCCACCAAGATATGGCTTATCTGTCAAGAAGACCAGAAAACGTATAACTTTGGGGCACAGTATACAATGACCAAATTAACTTCTGGAATTAACACCTTTGAGAATGGCAAAATTGCCTGTCTAGATTACATTTATACTGAACAAATCAAGTACAAATCAAGACCAGCAATAAAGAACTGGTTACTCAAGTTGTTTAACACATGCTCAACCACATACAAAGTACCCAAGATCTGGTGATGAGCACGTGTTATGGCACTTCTGAAGCTGGGAAAGAATGCAATTGAGTTAAAGAACTTCAGACCAATATCATGACTATGTCATCTCTACGAACTATATGTGTGTCTCATCCTTAACCACCTATCACCACTCGTTGAAAAGCACTCAAATCCCAGAGCAAGCTGGTTTCCAGCCAGGCAAGTAATTCAGCAGTCATGTGCTGAATATCACTCAATACACCGAGGATGGCTTTGAAGTAAAAAATTGAAATTGAAATTAATGGAGATATCGCATCTCCTAGAACTGGAAGGGACCTTGAAAGGTCATTGAGTCCAGCCCCCTGCCTTCACTAGCAGGACCAAGTACTGATTTTGCCCCAGATCCCCAAGTGGCCCCCTCAAGGATTGAACTCACAACCCTGGGTAGTATGGTAACAAGGTACTGTGTTTGTCGACCTATCAGCTGCATATGACATAATGAATCATCTAAGTCGCCTCACTAAATTATACAACATGATGAAAGATCACTACCTCATACGATTGATACAATCTCTACTAGAGAACCAACATTTTTACATTGAACTATACAGGAAGCAGAGCTGCTGGCGGCCACAGAAAAATGGCCTACCACAAGTGAGTGTACTCTCACCAATATTCTTCATCATCTACATGAAAGATCAACCAATCCATCTTCGCACAAGAAGTTTTATCTATGCTGATGACCTGTGCGTCACTGCTCAAGCCAAGAATTTTGCACAGAGCAATGCAATGCTAACATTGGTGGTGTCTGGGCTCTCTAGTTATTACACTACGAGCCAATTGCACACCAACTCAGCCAAAACACAAGTGAATCTATTCCAGAGGTGGGCAAACTACGGCCTGCGGGACCATCCTGCCCGGCCCCTGAGCTCCTGGCCTTGGAGGCTAGCCCCCGGACCCTCCCCTGCTGTCCCCCCTCCCCTGCAGCCTCAGCTCGCTCGCTCTGCTGCCAGCGCAATGCTCTGGGCAGTGGGCAGGGGTGAAAGTAACTTACCGGTACGCCGGAGTCCTGAGTGGGGGGGCGTGGCCTCAACCGGAAGAGGCAGGGCCTTTCAAGATTTAAAGGCCCTGGGGCTCCGGCTGTGGCTGGGAGCCCCAGGGCCTTTAAATCACCCGGGAGCTACCAGCTGCAGAGGCAGCTGGGAGCCCCGGGGCTCAGGGGCGAATTAAAGGGCCCGGGGCTCCAGCCGCCATGGAGCTCCGGGCCCTTTAAATCACTGTGGGAGCCCGGCTGCTGGAGCTCTGGTGGGGATTTAAAGGGCCTGGGGCTCCCCGCAGTGGCAGGAGCTCCGGGCCCATTAAATCACTGTGGGAGCCCGGCTGCTGGAGCTCCAGCGGCGCGTTAAAGGCCTGGGGCTCCCTGCAGCGGCTGGAGCCCTGGGCCTTTTAAATCACCGCCGCGGAAGCCGGTCCAGTCCGACACGGCGTACTGGCTCTTGGATCCTGACGAAGGCCTCTGGGCACTACCACGATATGAATAATAAAAATAATAGCAGGTTGGTCATCACAATACTAAGTAATGGTCATTTTAATTGTATGCACGCTGCACTGATTTATAGCATACAGGATTTCCAATGTTAATGTCCACTCTAGATAGATAAAACTTTGCAAATTTTAGAGAGTAAAGCAAATGTTTGCATAAACAATAACAAACATTAGCATGTACATTAATATGTCCCTATACATACAACTTATGTATATTATAGGATGTAATACTGTAGTGCCACACGCTTTCAGAAAATGTCAGATATAGTATGGGACAAGGCAGAAGGGAGGATTCCGCAGATATGATTTACTGAATTTATATTAATTTTCCTGGAAACACACACAATTATTAAATAACCCTTAATTTAGGTTCACTTTCCCAGTGATTTTATTTCAGGAAAGCGTCCCACCAAAATCCTACAATATAGGTTCTAAAGAATACACTTTGATCTCAGATGTAGCAACCTGCATGGAACTTGGAGGGAGGAGCACAGGTTGCAGAGGGAAGAGTTTGGGGGAGGCACCAGGATGTTGATCCATATACACATGGCTTGAATGCTAGCTGTAGTTGCTCTACCTTGTACCTCTTTAAATAGTTCTCTTAATAAAGAGCCAGTTTAGTTTTACAAGCACAGTCTTCTAAGTTATCACACAACATGTGGTGCAAGAAACATGGTGGTTGCAGTCAGTCTCGTAAGACCCACAATAAGGCAAAGAATGTGATTAAAAGGAATACCAAGCACCATCTAGAAAGAGAGCAAGGCAGGGGGCATAAAGGGACTCCGACCACTGGGAAATTTGGATTTACAGACAAAATACCTTGCACAAGTACTGAAGCAAAAATGGATTCTGTAAATAGAGCTGACTATGGGGGATAAAGATAAAACAATGAAGTTAAAGCTTGTTTACTATCTCATTGGGGGAAAAGAATAGAACTGAGTGAGACACTATTGCCAGGAACAATGCCCAAAACACTGGAACAGCTAATCAAGGTGTCTGAGGAATACTGTGACCCTAGACAGAATGAGACTGTAGAGAGATACTGGGTTTATTTTTTAATCTGAAACCAAGAAACAGAATAGGGAATAGATACTTATATTATACATCTGGCATCTAAATGTAACTTTGGAGACATAAATGACTCACTAATTAGAGACAGGATAGTTTATAAAGCATGTGATTCCAGCTAACAAGGGAGATCATTGAAAGAAACAGATGTAACCCTAGAGAAATGCCTCCAAATAGCAAGGGTAGCTGAACTATCCAGGGAAAGAATCAAAACAATGACTAATGTTAGTGCAGAACAAGTACACAGTTTCAAGCTAAAGGAATCCAGGAAGCAGGACAGACACAGACTGACTGAGAATGCAGGCACCATGGCTCGGTGTGTATACCTTTCCGCCTACCAAGTGTCAGAAAGAAAAATGTCCACCTATGGGCAACTGTGCAAGAGCTAAAAGAAATAAAACCACTTTATGTCTTAATGCCACTGGTACATCAATAAGAAAAAAATAAGTAGCGCATACAGTGATTGAGGGTGGGATGTAGAGATTTCCAATGAACAGGAGGATGTCTGCAGTGTGACTTTAGCAGAAGACGACTTGCTGCCATTCAACTGCCATATTTATAGCTGTGTTGTTGCATCAGTGACTAGTTCAATTCCATCTGACTTGCAGAGCCAGCTTCAATGTAATCTCAGCTACACTAATACAGATCAAGATTGGACTACAGAAATGTGACCAAGTACTGATAATGTACAATAAAACCATTCTGAGGATAAGTGGGCAAATGCAGGTTGTGCTGATAAGATACCAGGAAACAAGAGATGTTATCTCTGGGAATTTATAAATGCTGACATACAGGAGTATTATCCACTGCTATGCACCATGGTAGTGCAAGACCACAATATCCTCAACCTAAGAGAGGAGGGAGAACAGTCACCATTGTCCCTGTCTAGCAGAGTATAAGGCCATATTTCAAGAAAATGGATGCCTAGAGGCCAAGTTGAAGTTAGAAATAGACCCCCGCATGTGCAGCCATGAGACTACAGACACATAGAGAGCCATTAGCCCTAGTGGAGCCATTGAAGAAGGAACTGGCAAGCTGCAAATTAGAAGCATCATTACATCTGCTGAAACTAGCACACAGTGGATCAGTAGCATCGAAATGGTAAGAAAACTGGTAAACATTTCTGCATTGATCTACTTAACCAAGCATGGGAAAGGAGTTACTACCCATTACCAATGATGGAAGACTTTCTACCAATCAATCCAGGGCAAAAGTGTCCAGTGTTTGTGACATCAAGAATGAGTTTTGGCATATTGAGTTAGATAAGCCATCCAGCCATTTGACAACCTTTGTCACGCTTTTTGGCAGATATTGCTGGGTATTAATACCTATGGGCATCATACCAGCCTCAGTGGTTTTCCAGTGTAAACTAAACTGGGCACTAGAGGAAATAGAAATGATAAGGAAGAGGCAATCCACAACCATGATACCAAACTGAAGCAACTCCTAAACAAGTGCCAGGACTGGAATATTAGGCTGAATGCTGACAAACTGAAGCTAAGGAGAACTGAGGTCACCTGCATCAGACATCTGTTTACCCCAGAGGGGCTCTGGCCAGATACCAAGAAATGGAGAGTCATTAAAAAAGATGCCCAGATCAAAGGATCTGAAGGGAGTCCAGTGATTTATAGGGATGGCCAACTATCCTTTCAGATTCTTCACACACCTAGTAGAAGATTGTGAACTTTTGAGACAGTTATTACTCAATGATTCAGCATGGGAATGGTCACAGACCCAAGAAATGGCATTTGAAAGAGTAACAAAAATCATAAGTGGGGCACGGGTCCTAAAGTACTACAACCCTGTGACACAGAACTACAGTGTGATGCCTCAGAAGGAGGCCTAGGAGCAGCAGTGATGCAAAGCCATTTGCTAGTAGAACCTTGACAGGCACCGAAAGGGGAAATACTTATCTAGAAAAGGAGCTACTGACTATGCTCTTTGGAATGGAACGATTCCATCAGTTTATCTCTGGGTGCAGGGTGGATGTGCAGTCTGATCACAAGCCATTAGAAAGCATCATGAACAAGCCACTGCTGTGTGCACCCAACTAACTACAAAGCATGCTGTTATACAAGACCGATGGCTCTGCAGAACAAGAGAGAATCTCTCAACCTGCTTCAAAGCCTTCATGTCTCTGATAGGAGGTGCCAGGCAGTCCAACAAAACACTGAACAAGATGGGACACAACAGGCAGTAAAATGATTCATACTCCAGAGTTGACCAGACTGCTACGAGCAAATGCCACAGGAGGTTACACCCTACCACCACATGAGGGATGAGCTCTATGTGCAAGATGGAATTTTGTTTAAAGTGGACTGAGCAGTAATCCCCCAGATTAAAGAGATGACATCATGTAACAGATGATGTCATGCTTCACACCTAGATATAGAGGCACTTCTGAGATGAGCCAGGGAGTATATCTACTGGCCAAGCATGAATGCCCAATTGACAGTGTACATGGAACAGTGTGAGATATGCAAAGATTAGAGTGATCAACAACAGAAGACTCAAGAGACTTTACAGCACCATGAAATCGACACCCAACCTTGAGAGAAAGTCAGAACAGACCTGTTCACTGTCAATAACAGGAACTACAAGGTCACAGTAGATTACTACTCCAATTTCTGGGAGGTAGACTATCTGGAGGACACTGTGATCAGGAAACTGAACGGTCATTTTGCAAGGTCTAGCATACCTGGCACGTTATGCTCAGACAATGGGCCACAGTATATTGCAGCAAAATTCAAATGATCCAGCACCAAATGGGAATTAGAATACAAGACATTTTCCCCTAAAGAAGCTAGCAGGTAACAGGGATTAGGATGTGGAATGAGGAAAATAGAGCAGGAAAGGAATCATGGAGGCAAGGGATACTGTGATGAGAATGAAGTTTCATGTTGTGCCCTTCATATCGGAGAATAGCGCCTCTTATATTAGAGGCCTGTGACCCACACCGCAGCACTTGAAAGGTGGAGGTAGGGACCAATGTGCTTTAAATGGTGAAGGGAAGTCCTACTTGCTTATAATTGATAATCGGGCAGTTTTTGAATGTACTAGAAGGATGTTACTCAAAATCAAAGGATTTATACTGTAAGTCTTCAGCCTTATTGGTCTCTCTCAGACAATCCAAATTTACTGAAGTTTTCTTCAGTTTTTCAAAGATGTTATTCAAGTGGGGTGGAGGGGAAGAGCATGGGACTATACCACCCAAGAAGTAGGTGCTGCAAAAGCAACAATGTGGGCAGGTAGAGTGGGGTAACCAGACAAAGAAATAAAGAAGGAAACAACATTGCCTCACAGCTATCCTTATTAATTACCGAAACTATGCCTAACGGCCCCAATATTACCCTATCCTTTAGGATTTCACAAAGTGGGCAAGGACTGAATTTAGGAAAGGCTTAAAATCAGTGGGTTGACAAGGTTTGGAATAAGACAGTGAGTAAGTGAACAAGGGTTGTCTGGAATTACCAGTGGAAAAATAAGATAGAGCAGGCCAAGTAGGAAACACTAAAGGGTAAAGTACTGTATATTGGGACAGTCAGGCATGGTTTACCGAACTATAATAGGATTAAGCGTTGCAGTGTTTCTTCCTAGTCCAGTCCTCCGTTTGTATATTATTTACTCAGATTGTAAGGCCCTCATGCAGGAACCTGTTTTAGTAGCATGCTTTGGGGCATTGTTTGAACAAATAAAGAAATGAATGAATAAATAAATAAATACCAAAGAACACTAATAAGCTTAAAATCCTCCTCCCCATTTTTTAATTTAAAAATCAGATTGTATGTTGGCTCCCAGAGTACATGCCCCAAATCTGTCCAGTGCTTCTGTTTATTTCTAGTGACGCCAAGATGCTGGCTGGTAATTTCTCAGCTTTCTTTGTTTGTAATAAAGTTTTCGCATCCAACGCCTAGAATTTTTCATAGGCATTTATTTTCAAAGGCATTTAGTTTTCTAATCTAACATTTGATAAGATCTCCATTAAGATTATCCTTAGCACTATGATTACGACTGAGTTGAAAATTCTCAGTTTTATTTAGTACTGTATATCTGTGATTTCCATATGTTGAGGATCTTAGCAAATGCAGTGAATGCCTTACCTACCCTTGATGTTACTTCTTTCTTGATGTCTCCACTGACTAGTATGATGCTGCTCAGGTAAGTGAACTGTTCTGCTTTCTTGATATTTTTGCCTTTTAGAATCATAGAAATATAGAGCTGAAAGGGACCTCAAGAGTCATCTATGCCAGCCCCTCTGACTAGGAACACCTAGACCATCTTGGGTAAATGTTTGTTTAATCTAGTCTTAACAACGATGGGGATTCCATAACCTCCCTTGGAAGTTTACCCTTATAGTTAGAATGTTTTCCTAATGTCTAAACTAAATCTCCCTTGCCAGGGATGCAGGAGCGCCGCCAGCTTTTCCGCCGCCCTAGGTGACGGAAGGTCCCGCCCCAAAATGCCGTCCCCCCCACAGAGGCAGCGGAAGGTCCCATCGCCGAAATACCACCACGGTCGCCACCCCTCAAATCGCAGCGCCCTAGGCAACCGCCTAGGTCGCCTCATGGGTTGCACCGGCCCTGCAGGGATGGTGAATTATATGCGCCCGTGGTGCCCGGGCTCCAGCAATATTCTGGGCCTGGGGGCCCGGTTCCACCAATGTTCAGGGCCGAGCCTCTCTCCCGGACTCGCCTGCCGCCCCTGCACGCCTCCCCTGAGCGTCCCTGCCTGCACCCTGGGCAGCGGGCGGCTGTCCCCTGCAGCTTCATGCTGCACTCTGCTCCGACGGCTCCCAGCATCAACTGCCGCCACAGGGTCCTAGTGCCCCTCATCCACTAATGCCAGGGAAGGCTGACCCAGGCTGCCCTTCCGCCTCAGATGGACGGACTCTTCCCTTTTCCGGCAGGACCCTCCTCCAACGCAGGGGGTCCCCCCACCCGCAGTCACCGCTCTGCCCCATGCTGGGTAGATTAAGCCAATTTCTTCTTGTCCTACCTTCAGTGGACATGAAGAACAATTGATCACCATCCTCTTTATAACAGCCCTTAACATATCTGAAGACTGCTATTAAGTCTCCTCTCAGTCTTCTTTTCTCAAGACTAAATGTCACAGTTTCAGGGCTATGGCACCTGTATTCTCCCTCTGTAGTCCATGAAGGGCATCCACTTTTAAGTTTCTGGCTCTTGGTCATCAGCTCTCTATGGCAGAGACCTGCGTCTCCACTCCTTCCTGTATTTCCAGGCTGCACAGATCCCTGCCTACACTGTGACAAGTTTCAGAGTAACAGCCGTGTTAGTCTGTATCCGCAAAAAGAAGAACAGGAGTACTTGTGGCACCTTAGAGACTAACAAATTTATTAGAGCATAAGCTTTCGTGGACTACAGCCCACTTCTTCGGATGCATAGAATGGAACATATATTGAGGAGATATATATACACACATACAGAGAGCATAAACAGGTGGGAGTTGTCTTACTAACTCTGAGAGGCCAATTAATTAAGAGAAAGAAAAAAAAAAAAAACTTTTGAAGTGATAATCAAGCTAGCCGAGTACAGACAGTGTGATAAGAAGTGTGAGAATACTTACAAGGGGAGATAGTCAACGTTTGTAATGGCTCAGCCATTCCCAGTCCATTACAAACGTTGACTATCTCCCCTTGTAAGTATTCTCACACTTCTTATCACACTGTCTGTACTCGGCTAGCTTGATTATCACTTCAAAAGTTTTTTTTTTTTTTTTTTTTTCTTTCTCTTAATTAATTGGCCTCTCAGAGTTAGTAAGACAACTCCCACCTGTTTATGCTCTCTGTATGTGTGTATATATATCTCCTCAATATATGTTCCATTCTATGCATCCGAAGAAGTGGGCTGTAGTCCACGAAAGCTTATGCTCTAATAAATTTGTTAGTCTCTAAGGTGCCACAAGTACTCCTGTTCTTCTTTTTGCCTACACTGTGATACTCCCAGATTACCTAAACAGGTTAGCGTCTGCACTTTGCTTTCTCTCTGAAGGCTATGAACGGCCCACGGTTACAAGTTACTACATGTCTCTTTCTAAGCAAGCACGTTTATTCTTAAAGTGAAAGCATTATAGAGAAAGCATATGAAAAACAACAGAAGACCTACACCCACACTAAAAAAGCTTACCAGAAGTCACCCCCAACTACAACCT
This sequence comes from Malaclemys terrapin pileata, assembly GCF_027887155.1. Lineage (NCBI taxonomy): Eukaryota > Metazoa > Chordata > Testudines > Emydidae > Malaclemys > Malaclemys terrapin. The sequence goes on from NC_071506.1 coordinate 245,515,811, forward strand.
GGGGTGTCTGATGGGTGTCAGTCCTTCAAAACACACAATACGTTTTCCCAGTGGTTAACTGTCTCATATTCAGAACCAGAACAGAGGCTAGGCAGATCAACCTATTTCTTTATGCATCTTGGGATTGTCAGTTTCCGGGAACAGATGCAGACAATCACCCTCTCCTCCTCTAGCTTCAAAAGGCTGGGTTTTTGCATAACTGCAGGTGGGCAATTTATATTAACCACTCCCTGAGTATTCCCCAGCAAATACACTTTACATTTATTGTCCCAAAAGTCAATTCTTGTGCGGCACTTTTTCAATATAGCCCTTTGAACTCCCAGGCCTCATATCTGTCACATCTCCGCCCAGAGAGGTTACATACAATCCTGACCCGCAATTGTGATAAATAAGAGGTGCGGGGGTGGGGGAGAGCTCCCTTTTATGGACACCCAGCCAGCGAGTTAGATATAAAGTCCCTCTTGGTGGCTGTTCTCTGCTTGTTTTACCTGTAAAGGGTTAAAAAAGTCTCCGAGCCTAGGTAAAAGAAAAGGAGTGGGCACCTGACCAAAAGAGCCAGTGGGACAGCTAGAACTTTTTAAAATTGAAAACAAGATTCCCCTTTGTCTGTGTGTTGTTCTCCAGGAAAGAGGGGAACAGGGAGCAGTTATGCTGTGAGAAGCTGAAGGCCAGATATGAAAATCATCAGATCATATCTAGAACTACTTATTTAACAACCCAGATATGTAAGTAGATCAGAAATTTTTAAAAAGATGTGATTAGATTTATTTCTGTTTATTTCTTATTGGCTTGTAGATTCCTCTGTGCTAACTCCAAATGCCTTTTGTTTTGCTTGTAACCTTTAAGCTGGACCTCAAGAAGGTTATTTTTGATGTTTAATTTTTTTAAGTGGGTTAACTGTATGGAGGGCCAGGTAGGGAAGGCTGTGCCTCCCCAAACAGCCTGGCCCCCGCCCCCATCTGCCCCCTCCCACTTCCCGCCCCCTGACTGCCCCCCTCAGAACTCACGACCCATCCAACACTCCCCACTCCTTGTCCCCTGACCGCCCCCTCCGAGAACCCCCGCCCCCATCCAACCCCCCTGCTCCCTGTCCCCTGACTGCCCCAACCCCTATCCACACCCCTACCCGCTGACAGCCCCCCCAGGACTCCCACCCCTTATCCAACCGCCCTCTGCTTCTCATCCCCTGACCACTCCCTCCTGGGACCCCCCGCCCCTAACTGCACCCCGGGATCCCACCCCCTTATCCACCCCCCCCTGCTCCCTGTCCCCTTACAGGCCCCCCAGGACTCCCACTCCCAACCCTCCCTGTTCCCCATCTCCTGACCACCCCCCCAGAACCTACACCCCATCCAACCATCCCCTCCTCCCTCACTGCCCCCCAGAACCCCCCGCTCCCTTACCCAACCCTCCCGCTCCCCGCCCCCTTACCAGCAGCAGGAGCTCGCAGCCACGACACTCAGCTAGAGCCAGCTGTGCTCCCCATGCTGCCCTTTGGAAATCAAAAGTGGATGCCATTCTGGACGATATATTTTAGTCAAACACAACTTGTTACTGGACTCAGTTCAGGAGTAACTGGATGAAATTCTATGATGTTATACAGGAGGTCAGACTAGATGATTTAATAGACTCTTCTGGCCTGAAAACTCTGAAACCTGTTACCGGCCCTTCTGCACACACTTTATCAAAGTTCTCCCCTCCGTGTTGATATTTGGTGCAGTAATTGGTCATGTCAGGATTACAGATCGTAAACCTTGCTTATGGAGAGATAGAAAGCACCAATTTATACAGAAATTCTATGCAGAAATTTATGAAGAAACTTCCATTCTGTGGAAAACAGAGTCTTATACAAATCCTTAGGAATGCTTAAATATAGGTGTCATTAGTGATCAGCACAAACAACAGCAACGATTGCTCAATTAACTTTAAAAATGTTTTTATAATAAATATCACCTTCTTTACTTATTTTACAATTTCAGAATCACAGTGAAAAAGGGTAATGGATTATATCAATGGCATACATATCATTTCATTAATGGTGAACCATGCATCTTACTCATTACACATGCAGTTACGTCTGATCACAGAAAGACTCAAAAATTTGACTGTTGGCTATTTCCATCAGAGATTTTTGTGCATGATAGCACACGTAAGTTGAAAGAAAACAAGATGCATTTTGGTGGATACATCTCAAAGTAGTGACCTGTGTCTTCTCAAATGCCTTCTGCTGACTATTTAGACAAAACTGAAATGTCCCTATCCTGGAAAAAACTTCCATCTGCCCTCTCTGTAGCACTTTTCCATGTAACTTGAATATAGCATTAATACTGTTTCAAATATTGATCAGTTCAATGGAAGTCATCAAAATGATTTGCATACAGTATAATTTATTAAAGAAAGGTACTGTCATTATTGGTACAAAGATGTCCAGATAACAGGCAACACTAGGAACCAGTTTGTAATTTTCCACTGAGGGTTGGCATTTTTGTGATGGAATTTTGGAATTAAAAGGTAACAGAGATGGAGATACTCTAGCCACAGATACAGTTCTCCAAATTCCATTAAAGTATATCAAGCCACATTGCTGCTGTACGAGTCCCACAGCAACACAAAAGACACTAGCTGTTTCAACTAATTGTACTGGTTAGAAATAGGGTAGTTTTCCTAGTACTTTGTGAGCTCTCTAGTGGTTTTCAGTTTTCTGTATTTTAGAAGCCATCAGAAACTATTCAGAGCAGCAGTATGCATTAAGCCAAGCCTTATATGTTTGCATATAATTAATAAAAATGATTATTCGGGAGCCAACTACGCTGAAAGTGTCATCTTAGTCTTTTTGTTGTGTAACAAGCAAAGCACACACTTCTAATCATACCAAATGTTTTAAAATCTGTAATAGAATTAAACAAATTTTGATTAATTTCACCATTTTTCCTGTTCTTAATTAATCTAACAAACCAAAGTTCCTATAGATTTCTTCATTTGTAACTACTATATAATTTCTGTGAAAACATTGCAGCTGGACTTCAATTTGATTGAATATTGCTTTCTGTTGATTTTTACATGAATATTGCATGTTAAGTAATAAAGAAAACAGAACATAAAACTGAGGTAAAATATTTGTGAGACTAAAATAAAGGTTAACCTCTGGGGTGAGCATATTATCATTTCTTCATAATGAACTAAAGGTGGCAGGGACATATCATTTGGGGAGACTCAATATCAGGGGTGAAAGTAACCTAAAGGACTTAATGGTACGCAGGGCGGCTGGGCTCCTGGGCAAGCGGGGGGGGGGGGGCTCTTGGCCCCCAGAAGAGGCGGGGCCTCAGGCGTAAGTGGTGGGGCTGGGGTCAGACTCCCCCAGACAGCCCTTTAGCACTGCCCGGCCTGCACTGCCCAGGCTCCAGCAGCGATTTAAAAGGCCCGGGGCTCCAGCCAGGCCCTTTTAAATCGCCAGGCCCCAGGGCAGCTGCCCCTTCCACCTCCCCCCGGCAGCACTTTAACATCAGCTGTGTACTGGCCTGCACCGGCGGCCACTTTCTTACCAGTATGCTGTACCGGCTTACTTTCACCTCTGCTCAGTATATTTTGTCACATACAGCCTGTCAAAACCCAGATCCTTATTCAAGTCCTGTGTAAAATATGGAAGAGGGGTGGGGCTGGAACATGAGACCGCATATTGCTTAAGAACACAGCTTCAGGTCAATGAGTCCCAGCACCTTCAAAACAGTCCAACAGTTGCAGGTCCCTAGCCTCTGTTTGTCAAAGGGTGGAGATGGATGGCAGGAGAGAGATCACTTGATCATTACCTGTTAGGTTCACTCCCTCTGGGGCACCTGGCATTGGCCACTGTCAGTAGACAGGATACTGAGTTGGATGGACCTTTGGTCTGACCCAGTAGGGCCGTTCTTAAGTTCTTATTTAGGGAACTCCCAGGCTTATTTTGTTGCAGAGTCAGGCGAAACCTTGCTCTTGATTTTTATATATATATATTGAAGCACTTGGAGGAGAGGAAGGTGATCAGGAACAGTCAACATGGATTCAGCAAGGGCAAGTCATGCCTGACCAATCTGATTGCCTTCTATGATGAGATAACTGGCTCTGTGGATATGGACCAAGCGGTGGATGTGATATATCTTAACTTTAGCAAAGCTTTTGATATGGTCTCCCACAGTATTCTTGCCAGCAAGTTAAAAAAGTATGGATTGGATGAATGGACAATAAGATGGATAGAAAACTGGCTAGATTGTCGGGCTCAACGGGTAGTGATCAATGGCTTAATGTCTAGTTGGCAGCTGGTATCAAGCAGAGTGCCCCAGGGGTCGGTCCTGAGGCCAGTTTTGTTCAACATCTTTATTAATGATCTGGATGATGGGATGAATTGCACCCTCAGAAGTTTGCGGATGATACTAAGCTGGGGGGAGAGCTAAATATGCTGGAGGGTAGGGATAGGATCTAAAGGGACCTAGACAAATTGGAGGATTGGGCGAAAAGATGATGAGGTTCAACAAGGACAAGTGCAGAGTCCTACATTTAGGAAGGAAGAATCCCATGCATCGATACAGGCTGGGGACCAAATGGCTAAGTAGCAGTTCTTCAGAAAAGGACCTGGGGATTACAGTGGACGAGAAGCTGGATGTAAATCAGCAGTGTATCCTCTTTGCCAGGAAGGCCAATGGCATATTGAGCTGTATTAGTAGGAGCATTGCCAGCAGATCGAGGGAAGTGATTATTCCCCTCTATTCGACACTGGTGAGGCCACACCTGGAGTACTGCGTACAGATTTGGGCCCCCCACTACAGAAGGGATGTGGACAAATTGGAGAGAGTACAGCGGAGGGCAACGAAAATGATTAGGGGGCTGGGACACATGACTTACGAGGGGAGGCTGAGGGAACTGGGGTTATTTAGTCTGCAAAAGAGGAGAGTGAGGGGGGATTTGATAGCTGCTTTCAACTACCTGAAAGGGGGTTCCAAAGAGGATGGAGCTAGGCTGTTCTCAGTGGTGGCAGATGACACAATAAGAAGCAATGGTCTCATGTTGCAGTGCGGGAGGTCTAGGTTGGATATTAGGAAAAGCTATTTCACTAGGAGGGTGGTGAAGCACTGGAATGGGTTACATAGGAAGGTGGTGGAATCTCCATCCTTAGAGGTTTTTAAGGCCCGTCTTGACAAAGCCTTGGCTCGGATAATTTAGTTAGTGTTGGTCCTGCTTTGAGCACTGGGGAACCTAGGTCCTGCAGGATAGCTCCATTGGGAGGGAACTTGCAGCAGGGAGAAGTAGAGCTCTGCATGAGAACATATAAGTGACACAAGCAGTACATTGATAGAATTACAGAAACCCCCCCGCCTCGAAGAGTAACCCTAATAAATGAGTGTACCCCAAAGTCACAGGCAAATCTGGTAAGAAACTGGTGGAGAATGTGGGCAGCACGTGACCCTAATCACATGGTACTTGTTGAGTAGTTGCTGCGGACTGGGGAAACTGAGGCACAGACCTGAGCAAACTCTCCCTTCCTTTTTCAGACTAAGCTCCTTTAGCGAGGTCTATGTTGATCATTTAGCTAGTTATAGAGGTATAAAAGAAAGAATCAAAATCACTGTCTGCCTGTGTAAGGGCCTTCTCTCACTGTGACAGTCTGAGGCCCTGTTCTTAAGCTAAGGCATTTGGCTAAGCAGTAGGAGCAGCCATAAGCTGGAAAGCGTACGGTCACGTCCTCACATATTTCAAACCAGCCATATTGAAACAAGGCAATCTGGGGCTGTTTGAAAGGTGATCTGATCTATCACCGCCAGCTAAAGGGAGGAGCCTAGAAGATGTAAAAGGAAATTTAGTTTGATAGTTTTCTGTTTGGTAAGAACTCACTTATCAATAGACATAGTTGGGAAACCCTTATGTCTTTATAGATGTAGTTGTGAAATCCTCACTTCTGTATTGTTTTGTCATTATAGTTCCCACTTTGCTATTGTTTATTTGCATGGTCTCTGTCTGGTTCTGTGGTCATTTCTGTCTGCTGTATAATTAATTTTGCTGGGTGTAAACTAATTAAGATGGTGGGATATAATTGATTAGCTAATCATGTTACAATATGTTAGGATTGGTTAGGTAAATTTCAGTAAAATGATTGGTTAAGGTATAGCTGAGAATATTACTATATAAATTAGGGACAGACAGGAAGTAAGTTGGGATTCAAAAATAAGGAAAAAGGAACTTGGATTTAACTTGCTGGAAGTTCACCCCAATAAACATCGAATTGTTTGCGCCTTTGGACTTGGGGTATTGTTGCTCTCTGTTCACGCAAGAAGGACCAGGGAAATGGGAGAGTGAAGGAATAAGCCCACTAACAGTCCCTCGCTCACAGAATATTTGGTAACGTCCTGTAACTTTTAAGTTAAGAATCGTGCTTAGAATAACTGTAGGACCGTGCAATAAGGAGTTAAGAGTTGTGCCTTAAACTTAAAGATTTTAGAGCAATACTATGACTGTGTGAAAGGGCTTTTGGCTGGGATCATTAGTGAGATAAAGGAAGTAGAGATGGCTGGAGGAAAAAAACCTTGGCTGCTCTCAAAATATTACCGCCTGCTTCTTTCCTCAAGAAACTATATATAATGGAAAAGCAGAAACCAGGAGTGGCCCCTGAAGCTTACCTAATTCGAAAAAAGATGCTGGCAGCTCTCTCTGATTCATTACCCCAGACAGAAGAGAATGGGATTATCACGTATGGGGGAGACCCACTGTGAGGGCTACAGCAGGGAACCCAGGGATATTAGCCCAATAGCTAGCTGACACCAGGGCATCAGCAAACATTCTAAGTCCTCGGTGGATCTCCGGAGGGAGACCCAATGATAAACAGGTTATCAAGGAAAGAATTGGGGACACCTGGGTGACTCACACAAAGGGGCATCAGAAAAATCACTCAGAAGAAGCACACTGGAACAACAGAGCTGATGCCTTAGCCAAAGCTGCTGCTACTAGAAACCGCACTAGAGAGACAGACCAGGTAGAGCAAATAGAGGTAGTAACTACTCAGTGAAAAACCTTAGGCAAAGGAATTAGATACCTTGGATTTAAGTACCTTTCGAGATGGGGATACAGAAATCCGGTCCTTAAACAAGATAGGGAAAGATCCCACAGGAAAATTCAGAATTGAGCAGGTTGGAGACATATAGTGGGCAGTGGATGCAGGTGATCAAAGGCACTGGATAGTCCCCAGCCAGGTATGGGGGGGGGAGGGAACACCTGATTCAGTTTGTGCATGAGCAAGGGCATAGAGGAAAACAGGGTACTTTAAATAGGGTTAAAGATACAGGGTGGTGGCCAGGCATGAAAGCGGATATAGATCAGTGGTGTGATAATTGCCTGCAGTGCACCACAGTTAATGCTGATCGCCAGGTTCAAAAAAATGCATTGGGGCACCAAAGAAAGAGGGTCCCTGGTCCCAGATTCAGATAGATTATATAGTACCTTTACCCACCACCAGTAGAGGGAATAAATACTGCCTGGTAATAGTAGATCCCTTCTCCAAATGGGTGGAAGCCATCCCTACTAAAAACAACACTGCCTTGGTCACCACTAAGCAGCTCTTTAACATAGTTTTCTCAAGAATTGGAATTCTCAGAGTAATTGATTCAGATTTTGGATCCCATTTTGTGGGAGATGTTATGCAAGAGCTATGTAAGGCTTTAGGCATTAAGCAATGTTTCCACATAGCTGGACACCCTGAGTCCTCAGGACAAGTTGAACGAACCAATCACACACTAACGGAAGCTTTGAAAAAACAAGTAAAGAGCTCAAGAAGGAATTGGGATGAAAAATTACCAATCATTTTAATGGCTCGAAGAGGCTCTAAGGCGATACATGGGTACACTCCCTTTGAAGTTATGACTGGAAGGCAAATGCGCATGCCCCAAAGTTGGTGTTTGGGAGTGGAACTGCCTAGTGCCTGGGAAGGGAAGGTGGTAACAGATGCATGGGTACAAACCTTAGTAGAGACGATAGCTGCTTTACACAAGCAAGTGGCAGCACAGCTAGGCATAGTACAGAAAAACATGAACAAAAAACTAGGCTGGGTAAAACCTCCTTTAATATGGGAATTAGGCAACCAGTAATGTATAGAAGGTTTTCAGTGAAGGAGCACTCTTTGACACACACCTGGGATGGCCCCTGCTTTATTGTGAATTGGGCCAGCCCCAGTGTTTATCAGGTAGAAATCCTGAATGGAAAAAATGGGAAACCCTGGTGGAAATGGTTTCATTCCTCACAGCTCAAAGAGTGGAAGGGTAAAGCACCTGACCCACAAGGAATAGTAAAACTGTCTTCTCCATCCTGCCAACCACTCTTCTTGGCTAGCAAGAAGGAACGGCTTGTGGCCATTGGAAAATACGCGTCGGGTGAGATTGTCAGTGCCTATCCCAATGTTGAGGCAGAAAAGGACAGAGAAGTCCTCGACTTATTATGGCCACCCTCATGTAGGTCACTGCTTCATGTTCACCTTGCAATATTGGTCCCAGATTCTCCCAGTATATACGGGAGGAGTGTGGGAGTTTGTCTCTCTTCTCTGCTCCCTCACAGGTCCCAAACATGAGCCATGACATCCCACCGTGCACCAGCACCCTGCTGTTCATAAGTGTCTGGAGTCTAATGTTGTCCAGGCTCTACGCTGTACCTGTGATCCCTCTGAACCTCTGGAGTTGCTTGCCAGCTGGAGCCCAAGAAGTAAAATTGCTGTGCCACATGCATGGATTCTATGGGAATGGGAGCAACCCCCTGGCCCTGCAGTGTCACTATCAGTTCTATGCTGTTGGCAACTCTTCAGGTTGCCCCTGGGAAAGCATTGCCAATTGCACGCAGAGTGCCACAGGGAGTCACTCAAGCTTTGTTATGAAACTAAGACCACACCAGACTCGGTCTCATTCTTCTGTAAGCCGTTGTGGTCTTGAAAGGAACGTACACCATCAAACACAACCAGTGACAGCCTCCCGGGAGGCAGAAGGTGCAGGATAGTCCTGGTTTCCTCCGCTGTTTGGGGAGCAACCATGGCCCTACGTGTCATTGTCGTCGGAACCCAGACGCCTCCATTACCCGGAGATGAACTGCAGCTGTCTCTGATCACGCCAGCAGGCAAGAATGTCACACGGTTCCTCATAAACTGGGAACTGCTGAACTGGACTTTAGCTGGACATGACCTGATTCAGCAAGGTCCCCCAGACTGGGTAGCTCCATTAAAGAGTACTCATTGTGACAAGCTCATGCCAACAATTTGGTTTAAATTCTGTGGGCACATTGCCATTTTGGAGGGATACCATGAGCCCGGATTGTACAGAATGGAATTGGGCCAACAACAAGAAACAGTTTTAAATTTTGATTCTGTCAAGGTGTCACCCTGTAGCGAGACGGTGGGATATCCCACAGCCCCACAGAGGGATGAGCCTCCCCTAGCACCAACGTGGGCGGAGCCAGTGGATCCTGCGCCTGCCCCCCAGAGGTCATGGTGCAGGACAGGAAGTATAAAAGCCCAACTGCAGAGCTCACTTGAAAGACAGCTGGTGGAGAGGCCAGATGCCTGTGGTCTAGCTCCGGTTTGGGAGACGCCGGCAGGCTGCGGCCGACCCGAGGACTGGCCGGGCCAGCCAAGCCTACCCCTGGCCAGCTACGCCGAGGAGCAGTCAAGCCTACCCCTCGCTAGCTACCCCAAGGAATGATGGTACTGGAAACCTCCGAGGACACCGCCCTAACCCAATTACCTTACGAGGGGGAGTCTGGAAGTAGCCCGGGGGCAGCCAACCCTGGTCTGGCCACAGCACTGCCAGAACCAATGTCAGTGTGTTGCGGTCAGGATCTCCACTGACACAGCAGCGAGTCTTCTGCCACTGCTAGGGCCCCAGGCTGGGACGCAGTGAAGTGGGTGGGCCTGCGTCCCCCCTGCCACCCCACTCACGGGTGGCAGTCTCCCCCTCACACCAGACACTCAGAACCAGGAGATCATGACTGTTTGTTTGCTGCCCCGGCCTGACCCAGGGCCTGGGCTTCTTTTGAAATATTGGCTCAGCCCCTGCCTAAGGGCCTGAGCTCCTGACTGTTTGTTTGCTGCCTTGCCCTGACCCAGGGCTCATAGCAAACTATTGCGAGGCAGTGAGATACCGCGGAGGGACGAGCCCCGGCCGAGCCCTTCTACACACCCCCACTCTGAACTTTAGGGTACAGATGTGGGGACGTGCATGAGATAACCCCTAAGCTTATTTACCAGCTTAGATCTAGTAGCTGCCAGCACCAAATAGTTTAAACAAACGTTTATGGGAGAGTCATTTGGAAACTCTGTCTTTCCCCCAAATATTTCCCCAGTCTTTATCCCCCCTTTCCTGGCAGGATTGAGACTGATTCACCTCCCACCAATCCCTGGTGAGTCCAGATCCAAACCCCTTGGATCTTAAAACAAGGAAAAATCAATCAGGTTCTTAAAAGAAGACTTTTAATTAAAGAAAAAGGGTGAAAGGGATACCTCTGTGAGATTAGCATGCAAGATAATCTCACAGACAACAGATTCAAAACACAGAGGATGTCCCTCTGGGCAAAACTTTAGTTATACAAAGAAACCCAATTTGATTCTCCCTCTATGCAAAAAGAAGTCACAAAAGAAAATAAACATAATCTAATACATTTCTTCTCTAAACACTTACTACTTTTAAGAAATGTTAGATGGCTGATTCCTGGATTCTTCACTCCGGCACAAACTTACTGAACAGACAACAGATTGATTTCCCTCCTCCCTCTTTTAAAATATTTTATCTTCTTATTGGTCCTTCTGGTCAGGTGTCAGCTAGGTTATGTGAGCTTCTTAACCCTTTAGAGGTAAAAGAGGAGTTAACCCTTAACTGTCTGTTTATGACAGATCCTCTGATCACAATTCTCACTCCCCTCTGATGTTTAAGAACCCCAATTTCAGGTCCCCATATGTTGAAATTGGATCAACAAGAACATTTGGTTCTTCAACCTCAGACTTCTCTGAAGGAGATTCAAATCCACTTAGAAGGCATGAATATCTCTCACATTGCACCTGTGTGCATTCCCTTGATTGGAACTAGCCATAAGGGTTAGGATGAATGGGTAAGAATATGGCAAGGGGCCGACCATGTAAATAGAGTAAAAAGGGAATTAAGTGATTGGATTGCACCTGTAGGAACAGGAATCTCTTTAGTTGATGCTGCAAACATAGAAGTTGTGGCTAATAAACTATCATATGCCACCAAAAATATAGGAAAGATGGGAACCCCGTTAACAGCATCTTTAAAACAGTTAAGTGCGGAACAGCAGTTAATAAGTAAGGTATTTCCTGGGTGCGAAAGACTCAGAGAAAAAGATGAAGAGTTAATGATGTCTGGTGTACAGTCCCTCCAGAATAATGTCTCATTGAACTCAGCATCTGAGCAAGCTCAGGCTCTCACCCAGAATGTAATCATGGGAATGATTTCGCAAGCCATAGCAGGACAAATTCCCATGCAGGCAATCAATGATTCGGCCCCATGTAACGGAGGAAGAATTAGTCCTCTGCTATTTTCTAGGAATTAATGTGTGACCTCATCTGCAGTAACATTGTCATGTTGCTCTGCCTTTTTTTGGAAGATGTTAAGCTTCCAGTTGATGATCCATGCTCTCTTACTGCTGTGGGTCATGTCCACGCTCCCAATGAGATTCTTCCATGACTTCGGTTTTCTGTTTTTCCTCCTTTAGTGCAGAGACCAGCTCTTTGCCGGAGGGGTCTGTTTTGAAGTTTGCATCCCAATCCAATATCTCAGATGTTAGTCCTGGCATGTAATTTGTTCTGCAGCCTTGTGGAATATACTTCTTCAACACAGTATGCACCGCATTGACACACTGGTCATAATTTTCTGGTATTGGTTTGATCTTTCTTACAACGGCATCAAAGTCACTGGTGAATCCCTTCCATTCACTTTCTTAAAATTTAAGCAGTGCCAAAATGGTACTGAGTTTGGCATTATGGCTGTAAATGTGGAATTGGACCCAGCCTGTCCAAGCGTACTCTATTCCGGTGCGGTGCCCATGGCATATAAGGGTGAAAGTTTGGAAGAGCTGCTCGACCCAGTCTGCTGAGTCCAGGGACATATAAGAGGTCAGCTTGGGAGTGCTGATTGACCTGGTCCACTGTGTTTGTGTGTGTGATTGTGATTCCGGGGCTTGGGGAATCCAGCCCTGGGGAACCTAGGTCCTGCAGGATAGCTCCATTGGGAGGGAACTTGCAGAAGGGAGAAGTAGAGCTCTGTATGAAAACATATGTGACACAAGCAGTACATTAAGAGAATTGCAGAACACCCCCCATCCCAGAAGAGTAACCCTAATAAATGAGCCCATCCCAAAGTAACGGGCAAATCTGGTAGCAGCCAGCAGCTCCAGGGGTCCCTCTTGCTGCCTGCGGTGCCTGGGAGTGGCAGGTATCGCCCCTGCCGCTCACGGCAGCCAGGAGCTCTGGGGGTCCCCCCTGCCGCCCACAGAGGTAGAGAGCTCCAGGGGTCCCCCTGCTGCCCATGGCGGATGGGAACTGTGGGGGGTCCGCCTGCAGTGGCAGGGGACCCTGTAGCTTCCAGCCAGCACTGGCTGAAGTCACAGAGGTCTTTGGAAGTCACAAATTCTGTGACTTCCGTGACTAAATCACAGCCTTGATTATGATCACTGGCATTTGTCATGTTCAAGGTTATGCGGGTGTGACCAAAAGCACCCCTATATTCACACCCTGCACACTCTTGTAGTAATCTTTGTACAAAACATGCCAGGTGAGATATCATTTGAAAACTAATCTCTCCTTGGTCCATAATATCATGGTGAAATGTATGTAGCAATATTATGTTTAAAGTTATGAAATCCCCCTATATGACATTATTAGTACGTGTTGAAAAGCACACAGCCCTGCCTAAGCAAAAGTTGTTAAACAGGTCTACCCTAAGCAAAGGAATGTGTGTTTGCCTCATGTTAAGCTATGTAGAGCATGAGTACCAACCTTAGGGCAGACTGTTAAGAAGCAGGGCACAAACCCCAAACTTGTTGTGAGTTCTATACTTAGATTTCACCAACCATGGGTCAAGTATGAACTCCTCACGCACTACAACCGCCTTAATTTGTCACAGTCAATCCCTTGGGTACTCCGAGCTATCTTGCCACCCAGGCAAGTTTGTCTTTGTGATAGATGGTCCCTTGCACCAAAAATCACAACAATATTCAGGTTACTCCCAGTGCCAAAGGACCAATGGCTTCTCCCAGCTCAGTTGAACTTCAGCTCTCACACTAAAGACAATGCTTGTAGCTAATCCTATAACAAATTAACTGAAGATTTATTAACTAAGAAAAAAATGAGAGTTAGTTACAAGGTTAAAGCAAGTAAACGTACACACACACCCATGAGTTACAGTCAGGTTCCAAAGCATAATAGAAGTGGCTATAACGTACATTGTGGTTAAGTCCATTAATGACTATTAGCCAGGACGGGTAAGGAATGGTGTCCCTAGCCTCTGTCTGTCAGAGGGTGGAGATGGATTGCAGGAGAGAGATCATTTGATCATTGCCTGTTGGTCCACTCCCTCTGGGGCACCTGGCATTGGCCACTGTCGGTAGACAGGATACTGGGCTAGATGGACCTTTGGTCTGACCCGGTATGGCCTTTCTTATGTTCTTATGTACAAGCTCTGTATGTCCTTTAGGGCTATTCCAGGCAAAGCACTGGGGAGCTCTTGCTTATGTTGATAAATTTTCACTCCTCAGAGTTCAAGCAGCAAAGAGATATAGTTCTGTCTTGTCAGGGATTTGTATTCCCTTCCCCAGAGGTCAGGCTTATGGGACGAGTCCAACTGCACATCTCCTCTTCATGGGTGTGGGGGGTGCAAACAACAAAGGCTTTGGTCTTTGATGTTTCACAATGGCTCATTTGGTTTCAATGGGCCCTCTTGGTGAGCAGGACCCCACACCTTCTGTAGGAAGCCAGCATTTCTACATTAATTAAGGCACCTTTCCTGTTTTATAACTTACACAAGTACAGAGGATTACAATGAAAACACGTAATATGGCTTTATAACATGGGGTACAAATGATATAAATAAGATCAATACAAGGGTTGCCAGGTGTCCGTTTTTTGACTGGAACGCCTGGTCAAAAACTGACCCTGGTGGTTCCAATCAGCACTGCTGACCAGGCCATTAAAAGCTGGTTGGTTGCGCACCGGGGCTAAAGCAGGCTACCTGCCTGCCCTGGCTCCGCTTGGCTTCTGGAAGCGGCTGGCATGGCCAGTTCCTAGGTGCAGGGGTGTCCACAGGGGCTCTGTGTGCTGCCCCTGCCCTCGTCACTGGCTCTGCAGCTCCCATTGGTGGTGGTTGCCGCCAATGGGAACTGCGGGGGTAGCGCCTGTGGGCGTGGGCAGCACGCAGAGTCCTCTGGCCCCTCCGCCTAGGACCCGGACATGCCAGCTGCTTCCAGGAGCTGCATGGAGCCAGCGCAGGCAGGGAGCCTCATCCCTTACCCTCTCCCTCACCCCAACTCTCTGCCCCAAGTCAGAACTCCCTCCCAGAGCCCACACCCCCTTCCGCACCCAAACTTCCTGCTGCACCCCCAACCCCCTGTCCCAGCCTTGAGCCCCTCTTGCATCCCAAACCCCTCATCCCCAGCCCCATCCCAGAATCCACACCCAGTCGGACCCCACACCCCCTCCCGTACCTCAACTCCCTGCCCCAGCCCTGAACCCACTCCTGCACTCTGAATCCCTCATTTCTGGCCCCCCACCCTGGAACCCGCACCCCCAGCCGGAGCCCTCACCCTCTCACACACCCCAACCCCCTTCCCCAGCCCAGTGAAAGTGAGTGAGGGTGGGAGAGAGCGAGTGATGAAGGGAGGGGGGATGGAATGAGTGGGGGTGGGGCCTTGGAGAAGGGGCGGGGCGGGGCAAGGGTGTTCGGTTTTGTGCGATTAGAAAGTTGGCAACTCTAATCAATATATGCAGCATCCTACAAGCATTTCATAAAGTCTAAACACTAAACACATTCTTACAAATGTTACATCAATTTTAATAATACTAACACACAGGTGAGCTGGACTGGTTTCTAGCTATGCATTTGTCAGTGTTCAGTGGGGCCTTGGCATGAGCTGGCACCTGGTCTGTCAGTGTCACAGTTCAACTTACATATAAGTAGTAAACAGGGCAAGCAGGACAGGAGGGGGAGAAGATGGCAGAAGACAGAGCAAATTTGCATTTCAAAAAAGACTGGGGAGGAAGAAAGAGCCTGGAGCCTCCTTCACTACTAGACTCGGTTCTTTGAGTGCTTGAATAAACTTTACTTTGAAACATAGGCATGCGCAGCACATTTCACCCAGGGAATTTTTTTTTTAAAGGCGAACATCATAAAGGTTGGGGTGTGGGAGGGAGTCTGGGGTGTGGGAGGGGGGTGCCGCGTGCAGGAAGGGGCTCAGGGCAAGGGATTGGGGCAGAGGAAGGGTGCGGGATGTATGAGGGGGCTCAGGGAAGGGGGTTGGGGTGCAGGAGGCGGCTCAGGGCTGGAGGTTGGAGTGCAGGCAGGTGGCTCAGGGCACGGGGGGTTGGGGTGCAAGGTACAGGCAGGGGGCTCAGGGCAGGGAGTTTGGGTGCGAGATGCAGGTAGGGGGCTCAGGGCAGGGGGTTGGGGGGAAAGGGGGGGTAGGCTGTTTGCAGGCAGGCCCCAGGCTGGGGATATGAGCTCCCCTGTCCTGGCGGGCAGGCTTGGGGGCTGGGCCAGGCCAAGGGAGCCAGGCTGGGCACTTGGGGCCGGGCCAGGCAGACGGGGCCGGGCCAGGCCGGATCACAGCAGAGCTGGGCTGCTCCTGGAGCTGAACTCAAGGCCGAGGGAGCTGGGCCGGAGCCCCCGAACAGCGCCGGGGAGCTGAGCTCGCAGGTGGGCTCCGGGGGGGCCTGTGGGCCGGGCTCGCCCCCTGCTCTGGGCCCGCTGGCTTAAGGTGGGCTGGGCTCGGGGGTGGCCTGGGAGCTGCAGGTGGGTTTGGGGCCCCGGGCGCTGGAGGGGGGCAGCTGTCTTGGGGGCAGGGGGGCTGCAGCAGTGCCTCTGCGAGCCACCTTAAGCGGCTGTGTAGGTGCTGCCAGGTGGAAGGCTGCCAGCGAGCACATGGGGCTGTTAACATCTAATCTTCCTTTCAGACCCTGTTGAGTGGAACTTCCAAAGAGATAAGTATGAGGATGTTCCACCCCAAAAAATGTCTTGTTGTATTTTCCTTTTTAAGGTGATGTGGCCACCACCATGATTTTTTCCCATTGCCAGTATGTGTTTTTCTACAGTGTGTTATAGAAACATAGTTGATTGATAGCTGGGCTTTGCGTAAAAGGCAGTGACAGGATGACACAGGATGATAAAATCTTTACACACAAACCCAAGTGGCTGCCTCCTTCTACATACAGGGTGCATGTCAGGTAATCAGCTGTGTGTGCTGAAGAACACTATCATTTTATGGACAAAGGTCTGTCACATTCCTTGTATTTATTTTAAATGACAAAGGTGCTAGACCGTCTGCTTGTCCCAGGCACTAGTGCAAAATCAACTGGTATTTCTTTATAGCAGCCAGCTGTGGCCTGCATGCCAGGTTGTGAAAATGAAGCTTTGATGCTTGTGACCTCACAAGAACTGCTCTTTCCCAGTATCCCCGGAGGGTGCAAAACATGCCTTTTTAGGAGGACCCCCTTCTCCATCCACAGCCACTTGCAGTCTCTTGTCGGTGGATTTCAGGGGGGCAAAACAAGGCCTATGAAACACTTAAGTCACAGTCAAGCTCTAACTTTACACTTTAAATGGGATTTAAGAGTTGTGCAAGCCTTATTATGCAGGGGCTACATTTTCATCCTATGTGAACTGGTGTTCAGCAATGATACTTACAGAGTGACAATTCTGAAGATCAGAAAACTAAAAATCCTTGTGATTAGTTGTGGAGTAAGCACTACTCACCACGATTAAAGGCAGCAGAATCTAGCCCTGGATATTGTGGTAACATAATTGCTTGCATTAAGTTTTTTTTACATTTTTTTTTCTCTCAGCTCAAAACAAATACACTGGCTTTTTATGTTTTAAGCATCCTTATACTGATATTTGAATATAAAGCGATTTCAAAACTTGATCTTCAATCTCCCTTTTCTCGGTTGTCTTATAAAAATTAAATCTTTTTCCTTTCCTAATGGATGGTGTGCATGGGCTATCTTCATTCACTGGGCTTTATACTTGAATATGTTGTGCACTACATTCCCTGTATGGGTTAACGTCAGCCACCTGCTGGGTGTATTCGGTAAGGCACATTTCTTTTATATTCCTTAGAAAAACAGACAGATAGACGTGCTCTCTCTCTCTCTCTCTCACACACACACACACACACTCACATATAGCGTTAAAATATTGTTAAGATTGCTACCGCAAGTAGATAAGGTGTTTAAAACATATTAAGAACATTTACAGTTCGTAAAACCCAAGGGTGAAATGTATGGAAATGATTTTGATAGACAGTCTAATACCCTTGCATTTCTCTGGTGTCCTATGTGTCTGGTTACTCTAAGTCAAGCCGTATGTACTTTAGTTAGGGTGACCAGATGTGCTGATTTTATAGGGACAGTCCCAATATTTGGGGCTTTTTCGTATATAGACTCCTATTATCCCCCACCCCCTGTCCCGATTTTTCACACTTGCTATCTGGTCACCCTAACTTTAGTAGAACTAGCAGCAGGGCAGCACAAACTGGCCAACTAGGATTCCATCACAGTATGCAGCCAGTCACTCCAGAGTCGCTTGCTCCCTGCCTGCCTGCCTGCCTGCATACCTACCTACTTGGCCCGTCCTGAAGCCCAATAGGTACCTACCTGGCCCGGCCCCGCTCACCGTGTCCCCATGAAGCCCTGGAAGAGTGGGGGGGGGCAGCACAGGACTCTGCACGCTGCCCTTGCCACGTCTCCAGGTACCTCCCTTGAAGCTCCCATTGGTCGCAGTTCCCCTTTCCCAGCCAATGGGAGCTGCGGGGGGCGGTGCCTGGAGCAACCTCCCCCCCCAGGGCCCAAGGGACGTGGTGCGGTGCCGGTCGCTTTTGAGAGGGCATTAGGGTGTGCCTGGGCACACCCAGCACACCTAATGCACATGCCTATGCTTTGAAATGTAACCCCACAGAAGAATCCACTTCAAAGGTTCACTGGACTATAAAAGAAAGGGGCAGAGAACCCCAGGTTCTCCCTCTTTCACCTAAGAAAACAAAGGCGCCAGCACTTTTGGGCTTCTGGGAGAAATCCTGACCAAGGAAAGGGTGAGTCACCATCTTGCTTGAAGACTGTGGTGAGAAAGGCCATCTTAAACAAAGCCTTGAACCAAAACTAGCTTAAGTTTTAGACTTTTAGATGCATGTTTTCATTTTATTTGCTTGTACCATTTCTAATTTTATCTCTTATACCTGAATTCACTTCAAATCCTCTCTTCTTTTGTTAATAAGCTTGTTTATTTTTTTTTATATAAAACCACACTGCTGTGTTTAAACTGAACTGTTTGGTAACTCCAGTTAAAGTAACAAACTGTTGAATATTGATTCCTTACAGAGGCAACGGACCTCTAATATCCTCTGCCCAGGAGAGGACTGGACAGTGCAGAACACACATTTTGGGGGAAATTGGAGACTGGGAGTGTGTTGGAGTCACCCTGCAAGTAGTAACCAAGGCTGCTGGAAGCCAGAGTGTGATTGGTGTGTTGCCGACAGGCTGCTGGGGTCAGAGCTGCCGGGTCAGGGCTGTAGCTATACACAGACATTCAGGGTGTGACTGCATGCTGGTAGGCAGTTTTCGACTAGCCCAGGTTCAGAGCTACAATAGCAAAGCATTGTGAGGCACCCAAGGTTGTGTGGCAGGTGATGACACAACCCCCACTGGATTGCACCTCGGAATGTGACAGTGGGCTAGTGACCTTGAATTGTTTGCACAGAAGTAGTTGTAGGGAAAATGCCAGCAATATCTACAGTTAGGACTTCAGTGTCACAGGGCCGCCCAGAGGATTCAGGGGGCCTGGGGCAAAGCAATTTCGGGGGCCCTTTCCATAAAAAAAAGTTGCAATACTATAGAATACTATATTCTTGTGAGGGCCTCTGCAGGGCTCAGGGCCTGGGGCAAATTGCCCCACTTGTCCCCCCCCCCCCCCCCCAGGTGGCCCTGCAGTGTCATCATTATTGGTCATAGATGTTGTGTTGGTGAGAAGATCAGGTTTGCCAAAAATGGCAGTGCCATATCGCTCGTGTGGTCTCTTGATGGCCACATTCATTCTGAGAACCCAGGTCAGTTGTTAGTCCCAATGTGTGTCTCCTGGAGGCATAACACCTGACAGTTATAGTCAGTGCACATTTTGGCTATAAAGTCCTGTTTGGCACCCGAGAGCCCTTCAACTGATATTATTGTCAATGCCAGGCCTGATGAGGAGCTTTTTGAAGGACACTGATGACTGCATCAATCTTCAGGTACAGGTAGTCAGTTATACTGATGAGACAGCAGGATTCGCAGATTCAGAGAATCTGGCAGGGGCTGCAACAAACGCTCCTGCTATGACTCTGGTTTATCTAGGTTATATCAATTTGTTTAAAACTCTTGTTTTCACACAATCATGTTGTTTTAACTTATTCAGCGATTGGACCCAGGTCATGGGACCACATCCGCATCTGGGAAAATGATGCAACCCCATGTGTACTTTAAAAAATAAACAGCTATAGAGCCCAGAGGCCCCAATCAAGATCAGGGCCCTGCTGTGCTGATCCCTGAACAAAATTGTACAATGACATAATCAGTGGAATCACTAGTTTACATACTGTTACCCCTTTTTGACCCAGTGGTTAGCCAGTTTTGGTGGTCTAGCAGATTGTTTCATTCGGAGGAGAAATTGTTGGTGGAGTCAGGTATTAAGTGAACCCATTGCCGCCCCATTGAAGGGGAAACTGAGGCAGGCCTCAGCAGAGTCACACTGGGCCAGAAGGTACAGGGCGGGCATGATCTTTTACACTTGGGAAGATAACATCACTTAATTCACATTTGAAAGCTTATCTTCACAGCTAGGAGGAATAGAAGTTCACTTTTTTTCAAAAGAGAACAGGAAATGAGAGGGGAGAAAAGAGCAGAGGAAACTTTAAAAGTTTTGCTGGTATTGCTATTTCAGTTAGGAGCGTGAAAAAAATCACTTCTCTAACTGATGGAGCTATGTTTGTGAAAGCTCTAGTGTAGACATAGATATACTGACAAAAAAAAGAAGAACAGGAGTACTTGTGGCACCTTAGAGACTAACAAATTTATTAGAGCATAAGCTTTCGTGGACTACAGCCCACTTCTTCGGATGCATATAGAATGGAACATATATTGAGGAGACAAAAAAGTCCTTTTGCCAGTATAGCTTATGTCATTTGGGGAGCTTGTATAAGCTATACTGGCAAAGAAAAGTTTTGCCAATAGAGGCTGCATCTCCACTAGCAGAGTAATGTATAGCTATACCAGCAAACACTTTCTAGTGTAGGCAAGGCCTAAGTTTGTGCAGAATCTATGCCACTCAAGTCTCATAAATGCAACAACCAGACAAGCCTGTCAGATGGGTACAAGGGTGGGTAGTAGAAGCTGACATTATTACATACATTTGAGTAGGTCTCAGATTCCATCCACAATGGAACCTGTGGGCTTACCACAAAGGAACTTTCCAGTGGCACTAGGTAATCCAGTACACTAGGAGCTTGAAAGTCTGCAAAGCAGGGGTATCATAGCACCTATATGCATCATGAGGGTGATAAAAAAAAGCCATTAAGCAAATTATGTATCTGCATAGATCTAAAGCCACAGAACCGGACATTGAAAAGATTCCAGTATCTGCCCAAAATTGATGAAAACTTGCCAGAACTTTCCAAAGCCAGAAACTTTATTGTTTGAGATGTAAAGAATGGGTTTTTGGCATCTGTGATATTCCAGGGCGCAAGCCAGACAAGTGAGAGGCTGCATCCTCACTGCCCTGCAATCTGGAGTGTCTTGCAATGCCTTGCTGCTGTAGCTCCCAATCTGGACTGTTCACAAACAACCACCAGCATGCAGGTCACACCCAAATGGGTTTGTGTAAAGCCAAAGCTCTGCCCCAGCAGTTCTGAACCCAGCAGCCTGTCAGCACACACCAGAAACACTCTGGCTTCCAGCAGCCTTGGTTACCATTTACAAGGTGACCCCAACACACTCCCACTCCCAAATTTTTCCCCAAAAATGTATGTTCTGCACTGTCCAGCTCTCTTCTGGACAGTCCGTTCCTCTAGGGGAATCATATACAACAGCTTAACACCTTAAATGACATTACCCAAACCATTCACAATACTGGATTGATTTTCATTAAAGAATAAAATGTTAGGTTTTAAGTGAGCTCAAGTAATGAGGTATAAAAGTCAGAAATGGTTCCAAGGAAAACAGAGATAAAACTCTTTCTGCTGCCTAACCTAACAAACTACACTTGATTCAAAGTAAAGTCCTTACCGCTTACTTCTAACACATTATTGACCAAGCTTTCAGATCAGGCCTCCTTCTCTAAAGTGCAGCATTGCTTTTTTTTTGTCTTCTTAGGTACTAACCTCACATACAATGTTGCTACATATATTTCACTATGATAAGCTTGACCAGCGAGTTATTAGCTTTTAAATGATACCTTAGTAGGCATATTTTGCACAAAGATTATTACAGTCAGGGTCAGCTCCAGGCTGATGACACAGTGCTAGCAGTTTTGACAATAGGAAATATTGGCCTGTTTCGAACTAAATGAAGTCTAGAACCACACTCTTTAATTTAAATAAAAAACTAAACAGAACAAATGACTGAGATTTCTTTTTGTCTTCCTCAAGAATGGAGAAGGTTGTTGCTTGTCTATACAGAAGGCCTAACGCGCTTTATAGGCTGATTTGCTTCCCCTGGGCTGGAAGTGGCGCTACCCATTTTGTAAAATGGGGCAAACTCTTTGACAACTCAATAGAAGGTCAGTAATTTTTGTGTATGACAAGTACAATTTAATAACGATGGGCCATCTGGACAGGATACTAACATGCAGAGTAGTAAGATCTTAAACAGAATATTCTCAGCCCTAGTAAAGAGAGCTGAGTTATCTTTCTAATAATGTTCTTACCAAGGCTCCCTCCTGCAAAGTGCTTAATACCTCCATTGGGATGTTGAGTTCCCTCAACTCCTATGCCACTGCAAAGCAGGTCCCAAGTTCCTGGGTTCAAAACATGAATATATCTACCTTCAATTAAATTTCTTTCTCAAAGCTAAAACAGGCTTGACTCTTTTAGAAACAGATCTGTTAAATGGGTCAGCAATACAGTAACATGTTTGGTTATATTTAAAAAAATGTACATGCAGCAAAAATGCTCAAAAAGGATATTTAAAAATTCATTTCAGTATGCTGGGAAGCTACAGACCCTTTTCCTGTGCAGAATGAATTGAAGTTAGCTAAACTTCTCTGCATGATTCTACATTCTCTGTATCAAAACCAATGTCACACAATGGCTTCCCATGGCTATCACGTTGTATCAGCTCTGGAAAAGGTTCATACTTGCACTTTTTTGAAGGGGAGAAGCCATGGCTATTTTCCAGACCTTTCACAAAGAAAAGAGAATAATCTGGCATTACACGAGAGCATTAGCATTGAAATAAAACCAGTCCCCTAAACGCTGAATACCTCCAGTGAATTGCTGTGCCAGTCACATCCAGTTTTCCTTGAAGTAAAAAAAAGTCTTCTGTTTAGATGGAAATACTTCCAGAAAAGCTACTGGGAGAGGGGGGCCTCAGAACAATTGCAACTACTGTTGAGTAAAATTCAGAGAGCAGCATGCGCTTTCAGAACTGTCTTAACTTTGCTCAAAAAAGTTATAAAAGGCCTGACCCTATATTTTTGTCCTGCTATCTATTATGTTATGTGGTGGCTTATTTTAAGTACAATACTTTTTGCTTCTTGGTGTGTGTGACCCCTCCTGCTTCCATGTGACCTTTGAGGGACACGTCCTATGAAAAGGAGAATGAAAAAAATAGTAACATATTTTTACAATTTAACCCATTGTTCAGTTGCCCAATACAACAGTGGGGTAAAAATCCAGGGATGGTCCTTTGAAGACCAAGCTGCTGAAAGGAATATATAACCATGTCAATAAACATCATGATTCCAAGTTCTACTATGGGTAATAAGTGAAAAGCCTTCAAACTAAAAAAGATTGCAGTAAAGGATGTGCAAAAGAGTTACCAATAGAGTTTAGGATTCTAGCGAGACGGTTTTTTATATAGAGAATTTACATACTAGTTATTCTTCAACTAAAATGCTGATTATTATTTATATTACAATAATACCTAGAAGCCCCACCTAAGATCAGGGGCCCATGTGCTAGGGTGCTGTCAAGACGCCTAGTAAGAGACAGTCCCTGTCCAAAGATCTTACAATCCAAATAAACTGGACAAATAATAGTTGGGAATAAAAATATTAATACCAAGCTCTTGAGTGAAGCCCATGTTGCCCTTTACATTTTAACCACTGAGTTAAAACTTCACCTAATCATTATCATCACTAATGTAAAAACCTTCCTTTATGTAACTGGCTGTTAATATTTGCTTTCTGCAGAATAAATAAAAACTGTGTGGTTAATTTCTGTTTTGGTAATCTAAAGGCATGAATTTTAGAGTGACCTGAAATGACTATAATTTTCTTTTCCCCTCTAGTGTATTCTGTAAATCTTCCTGGAAGAGGCTCTCGTGTTAATGAACCTTCTGCAAAAGACATGAAAACTATCGTTAATGACATTACTAGTGTTTTGCTTCAAGACGTGCAAGAGAAACCTTTTGCATTTTTTGGTCACAGGTAAAAAAATCTTTTAAAATATGTGGCAAAGGAGCCTAAAATCTGTGGCCGGATACTTAGGCTTTAGCTAAACTGGCACTTTTATTCTTAAAACCATTGTCACGCGGGGGTGTGAAAAAACAACAAAAGTTTACCGACCAAAACCACCGGTGTGGACAGCGCTTT
The DNA here is from genome assembly GCF_027887155.1 of Malaclemys terrapin pileata. Classification (NCBI taxonomy): domain Eukaryota; kingdom Metazoa; phylum Chordata; order Testudines; family Emydidae; genus Malaclemys; species Malaclemys terrapin. The sequence continues at coordinate 245,539,864 of NC_071506.1, forward strand.
GTCGGCGGGAGCCACGCTCCCAGCGATGAAACTACCGCCCATCGGAGGTGGTTTTATTTTGATAAAGATCAGGTACACAGTGCACCTTACAACGGCATAGCTACAGCGGCAAACCTGTGCCCTTGTAAGGTGCACAGCGTAGACAGTGACTTACTTAGCTCTTTCCCCCAAGGCAGAGTGCTGGACTGGCTGAAACAGAATCATAGTGTAGATCTACACAACAAATGCTACAGCAGCACATTTGTACACACTAGAGCTATGAAAGAGTTTTTCCCATTGTGACTGATATTCAATTTGTGATCCACTATAACCCCCAGATCCTTTTCTGGAGTACTACCATCTAGCCAGTTATTCTCTATTATGTATTAGTTCAATATCCTGTTTTTGAAACTAAGTATTTTGCTTAGTTATTACCTAGACTCTGACCTCCCTTTTTTTATAAGGAATGGTGGCTAAACTGGGTCTACTTCATGAGCATATGCCTGGAAGGAGACTATTTGATATATACCAATCCAGTTGGGGCTGTGGTATAGCCAAGTGGTATGTAGTGTCTGCCATTTCTGTGAAGCAGTCTGATATTACCAGTAGAAAAATCTGCTGAGTACTTTTGAAACCATCAACTGCAAGGAGCTGTTTGTCCTACTAGGATTGTTCCAGAGTAGATCTACTTGCAGATGTGGAGCTTGGGTGATTACACACCTATCCTGAAATCACTTCTATATGGATTCTAGTGGTGATCATGTGTCATCTTTGTTGTTCAGTGTACAAGTGGAGCCACTCAGAGAACTGATATGATACCCACCCTGAGATATCTGCAGTATGCCCAGATCTACATGACTGTGTCCCTGCAACAGAGCAGTGCCTTTCCTGCCTAGCTGAGTTTGCAAGGATGGATGTGGGACAGGTGGATGAGGCTCAGTGCAGATAAGACTGAGCTATTGCTTCTGGATAGTGGAAAACTTCTGGGGCATATTTCTTCCCCAGTAGCTCTCCTCTCTCTTAATGGGATTTACAGAACTGGATTCATGATTGAGCAGTCAGTTATGATAATAAGTGGAATATGGAGGCCCAAGTGGCTTTTTCCACTTTCAAAATATTGGACGTTTACTTGTTCTGAATGGAGATTTCTCCATAGTAATCCACACCTCTGTGTTTTACTGCAATGAATTGCTTTGGGATATCCTTAAGAACATAAGAAAGGCCATACCGGGTCAGACCAAAGGTCCATCTAGCCCAGTATCCTGTCTACCAACAGTGGCCAATGCCAGGTGCCCCAGAGGGAGTGAACCTAACAGGCAATGATCAAGTGATCTCTCTCCTGCCATCCATCTCCATCCTCTGACAGACAGAGGCTAGGGACACCATTCTTTACCCGTCCTGGCTAATAGCCATTAATGGACTTAACCACCATGAATTTATCCAGTTCTCTTTTAAATTCTGTTATAGTCCTAGCCTTCACAACCTCCTCAGGTAAGGAGTTCCACAAGTTGACTGTGCGCTGCGTGAGGAAGAACTTCCTTTTATTTGTTTTAAACCTGCTGCCTATTAATTTCATTTGATGATCCCTAGTTCTTGTATTATGGGAATGAGTAAATAACTTTTTCTTATCCTCTTTTTCCACCTCACTCATGATTTTATATACCTCTATCATATCCCCCCTTAGTCTCCTCTTTTCCAAGCTGAAGAGTCCCAGCCTCTTTAATCTCTCCTCATATGGGACCCGTTCCAAACCCTTAATCATTTTAGTTGCCCTTTTCTGAACCTTTTCTAGTGCCAGTATATCTTTTTTGAGATGAGGAGACCACATCTATACGCAGTATTCGAAATGAGGGCGTACCATTGATTTATATAAGGGCAATAATATATTCTCAGTCTTATTCTCTATCCTCTTTCCTTGAAAGCCAACTGTCAGCTAGTACATATTACAGAGCTTATGCCTGTCAAAGCACGTATAACATAAAGCCTTAACTAATAAATGACCACTCTCTGGGCTGCACAGTGTTTGGCCTTATCACCGAGAGTGACATGTGAAACAAACAGAATTGGAACTGCTCACTGTCTCACCCTGCAGGCCAGATCCTCTGCTGGTGTACATCGGCACAGTTCCATTGAGGCAGAGTACTTTCAGTCAACAACCTGTCTGTAGAATGCCTGCCACACTACATGCCAAAGTACATCAGTGGCACTGATGTGGGGGGATAAGTTATGCCACTTCTGAGATCTGTTTGCTTATGGCCATGATCTCTCTCTGGTATTTATATGGCCCCCTCATTGTAGAACTTCATAATCTTTATTGTATTCAACCTCACAATACCCCTGTGAGTCAGGGAAGTGCTACTAGCCCCATTTTACAGACAGGGAATGAACACACAGACTAAATGACTAGGTCAAGGTCATGATGTAAGTCTGTGGCAGAGCAGGGACTTGCGCTCAGGCTAAGCTAGTGCCTTAACCACTGGACCATCCTTTCTCTGTTGCTTTTTTGAAATTCTTGTTGTTTATGTATATCGGTCAGGGTTAGAACCTTGCAGGTACAGATACCTTCTAAATAAATGTATTAGAGTAATAATCATTACTTAGATTATGACTGTTTACTCCTAATAGTAATGTTGCTGCTTACATTAATAATGGAAGAGCAAATGGCTTTTGAAGGTTACTTAGTTTTCAAGGAATATTCAAAACATTCATTCATACTGAAAGCAAAGTGGAACCGTGAAAGAAGCAAAAGTGTTGCACTAGGTCTGATCTGCAATCTGATTTCTCTTTTACATGTGAATTGACTAACATCATTACTCTTTAAAGTTACTTCTCGGAATTCGAGACCTATAACACACTGCTCCAAGGTACCATTTTATGGTTTCTAAGAATGTTTACCACAGTAATTGCACCTTACTAGAGTTGGGATTCTAACTGTGTTTAAATGTGTCCTGCAAGATACGTTTAATCAGATTAATTTGGCTTCTCTTTTAAATGCAGTTTTGGATCCTATGTTAGTTTTGCAGTTGCAGTACACTTGAAAAAAAAATATGGACTACAACCAGAGCATCTTTTTATATCAAGCGCAGGTGCCCCACATGTAAGTGATATAATCTTTGATAATATGAAATAAAATAGCACTTAGCTATACAACTATCATGTATAAATTACTTGCTTTGGCTTTCTGATAAAGACATTCTTTTGGTAGTTTGGTTTCAGCATTTAGAATAAAAAATTACACCAAAAATTGAATAGCTTTTATATTTCTGTGTCCCTCACAAGCTACATTTTCAGAAACTGTTGTCTAGCAGCAAGAGACAGATACAAAGCTTTAGCAATGCCTTTTGTTATAGTCCACTTAATAACCACTACAGTGTGTTCTATAGAAGTGTTAGGGCAGCCTCTTTTCCACTCCAAGATTATCATCTCTATAAAGATTATGTGACTTCTGAAACCAACCAGCCGCTAACTCATAATGCAACTATTATACTGGGGACAGGGGAAAACACTACAGGTTAGATGTTCTTTAAGCTTCTTTCCCACGACTTAAATCTTTTAGGGACAGTTGTTTACAGTGTATTTTATGAAACACCTAATATATTTTATATGATACTTTCAGACACCATATTGTTATCCTCTCCACACAATAAAAGACCAAGACGAAGAAGAAATTATCAAAGTGATACAGTCTCTTGGAGGTACTCCTCCTGACTTTCTGCAGGACAAAGATATTATGAAACACTTCATTCCTGCATTAAAAGCAGATGTTACAGTTGTTCAGGCCTTTCTGTAAGTAGTACAGTTTTACAGTATATTCTGAGACTAGGACTATTCATTCATAGTCTAAAATAGAACATTCACCTGTACTGAGACCTATCACACAAGGCTCTTCCATTTTTGTCCCTGAATCTTTGTTTCCATGATAAAAGCATTTGTGTAATAGAAACAACAGCATAATTAAAGATCCAGCCTAGAATCTTAAAGGTAGAACAACTCCTTCTCCTTCAGTTCTTCCCCATCCCATTTATAATAAGTAAATAGCAGGTTGCATTCTGTACTAAAGAGTACATTGGCAAAGTGTTTTATTATGTTTTAGAGGGGGAAGAAAAAGATATTTTGTGTTTGGAGGGGGAACCTAGAGTGGAAAGATTCAAGTTCTCCTTTATGTTCACAGCTCTGAGGAACTGGTAATGGATGGTCTCTCTTGTGACCTTACATGCTTTGCTGGGTCTGAAGATTTGCCATATGATTTAGAAGGTAACTAGTAGCGTGCTTTGCCTTTAATATTTAGCTAGACTTCTGTTGAATCAGATTAATGAGCAGCTCTGTCCATAATCTCATTTTAATTGATATGGAAATATGAAGGATTCTTGCAGTATATGAGCCAGAATGATTCATAAGGAATTAGAAAAATTTCAATAAACTTGAAACAAGTTATGTAAAACAATTACACAAGTTGATATTTCTCTCATGCTTTACATATTTAATTCTCTTTCAGCATGGAAGGATGTAACAAGTGGAGATACCAGTATTCACAAGCTTCCTGGAGGACACTTTTATCTGCTGGACCCTGCTAATGAAATTTTCATGGCAGACTATATGACAAAATGTATAGAAACTGTTGATCTCTGAGTATATGTCTTTATTTTGCAGGGAGAGGGGTCAAAGATTAGTCCAAAGCAGTAAATAATACAAAACATTTTCTATACAACTTTACAACTACCACAGAGGCAAGGTAAGCAACTTTCTGTAGCAACAGGGCTAACAGTTGATGTATTAATACAGGTGCATCCTAGAGCCAAAGGTTTCTCCAGGATATAATTTATGATGATACTTAGGAAAATTCTGATTCTTAAAAATAAACAGCCAGTACATTAATTTGCTTCCCTGTGGTGGTTAGAGTTTGGGGCTGGTGGGAGGATGGTAGGCTAAAGCATTGCAAAGATAGTATGTCGGGCTTCAGTGGCTTCCCTCTGCCTTTACCATAGCTTAATCTGGCCCAATAAAGCATCTAAGCAAGAATAAGCTCTGTGGGGGTTGGAGGGACCCAAAGTTATTTCCATTTAAAATGTAGTTTTTCTACACCCGCATTTCTATGACTGTAATAGGGCTGGTCTACACTGGGGGGGCGGGGGGGAATCGATCTAAGATACGCAACTTCAGCTATGAGAATAGCATAGCTGAAGTCGACATATCTTAGATCGAATTAAAATTACTTACTTCACGTCCTCGCGGTGCGGCTTCGTTGACTCCGCTTTCGCCTCTCGCCATGGTGGAGTTCCGGAGTCGATGGCAGAGCGATCGGGGATTGATTTATCGCTTCTACACTACACGCGATAAATCGATCCCCGATAGATCGATCGCTACCCGCCGATCCGGCAGGTAGTGTAGACATACCCTAACAGAAGGGAGATATATTTGCGCAAGTATATTTATCCATTATTGGATCCAGGAAGTAACTAATGTTTCCTTTAAATCGGCACTCTTTGAGACCTCATTAGCCTGACTCAGCTATCTTAAAAACTACTCTTCTTTTTCTTTCTTTTTAAATCCCCCTCCCTGTATCCAATTACATCTTTTGGGAAAAAAAGACAGGTAAGTAGTTTTGTCTTCAGAATTTACTTTGGCTGGATAGGAAGAGGAATGTGATCTTTCTGCTTCCTCAAAAAAAGGGAAAAAGAAGAGACCGTTTAAAACCTTAAATAAATCTTGTAGGTAAAAATGTATTTAAAGTAAGTAAGTTAGTGTCTTAAGAAGTACAGTGCATGTGTAAATACTCCCTTGTAGGTAATTAACTCACGTTGGTAAATCTTAGTGTCAAACTAAACACGAAAATGTTAGTTTTGCATTTTTTTCCTCAAAAGAGTTAGTTCATTAGCTACTGAAAAGTTAATGAATTATTTATGGGAATTATTGTGGAGTATTTTAGATCCCATATTTTTCTATCATCTCTCTTGCTTTAGAAATATAGGCAGTCATGGCGTCCTCCTTTGATAAACCTGCAAAGGAAAATAGTAGTCATTACCTTTCCTTATTTGGTATTCTATAACATTGATTACTTAGTGTAAACTTAATGGTAAAAACACCTTTTTTAAGGTTCCATGCTTCCCATTTGGCTTTGGCTTTCAGATCTAGCATTCCTGGACACTCTGCCGAAAAAAAAACAAAAAATTCCACAAACATTTGTCGGTTGTTATTATACCATTTTACCTAAAGAGTGTTTAGTTTTAGTAAATTTACAGAATTAAATGTGTGTGTCGTGGTGGTGGTGGGGTTATGCACACACACACATATAAAGTACCAGTATCAATGTCTCCAACAGTAGATTGTTTGTAGAGTCCATATAGTTCCTTCAGCTCATCATCGCTTGGCCTCGTTTTTAATTTTTTTACATCTTCTGTAGCACTGTCGAAATCAGTGTGAAAAGCGGAGCGGGGGGGGGGGGAATCAAACAATGGCGTATTAGACATTTTAATCCCTATTTTGTGTGCTTTAGGCTTTGTAGCATCCTCATAAATTTACTAATTGCTTCCCTGTCATCAGTGATACATAAAGGTAAATTCCTCTCAATACTTCCCTAATCAAATTATACTTGGCCAGAAATTTGGCCAGCTTGGCTGATAAATCAACACTGTTAAAAGAAGCCAACACTCTCCTCCCAAATACATATTTTTGGCTAAATAATTGGAGCCATATACAGCCTAAGTGGTGAAATGGAATGTCACAGGTATGATCATGCAAGCTGCTTATAAATTCTATGAACTATATGTCATTCATATCCAGAATCTGAGTTGAGGGCAGGGATGCAGAGGAACTACCATGGTGGTGGTTGAAGCTTCCCCTGGGGGAGGCTAGCTTCCACTTCCGCCTGTGGCCCCACCCAACACTCTACCCCCGCTCTGCTCCAGGCCCCACCTCCACTTGGCCCCCCTCCCCACTCGGCTCCCCCTGCCACTGATTGCTGCCTTCTCCTCTCCTCCACCCTCTTCCCCTACGAGCCCCTCCCCCCCACTACTCCTCACATCCCTCCTCTTCTCCATGCCCCCTCTCCACCGCGAGGCCCCTACTGCTCACAAGGAAGTGTTGAGCAGCGGGGGCTTCGTGGGGGGTGGAGGGCAGGAGAGGAGGGACTCAGCCAGGCAGCGGCGGGCGGTGGGGGCCTCGGGGAAGGGGCAGAGCAGGGACGGAAAGAGGCGGAGCGCAGGCGGGGCCACCATGGCCCAGGTGTCTGGTGGCAGGGCAGCAGCGTCTGCACCAGGGGAGGCTTAGCCTCCTCTGGCCTATTATACCCCCAACTTATGGAAACTGCATCCAAGAAGTAGTCCAGGGAGCTGTAAAGCCCTTTGAAAAGATGCTGAGTACACTCCCACTTTGTTTTCAATTCTCTGCTGCCAGTGCAACTGTGTGTGCATGCATGGCAGTGGTGACGAAACTGTATATGGGGGGGCTAATGCAACAGTCAGTCTAACTGATGCATCACCCCTATATGCCAGAAGTGCAAGGACACATTGTAGCTACCCATTACATGAACACAAAGGGGGCGATTTGGGTTTGAAAGTCTCTTTTCATCTTAATCACACTGAGCTAGCTGCTCTCTGTCCCTATGTTACTGGTCCCAGTCAAGTCCTTAGTACAGAGTTCTCTACCCTTTTCCACCTACGTATCTTTCTGTGACCTCAGAGCTTCTGGTCCTTTTGCACTGGGTTAGCCCTGAAGTCTAGATAATGTAATTCACAGTCTGTTAGTTTCAATGATTTGTAAACCAAATACTTAACTCTATATAACAATGCAAAATTACTACATGCATTTTTTTGAAAGTTTCATCCAAAGTTTGCTATATTTGCAAGAATGACATTGTAAAACACTGTAGGGTATATGTTATACATATGTTTAGTATTTGTAAATTAAAATGTATTCCCTACAAGTTTGTGCTATAATATGCTATGTATTCAATAAAGTCACACAGTGTTCCTTTAGCTGTCAATTTGACTTCTGTGGCTTGGTCTCATCAGCAGGGATTGGGGAGTTGCCTTATCATCCTACCCAAGCAGGATGCAACCATCCTCTCCATACTGGGTGTCGACTCTTCTTATTCAGGTGAGAACTTCCCTTGCAATGGGAGAAGATGATTGGGAAGGATAATGCCAATTGGATTTGGAAGAAGCTGGCCAAGACGCTGAAAAAAATCTTCATTTTTGACAAGGTCACACAGGCAAGAGCGGTCAGAGATGCGGTTTTAACCCTGTGGTGTGTAGCTGTGCAAATTTCTGATTTGAAGTTATGGTTTCATACCCAATAGGAATCAGATTGGATGAGTGCATTTAATTTACTTCTAAATTTAGACACTTGGACACAAATCTCTGTGAAAAGGTGGGTTTTTTTTTTTTTTTTTTTTTACATCTAATCCTCAAGTGCTTTGCATTGGTTGAACATTCTACCCTAACTCTCCTAAAAGGATAAGAAAGTGGACACAATAGACTCACTGATAGCTTCTGCTGAACTACCATATGTACCATTGACATCAACCGTCATTATTCTAGCCGTCTTTAAAATGTTAATTGAGACATGCTTGTTCTGACACTGGTCACACTTAGGCAAAACAGTGAGGTGGCCAAATTTGCAGATGATACAAAACTACTCAAGATAGTTAAATCCAAAGTTGACTGCAAAGGGTTAGAAAGGGCTCTCACAAAACTGGGTGACTGGGGAACAAAATGGCAGCTGAAATTCAATATTGATAAATGCAAAGTAATGCACATTGGAAAACATAATCCCAACTATACATACAAAGTGATGAGGGTCTAACTTAGCTGTTACCACTCAAAACAGAGATCTTAGAGTCATCTTGGATAGTTCTCTGAAAACATTCACTCAATGTGCAGCGGCAGTCAAAAAAAGCTAATAATGTTAGTAACCATTAGGAAAGAGATAGCTAGTAAAGCAGAAAATATAAATATAGGATATATATAAATCCATAATATACCCACACCTTGAATACCTTCTATACAAGGAGGAACTAAAAAGACTGGAAATCTTCAGTTTAGAAGAGAGCCAACGCAAGGGGGTGGAAGGGTATATGATAGAAGTCTATAAAATCATGAATGGTATGGAGAAAGTAAATAAGGCAGTGTTATTTACCCCTTCACATAACACAAGAACTAGGGTGTTACTGGATTAAATTAATGGGCAGGAGGTTTAAAACAGACAAAAGGAAGTATTTCTGTACATAATGCAAAGTCAACTCATTGCCATGGAATGTTGTGAAGGCCAAAACCATAACTGGGTTCAAAAAAGAACTAGATAAATTCATGGAGGGTAGGTCCATCAATGGCTATTAGCCAAGGTGGCCAGGGATGCAATCCATGCTCTGGATGTCCCTCACTTGCAATGGCCAGAAGCTGGGACTGCAGGACAAGGAATGGCTCTCTTGATAATTGCCCTGTTCACTCCCTCTGAATCATCTGGCACTGGCCAACCATGGTAGCCGGATACAGGGATAGATGGACCATTGGGCTGTCCCACTATGGCCATTCTTATTTTCTTAACTATATAACAGCAATAATGTGTAGAGGGGTGTAGGAGAGGACCACAGTCTGCTGATTACCTGTTCCTGGAGTCTCAAGATCAAAGGCCCAAGCTCTGTAAAGGAAAGACTAACCTATTCATGCAAGTGCTACTTCTGAACTGAGGCTGTTATGAACTTGTAAACACAAAAAAACCAACCAAACAAACAAACAAACAAAAAAGCCAATGTTTTGTGGGATTTGAAGGACTGATTCCTACCAGAGCTCTTGTTGGAGCTGGATGTAATCCCTGGTAAGTTTATTAGCATGCATGTAGATTCTTTTAATGTTTTAAATGTTATCTATGTAATGCTTTCACCTTAAGAATGAATGTACTTGCTTATAAAGAGCTATGTGGTAATTATAACTGAGGGCAATTACAACTGTTCATAGTCTTTGGAGAGAAAGCAAAGCGCAGATGTTGGCTTGTTTAGGCAGTGTGGCTTGCTGAGGAACTCACAGTGTAGGAAACTGCAGCCTCAAAAAATCCCACTCCGGAGAGAGAGAGATATGGGACTTTGCCCAAGAGAGATAACATCAGGGGAACTGGGTGCCTAGAGTGGGTGCCCTTGGTGGACCACATGGGGGGAATGCAGGTGCAGTTGCCCTGAACGGTGCTACATAGAATGTGATTTTTGTAGAGTTACTGCATTAAATTCTATATCCGCAGGGAGTGAAATGATTTATATATTTTAACTCAGTGATTTATTTAATGTGAAAGTGCACCAAGTAAACAGATTTTATTTTGGTGGCATAAGTTGTGGTGAAGGGAAAGTACATGGTTTCCTTAGAATAATAAGTTAGCAGAGTATGCTATACCTAACTTGGGCAAAAATTATGTCTCCAAATACAGCCTCATCAGGCTCCTGAATATATAGGAAACCTGTATTTCTAGTGTTAAAATAATTATACCCATGTGATCTTTTCTCACTGTCAAAGCTAAATATGTGGTGCCTTTCAGTATCTTCTGAATGTTAATTGAACACGGTAAATTCAGTGTTCTCGAGGGAGTTACATTGACAATGAAAACTGCTTTAAGTTGACTATGTCTCGATTAAGAGTTAAAAGTGACTTGCAAAGAGGGGAAAATGTACTTATGGCTTTTTTGTTTATTTCTGAGGTGTGACAGTCTATACCGTATGCAAGTATGAATATTTTGTTGTGCAAAGGTCAGGGGGAGAGGTTAGGAGGGGAGGAAGGTGGTGTTTAGAAACACCAGGTATGATTACTTGTTTTGCCGAAAGACTAGAAAAGTAAAGTGCAAGCTTTCTCAACTCTCAGGGGTGGAGTTGCTGAATATTTCATAAAGAATTTTCCTCCCAAGTTTTTATCAGGTGTTTGGGTGTTTTTTGTTTTTGTTTTTTTTAAACATAATTAAGCCTCAATTCTGAACTGCAGCCAAGATGAGCTCAAAATTTTCACCAGGACTACCAGGTGAAAGTTATAATCTACAATGCTATCGGTCCTATAGTTTAAGTGCACAATTTGGAGTAAGTGGGATCACACTAGTTACATGCTTCATTGTCAGAACTTGTGCCTACTGTAGGGTCTCAAATGTAGCTTTCATGTGGGTTACAGGCTGTATTTCCCTGGTGCTTGCCTTTCAAGACAAAGTACAATTTCTGTTGGACTCTACACCCAGTCATACTGGTGGAATTTGTGGGCCACATCTCTGAGGTCTCATGAAAGTTACTGTTTAAAAACAGAAGCTACATTAGCATCTTAATGATTCAGTATCAATTACAAAAAAAAATCTCAGGCCCAACCTAATTAAAATATACCCAGACTTAATAAGTTAAATAAAACAAGAAATTGTCAATAAACTTTCCATGATTAACCTTATATCTGCCCATCCTTTCCTGACCAACTGGGCAGAAACCCCTCCTCCCACCAGCTGCCTCATGAAAGAGACTTGCATCTGCCCTGTTGCACATATATAAATAAATGAGAAGAGTAGGGGTTGTTGTATAGCCAACACTACCTATCCTGGAAGCCTATACCAGGGCTATATTAGGAAGGTGTATGAAGCATACTGTGAAGGGATGGAGCCACAATGTATACTGTAGATTAACACAAATTTGATCTATAATTGGAGGGAGGATATATGACCCATATTAGAATGGTGAACAGGTTACAGGGAGGTTTCCATCATGGCCATTTGGATAATGGATGGTGGCACCATAGTGCATCTCTCTTGACTGTAGAGGTTACCTACATAATGGTGAGACAGGTGGCTTCCGGCTTGTGATTGAAGGGTGAAGTAAGGAAGAATCTCTGCTCTGGATGTGGCAGGTGGGTTTGCAGTTTAAAAGCCATTGCCCAGTATTCTCACTAACAGAAAGAGAAGATTTGTCTGGAATCTGAAAATATACAGATTATTTTAAAGCCCTAAACTCTTTGGAGCAAGACCTACATCTCACTATATGTCTGGATAGAGACATAACAGGAAAGCAAGAGAACAGGTGAGAGGGAATAACAGAAAGCAGCAGGAGCTGAAAGGAGAGAGAGGAGGAGGAGCCTCTTAGGTACCTCTCTAGCACCCCCAGGAGCCTGGACTGATTAACACCAGCTTCTCAGAGAGCTTCCTGTTTCCTGCTGCTTCCCTGAACCCGCTTGAGGTCAAACAGACAATCAACTGAAGTAGTAGGAGCCAATTAGGCCCTTAAGACGCTGATATCTTCCCTCACTCAGGCCCTGCTACCAGCCTGTCCCCTTCAATTGAGTGTTAAGAGCCACTATAGCTGGCACAGAACAGCAGTCATGAGTGAAAGAAGAAAACGCCCCTCTGGGGCAGCATTCAGAAAAAGAAAGAAAGCAAAGGAAGCTTTTCTATCTACGCAGGAAGGCGCTCTCCTGAGATACAAAGACACAAGTAGAACAGGAGTACTTGTGGCACCTTAGAGACTAACAAATTTATTAGAGCATTTATTTATTAGATACATAGACACAAATGTTCACGGTGAGTGGTGGGCAGATCCCTGATCTTCCAGTTAGTCAGAGTGCAGGTGACCTGGCAGCTACTGCAGCATCCATATCTCCATCTCAAATGGATGTAACCATGCACATTCCTGAAGAAAAGTGTAAATCAGAGAAGAGTGTGGTGGAGGCGCAAGAAACAGCTGCTGCTGAGTTTAGTTCCTTAAGTCTAGATGATCCAGGAGCGTGGACCCACTTGAGCAGTAGCCTGAGGGACTTCCTTGTACTGCATAGGCCACAGCAAGTGAAAAACTTCATGTTCCCCAAAGACAATGAAAATAGAAGTTTCCATCCAACACATTACTGGCGTGAAATCCCCAATGGTGACAAAGTGAAGAGGCCATGGCTTATGTACTCAAAAACACAGAATGCTCCATACTGTTTTTGTTGCAAACTCTTCCAGTCTAATGTTCCAGCCACATTGGGTTCTACAGGAACAAGGACTGGAAAAATCTGGCTAGAAATCTGGCATGCCATGAGAAAGCAGCAAATCACCAGAGAGCACTCCATAGGTGGAAAGAGCTTGAGATGAGACGAAGGTTAAAGGCCACCATAGATGATCAGCATCAAGATGACATTGCATCAGAGTCTCTCTACTGGCAAAATGTTCTGAAAAGACTCATTGCCATTGTGAGAAAGTAATTCATAATACTTCTGTATTTGACAGCTAATCTTTTTCTTGATAGGCTTGGGGCTTTTCTTTCTTTCTTTTTTTTTATTTTTAAATGTTGTTCTTCATTCTTCTGTCAGAGCAATGCGAACACACATTAAATGGTCAAACAAGTACAGATTACAGGCCTAATCAGATAATATCTAGTTCTCTGCATCTCCACTTCTCAAAGCATTTTACAAAGGAGGTAAATATAATTACCCCCATTCCACAGATGGGGAAAGCAGGCACAGAGGAGTGAATTGACATGCCCAAGGTCACCCAGACAGTCAGCAGCAGAGCTGAGAACAGAACCTACATTGCTGGAGTCTCAATCCATTGTGCTATCAGTTAGGCTACACTGCTAAGCACCTACTGTTTGAGTGTAAGTGGGACATGCTCAGGTGGTTCTCTGCACAGTGCAGCATCAGACCGATGTAATGGAAAGTTTTTCAGGAATCATAAAAAGAGTTTTGCACACATGTAACTAAACATCATTCCTACAAAGCATAGACACCAATACTAAATATATTTTAAAATATTAACATTTATATATTACGTGACCAGTGTAAAAAAATTGCACCAATAACTGGGTCTAAAATAAGGCCAGAAATAAATAGGAACTATGCATGCTCAGCATCTCTGAAAAATCATGGACCCTACTTGTAAGCAGCTAAGTTTGAAAATTTTGGCCTAAATATATAAAAACGACATTCACAAGAGAATTTACCTGTCTTTAAGGAAGTAAATCTGAGGGCCTAAACATCAAGCATATTCCTTTTAAGGATAAAAATCTGTTTTTAAAAAAACATGCACCAAAAAAAAAAAAAAAAAAAGAGACCCCACAGACACAAATATGTATGGGATTCAAAGCACCGACAAAACTCAGACTGTACTTATATGTCCCCCATCACAGACATCTCTGAGCACCATCCAAGCACTTAAAATAAAAATAGCATTTACCTAACCGTTACACACCAATGATAACACATCAACTGAATTGTCATATTTAGTTACTAGGACAAACAACAAGTGAAAATGTTCTATCTAGGTTCTTATACCATACCCAGCAGTATCATTAACTTGAATGGGCTTTGGATCAGGCCTCACAGTGCAGTGAGATTGTGCTTGGTATCAGACTTGTCAGAGGAGAGGGAACATCAAAATTAATTTGTGAAATTAAGTTAATATGTCTCTAAATGATCTTATACTACATATAATCTTAGTTTACTGGGCTGCATATGCAAGTGTAAAAATAGACATTACAGGAATAGCATATCATGATATATGCAAAATGCATTCCCATCTGCAACAAGAACTGAATAGAAGGGAAGACTTAACCTGCATAAGACAGTTAAGTTTAATATAAACACACATTGTTTAGCTCTTCAGCACCCCCTACATAAGTCACTGTTCATGGAATAAGAAGAACAGGAGTACTTGTGGCACCTTAGAGACTAACAAATTTATTAGAGCATAAGCTTTCGTGGACTACAGCCCACTTCTTCGGATGCATAACATTCTTCATGGAATGTTGCATAGGAGCTAGTTTCTTGTAAAATAGGGAAACTTTGAATCTAAAAATTTTAAGTGTCCCTTAAAAATATAGCTTATTTTAATCATGTATTGACTGAAATGCCTTCTGACTTCTCAAATTAGAAGCAGTAGAATTTTCTACCATAAGTAAACTTTATACATGTTTAAAACCACACATACACAAACCCATTCACTAGACTTGAATGCACAAATTACTATTGCATCATCACCATGTCAGTTAAATGGGAGAGAACCTAAGCTTAAATGGCTTCTTCGGTGTAAAGCAAAATGTCTGAAAGGATTTAGTTTCTCTCCTCCATTTATGCCGTGTTTCTGCGGTTTGCAAAACTGAATTCTTGGCTACTACGTTGCTCCCTCAATCTCTTGCCACTCCTCTCCAACTTGATTCTGAGATTCTTTATGGACATGATTAAGTTTCTCCCACATTGTATTATTGCTGTTTAAACGCTGAACTGAAATGGTTCCCGGCCAGAGTATTTGATCATTGTATAGAATGAGGGGCATTTTTTTGTGGAGGTGGTTTATCATGTAATAAATGTGCAGTGTTTTACCCCAGCTAATCTCACTCAGGTTTGGTGTTTGTTTTTAAAATCTCAATGCTGACAAAAGTCTACAACAAAAGATACTCCAACTTTGCACATTCAAGGGTGAATTAAAAAGTAGAGAAACAAATTTAAGATCCTACTGGACATTTAACAAAACCTGGTTTGAACTAAAATTGGAGCGAGAGGTGGGATGTGGCTGTTCAGTTCCAAACCCCTTTGAGAAGGGTCTGAGTTTTGTTTGTGAAGTGACACACAAAAATCTCTGTGCTGTTAAACTATAGTCACACAGCAGCTCATGCCCCTTTGGAGATTAAGCTACCTCAGAGGAGATTAACCCTCTCTGTGGAGTGACGCTGCAGTTACTGGCAATATACTCCCAACATCCGAGTCACGCAGAAATTAGGAGACAGCTGCTATCACCTCCTCCTGGAAGCATCACTCACACCGCCACACTGCTCCTCCCTGCGCAAAATAGACACCAACCCCTCAGAGAACAGGGCAATGGAACAGGCTGGGAATGAGCTTGCAAATCTTAAAACGGGAGAGATCATTTTAATGTGACTGCTGTGGAGAAAACTGGCTAAGTTGCTCACGATATAGATTAAAAAAAAAAAGGAAAGTGCTGCTTCCACCTTGCTGCAAGGATTGAGGGCTCAAAACCAGCAACAGGGGCAACGCTTCAAATCCAACTCAGAGAGGAGGCAACTAGTTTCTCTAGCAGTCCATACGCAGTTGAACTTTGCCAGCAAAATGCATGCAGCCTTCAACACAACTCCCCCTAGAAAATAATGCATGCACCCCCAAAAGAGCATCTACAATTAACTGGCCCCTCATGGCCCCAAAAATGTATGTACCAATAATCTAGATCCTGGGAAAAGTGCCCCTTTTTATTTCTGTATCAATCTAAATTAATTCATGAATTAACCCCACCCTCATAAAATAATGAATGCATCCTCCCAAAGGCAGGTACCCAATAATAGTGCCGCTACAACCACACACACTAAGAAAAATAATCCATATACCAACCAAAATGCATGCAGCCTTCAAAGCAGGTGCCCACCCATCCCCTGAAAATTTTATGAACCAAATAGCAGACTCCAAAGAGGCAACCCTTTGCTCCCTGCAAAAATTCATGCACCAATTAAGCACCCTACATTAAAATAAATTAATTAAATTATTTGCTGTGCTGCAAGACAACCCAGATTATGCAATGATAATCCTTGCTCTGTCTTGTGTTGCCAGGGGTGGGCATTGCCCAGTGATGTTACAATACATCCCTATCCTTATCCCTTGCTCTCCTGCACTGAGCTTCTTTTTGCCTCACCTCGCAGCAGACCCCCTTCTTACCTGGAGAGTCATGATGATGATAACAGTGGCAGCAGACGCAGCAATGAATTAACTTCTCCCAGGGCAGAGATGCAGTGTTTATATGCTCAGCCCCTCCAGTCCTGCTCTGCAGCTCCAGTTATAGCCTCAGGCCACACAAAAGAGGCTGTACTTCGCTTTCCTCATTGGACCAGGACTGAAATGACATCAGTTCTCAGGACTTCTCCCCTCAGCAGGCGCCTGGGTTCTGTGTATGAGCTGAGACTGTCAGAACAGCAAAGCTAAAGCAGCTTGCTTACAGAAGGAGCTGGATGCAGAGAACAGCTGTTAACTACTCGTTTCTCCTTTGTGTCCCTCTCAAAGGATGCACTGGAACAAGGACGCCCTTGACAACAAAGCCCAAATCTGTATCCTTTCTGAAATTCCTCATCAGAACGATAGCTACAAATACACACTGGCTCATTTTTTATACTCCTGCGTGATGGGCTACTGGCAACAGGAAAAAGGACACTGCAGCATTTAACAAGTTATTTTGTGAAACCAACACTTCTGCCTTTCTGCCTGCTGTGAATCTGATCTGTATTAAAACCTCCATGTTTGCTGTTACCCTTCGTGTGGCCCAAGGACCTCTTGTTGCCAACTGGCAAATAGAACAAGGGTACGTAAGGGTTACAGCGATCCCCTGGGTCTGATATCTGCATACTAGTCTGCCAAAGAATGTCATGTAAGGTCTCAAATGTCACACTGGTCATCATAAGCATTGTGAGATGAATGTACGGAAAATATGTGAAGTGTTATGCATATATACTAAAAATTATGCTCCTTAGGTCTGTGAGTTAAGACAAGTCACCAAAAGGTGATCCACATAGTCCTGGTAAGCAGTGGGAAAGAGATGATTATCTCACTCTGGCTGGTCATATGCAAATTATGTACTATATGATTCACAAAGCCCCCCACCCCCAGTTACAGTCTGAACAAAATGCTAATCAATAAATTGCAGAGGTTGCAGGAAAAAACAACAGACAAGGTTATTCGGTTTAGAAGTAAGACAACGAACTTTTGAAACTACATCTGGGATGCAGTTAGTTCTTCAGTCTGTGAGAACAAGCTGACAGCCGAAGGGATCTCAACCAACCGGATTCAAAATGTTGGGAAAGGGGGAACCTATCTTGTAGGAGATAGGGAATTCCTTGTTAGTTAAGTTTAGGCTCAAGAAAGAGTGTTGTGTTTTGTTTTATATTTAACCATTTGTTTCCAATATTCTCACTATTACTTGAATCTCTGTTCTTTGATAAAAAAAATATTTTTTCTTTTCACTTATATATATAAATGCTGAGTGTTAAGCACAGTGGGGAGCCTGAGTTGACTCTTGCATCCTGGCATGTACTGTTCCTTTGGGAGTAGCAAATCTGAGGCCTTGTCTACACTACAAGAGTAGTTCGATTTTACTTGCATCGAATTTTTGGAATCGATATTGCAAAGTCGAACGTGTGTGTCCACACTAAGGACAGTAATTCGACTTTGTGAGTCCACACTAACAGTGAAAGCGTCGACATTCGAAGCGGTGCACTGTGGTCAGCTATCCCACAGTTCCCGCAGTCCCCTCTGCCCATTGGAATTCTGGGTGTAGCTGGCAATGCCTTCTGGGTAACAAAATGTGTCGAGGGTGCTTTTGGGTAACTGTCGTCATCCGTCCATCACTCCCGCCCTCCCTCCCTGAAAGCACCGGCGGGAAATCAGTTCGCGCACTTTTCCAGTCATTGACAGCGCGGACGCCACAGCACTGCGAGCATGGAGCACGCTGCGACCATCGCTGCAGTTGTGGCTGCTCTCAACGCCTCGCAGCTTATCATACAGGTTTCCCTGAGGCAGATGCAGAAAAGTCAGGCGAGGAGGCTACGGCACCGCGGTGATGGCCTGAAGTCTGAGAGTAGCACAGACCTCTCAGAAAGAACGGGACCCAGCGCCGAGGACATCACGGTGGCAATGGGTCATGTTGATGCTGTGGAACGGCGATTCTGGGCACGGGAAACAAGCACTGAGTGGTGGGACCGCATAGTGCTGCAGGTCTGGGATGAATCCCAGTGGCTGCGAAACTTTCGCATGCGGAAGGGAACTTTCCTGGAACTTTGTGAGTTGCTGTCCCCTGCCCTGAAGCACAATGACACCCGGTTGCGAGCTGCACTGAGTGTCCAGAAGCGAGTGGCCATAGCCCTCTGGAAGCTTGCAACGCCAGACAGCTACCGGTCAGTCGCGAACCAGTTTGGGGTGGGCAAATCTACCGTGGGGGTTGTTGTGATGCAAGTAGCGAAGGCAATCGTTGATGTACTGCTGCCAAAGGTAGTGACCCTGGGAAACGTGGAGGCAATCATAGATGGCTTCGCAGCGATGGGATTCCCAAACTGCGGTGGGGCCATAGATGGAACTCACATCCCTATCCTGGCACCGGACCATCAGGCCAGCCAGTACATTAACCGAAAGGGCTACTTTTCCATGGTGCTGCAAGCACTGGTGGACCACAGGGGACGTTTTACCAACATCTACGTGGGATGGCCGGGCAAGGTTCATGACGCTCGTGTTTTCAGGAATTCTGGTCTGTTTAGACGGCTGCAACAAGGTATTTACTTCCCGGACCACAAAATAACTGTTGGGGATGTGGAGATGCCTATAGTCATCCTCGGGGACCCAGCCTATCCGCTAATGCCCTGGCTCATAAAGCCCTATACTGGCGCCCTGGACACTGAAAAAGAACTCTTCAACTACCGGCTGAGCAAGTGCAGAATGGTGGTGGAGTGTGCTTTTGGCCGTCTCAAGGGGAGATGGAGAAGCTTACTGACTCGCTGTGATCTCAGCGAAACCAATATCCCCATTGTTATATCAGCTTGCTGTGTGCTCCACAATCTCTGTGAGAGCAAGGGGGAGCCCTTTATGGCGGGGTGGGAGGTTGAGGAAAATAGCCTGGCTGCTGATTACGCACAGCCAGACAGCCGGACGATTAGAAGAGACCAGCGGGAAGCGCTGTGCATCCGGGAGGCTTTGAAAGCAAAGTTCCTGAGTGAGCAGGGTAACCTGTGACTTTAAAGTTTGCGTACAGAGAAGCTGAACCTGCCCCCGTTTCTTTACCCAGTTAATGTTGACTAACCTCTCCAGTTACATACCCCCTTCACCCCCTTCCAACACACGTTTCGAAATAAAAATAGTTCTACTTTGTTAATGCACACCGTTTTCTTTACTACTGTTTTCGCGGGAATTTTTTAAAACTGGGATGCAGACTGTGGTGCGGAGCGGGTGTAGTGTAGTGACGCGAATGAAGCTTCTAAACTCAAGGATTGACAGGCTCCGCTGCGGTGGGATGGTTGTTTCAGCGGAGCCTGTCACCCCTCCTGATCAAGACTGTGTGTATGGGGGAGCTATGTGACTTTGTGGCAGGGGGAGGACGGTTACAGATCCCCTGCTGCGTGGCTCTGTGATCCTGCATAAGGACCACCGCTTAAGATCTGTAACTGCCCTCCCCCGCCACAAAGTCACAGAGCAACCCACCCCCCACCACATAACATGAAAACCACCTCCCAGACTAACCAGGGTAACTAGTCACTGCATCACTGCACTGTGTATGTGCCCTGCTGCTGTGCCTGCCCCCGCCTATGTACCCTGCCAAAGGTGACTGTCCTGTCCAATTACCAACCCCCTTTCCCCTCCTCCTCCAAAAGAACATGATTGAAACATTAGTTAACAGAAACTTATTTTTTATTATTAACTACACATGGAACTGGGAGGTGAAACTTGGACGGCGGCTTGTGTCAGGCGGGAAGGAAAGAACTTTTCAAATTTTGGGGAATGAGAGCCTTCTGCTACTCGAGCTCTCTGCAGGGGTGGAGTGAGAGTTAGCACGGACTCTGCCGCCTCTCCTTCTTTGCACTTTGGGTGAGGTGGGTATGGGACTTGGTGGCGGGGGAGGGCGGTTAGAGATGGACTGCAGTGGGGCTCTGTCCTCCTGCCTCCGTTCCTGCAGAACATCCACAAGGCGCCGGAGCATGTCCGTTTGCTCCCTCAGTAGTCCAAGCAGCGTTTGAGTCGCCTGCTGGTCTTCCTGCCGCCACCTCTCCTCCCGATCCATGTTTGCTTGGTGCATTTGGGTCAAGTTCTCCCGCCACTGGGTCTGCTGTGCTGCCTGGGCTTGGGAACAGGCCATAAGCTCCGAGAACATGTCCTCCCGTGTCCTCTTCTTCTTATGCCTAATCCGCGCTAGCCTCTGGGAGTGTGATGCCAGGCTAGGTTGTGAGACAGTCGCAGATGGGGCTGTGGAAATGGGAAAAAGGGAGTGAATTCCTCAGAAAGATAAATGTAGTTGTGAACAAAGAACATAGTCTTTCTCTGTGAACAAGACCATGCACAGCACCTATCACATGCGCACTCAGCACAAGGTCGAATTCTCGGCCTTCGCATTCAGTGCCTGGGGTCTTGCACAGCACATTTGAGAAGCGGGGCAGCACAACGGAATTTCTGTTGCAGGCAGACATGGTAAGCCGTAGACTTGTGGCAGTTTAAAACTTTTATATTACCACTGGCCTCATTTCACATTTAAAGCAATTTCAATCCCTGCTGCCAGCAATCCGGCAAGCGGGAACTCTGCCCCTGTCCCACCCCCTCGCGGCTGTCCCCGGGAACGATCCCTTTCGGCTGCCCCTCTCCCGCCTCCACCGCGTGGCTGCAAACCAGCGGTTACAGTTCTGTAAAGGAACGGTCAAGCAGTCCCAACACTAACATTCCCCTACCTAATTCAAAGCAGGTCACCATGGGCGACATCACCCTGATGAGGATCTCTGAGAGCGAGAGAGAGAGAATGCTCCGGGAAAGCCTCCAAAGACCAGGGCCATATGCCGCCCTGCTGTGCAGAGCAATGATTCCCGAGTACTTGATAGTCTCGTGGCGTGGCAACGTGTCGTACTTCGGAGGACCCAATAAGGCCGCTCTCCCCAGGAACCTCATGCAACGGCTTTCCAATTACCTCCAGGAGAGCTTCATCGAGATGTCCCAGGAGGATTACTGCTCTATCCCCGCACATATAGACCGCATTTTACTGTAGCTGCAGTAGCAGGGACTAACAGTAGAGCGGCTTGGGCAGGACAATCACGGAAAACCGGACATTGCTAGATTTTTTTTTCAAAACTTGCACTGCCCATGACTGAACCGTTAAGCGCCTAGGGCAAAGTAATCATGAACAACCCATTCTTTTAATTGTTAATATTCCTGTTCTGTTAAAAATAAATGTTTAGATGTTTACAACACTTACTGGATGATCCTTCCCCAGATTCTGTGTCCGGGGTAACGGCTGGGGACGCTTGGTAGGGGATCTCTGTAAGGGTGATGAAGAGATCCTGGCTGTCGGGGAAATCAGCGTTGTGAGCGCTGCCGACTGCCTCGCCCTCCTCATCTCCTTCCTCATCTTCCCCGTCCCCTATCATGTCCGAGGAACCGGCCGTGGACACTATCCCATCCTCAGAGTCCACGGTCAGTGGTGGGGTAGTGGTGGCGGCCGCACCGAGGATGGAATGCAGTGCCTCGTAGAAACGGGATGTCTGGGGATGGGATCCGGAGCGTCCGTTTGCCAGTTTGGTCTTCTGGTAGCCTTGTCTCAGCTCCTTGATTTTCACCCGGCACTGCGTTGCATCCCGGCTGTATCCTCTCTCTGACATGTCTTTAGAGATCTTCTCGTAGATCTTTGCATTCCGTCTTTTGGATCGCAGCTCGGAAAGCACAGACTCATCGCCCCACACAGCGATGAGATCCAAGACTTCCCGATCAGTCCATGCTGGGGCCCTCTTTCTATTCACAGACTGCACGGCCATCACTGCTGGAGAGCTCTGCATCGTTGCCAGTGCTGCTGTGATCGCCACGATGTCCAGACAGGAAATGAGATTCAAACTGGCCAGACAGGAAAAGGAATTCAAATTCAAATTTTCCCGGGGCTTTTCCTGTGTGGCTGGTCAGAGCATCCGAGCTCGTACTGCTGTCCAGAGCGTCAACAGAGTGGTGCACTGTGGGATAGCTCCCGGAGCTATTAGCGTCGATTTCCATCCACACCTAGCCTAATTCGACATGGCCATGTCGAATTTAGCGCTACTCCCCTCGTCGGGGAGGAGTACAGAAGTCGAATTAAAGAGACCTCTATGTCGAACTAAATAGCATTGCAGTGTGGACGGGTGCAGGGTTAATTCGATGTAACGGCGATAACTTCGACATAAACGCCTAGTGTAGACCAGGCCTGAGAGTGTTCAGTGAGTGTTCAGAGGAACAGGGGCTGAGCACTCCAGAGAGACACTCAGAGGACTCAGGGAGGATGGGGAGGTTGGAGTGTGCCTATCGTTTATACAGAGAGCCAGGCCTGCAGAGGCCTGGAAAGTAGTGCTTGTGCTGCCAGGGGCTGGTGGTTTCAGGGAGCTGATTTGACAGCAGGCACAGACAGGACTTCCTCATGCTAAGGGCAGGTGGTGGCGAGGTGTCTCACAACCTGAATAGCCCTGGGAAGCCTCATCCTTCCCCTAACCTCTGTCCACCTGCCTGCCTGTCCTCAGACTGTGAGATTCTCAGGGCCACAACGATCCCATCTTTAGTGTCTGGAAAGCACCTAGGGCATTGTGGGTGCTACCATAGACAAATCATAACTACAAAAGTTATACAACAATCAATATACTGAGAGCGCCAGGGATCATTTTCACTGTTTTGCTAACTACAACACTTCCAGATAGTCATTCTCCATGATGCTCTGAAGAGTCTGAGCCTGCAAGATGTGGAGCATATCCTGAAAGGTACTAAGCACCTTCAGCTCCCAGCTGAAGTCAGGATGCTCAGGATGCTCGCAGGGTTGGGCCTGTATTTTAAAGGCCATTTTTACCTAGATTTTACTGATTACATACTATTTTTTCCTCAGGATCACTGCCTTAGTCACTACACCGGATGAACAGTGGTCTCTAAACAGGTATTTCTTTTTGTCCTTATCTTTCAGTGTGTAACCCCAGCCTTATATACTGCACACCATCCAAATCCTGCACTGAATACAAAGTTATTAATTTTATCATGGGCTTGTTTTTTGGAGCTCATCACTATACTGTCTGTGTACTTAAAATGTTAATGAATGTATCTACACAGTGTTTCCCGCACACTCTAGAGCACTCTACCTTTACCCTTTCGTGAACTCAGAGTATAACCCAATTAATTTAGGCACCCGCACGCTTTCCCAGATCCTAGGGCTCCGGGTGAAAGGCACCTATCCATACCTGATTCCTAGGGTTCAGGGTGTAAACAGGTTAATTTAAGTACCCACCTTTACCCTGTTCCAAGGGCTTAGGGCATAATCTTCCATGGATTTGCAGGGCCTTTTACCAGTGAAAGAGCCTTACACAGTAATATCCTTAACCTCTATTTATTAACAGTTACCAAGACAGAATGCACACACTAAGCATACAATGCTCACCACTCCCAATGAGGCAGACGAACTTTTCCTGGTGGCCAGTTGGGATCAGGTCGTCTGGGGACTCCAGCTGCTGCACAATATAGCTGGCAAGGTGTTGAGGTCTGGCAGCTCTGATCCTGGTCTGTGTCCTGGCGCTGGTTCCAAAGAACTTCCTTTTGGAGCCCAGTTTATATAGTGAAACTTGAATCCTGCGCTTAGCTGTACCTTAACCAATCATTTGACGAGAGTATTACAAAATAATTCTTTTATCAATTGAAACAATTCTTTAGTTGATTTAAATCTTGCCAAATTAGTTATGCAACAGACAGAAACAATTAAACAATCAGACAGAAACAATACAGATAAACAATAGAGAAGTAGGGACCCTACAGGTAAAACAATAAAGTATAGATTTCACAACTGCTGATAAGTGATTTCTTGCCAGACAGAATGCAATCAAACAAAGTTTTCTTTAAACATCTTAAGATCTGTTTCTTTATCTGGTGATGGTGGGTATTGGTAAGAAGGATCGCCTTCTCAACAGCCTGATATTACATTGTTTTGACATAATTTAGAGGGAATGTGAAGACGTGACTTTCTGCTTCTTGGCTCATAGCTGCTGCTGTCCTAATGTGCAGAAGAAAAAGGCCTCAGACCTTACATCTGTGTGAAGTACAGGGTTTCCAGATGTCCGGTTTTCGACCAGAAAGGGTACGTCTTCACTACCCGATCCGGCGGGTAGCAATCGATCTATCGGGGATCGATTTATCATGTCTCGTCTAGATGCAATAAATCGATCCCCGAACGCGCTCCCCGTCAACTCTGGAACTCCACCAGAGCAAGAGGCAGAAGTGGAGTTGACGGGGGAGCCGCGGCCGTCAATCCTGCACCGTGAGGACCCAAGGTAATTCAGTCTAAGATACGTTGACTTCAATTACGTTATTCTCGTAGCTGAAGTTGCGTATCTTAGATCGATCCCCCCCCTCAAGTGTAGACCAAGCCTAAGTCTGGTTGAAAAGGGGACTTGACAGTGTTTGGTCAGATCTACTGACCGAACACCCAAAATCCAGTTACTGCGGGCAGGTGAGGCAGGGAGGCGCCAGGTCATCACCTGTGCCATCCCTGTGCAGCTGGGGCCACTTCCTACCTACATTGAGCAGCTGCAGCTCCCAGCCCCGGCTCTGGGTTGGGAGGGGAGGAGAGGAGAGGGGAAAAGCAGTGAGAGACCAGGGGAGGAGGGAAGAAGAGCAAATGATGGGTGAGGCCTAAGGGGGAAGAGGCAGGGCAGGGGCTCCAGCTCTGCTCACTCCAGCCCCCCTCCCTCTGTCACTCGCTCTCCCCCACCCTCATTCACTCGCTCATTTTCACCAGGCTGCGGCAGGGATTGGGGTGCGAGAAGGGGTGAGGGCATTGGCTTGGGGTGTGGGCTGTGGGGTGGGGCCAGAGATGAGGGGTTTGGGGTGCAGGAGGGGACTCTGGGCTGGGGAGTGGGGCCGAGGGATTCGGAGTGTGGGACGGGGCTCTGAGCTGAGGCAGGAGGTTGAGGTGTGAGAGGGGGTACGGGCTCTGGGCTGGGGCCAGAAATGAGGAATTCACGGAGCAGGAGGAGGATCCGGGCTGGGGCAGGGAGTTAGGGTGCGGAGGGCATAGGGTATTGCTGGTGGTACAGGGTGGTGTGGGGATGAGGGGTTTGGGGTTCAGGAGGGGGCTCCAGGCTGGGGGGGCTGGAATGTGGGAGGGGGCTTTGAGCTGGGGCAGTGGGTTGGGGCGCAGGCTCCAGAAGGGACTTTAGGTGTGGGAGGGGGCTCAGAGCTGGGGCACAACACAATGGTAACAGGGCCAGAAAAGTCTCTTGGTGGCACAACACTCAGAATGGGGGAGGGATACGCAAAACAAAATGGGGAATCTATTACTTAGAGGCTGTTTACAGTTCCTCTGATAACATCTCAGGGGTACTGAATTGTCCAGTGCAGGGGCGGCCAACCTGAGCCTGAGAAGGAGCCAGAATTTACCAATGTACATTGCCAAAGAGCCACAGTAATATGTCAGCAGCCCCCCATCCGCTCTCCGACTCCAACCTGCAGCAACCCTTGCCCAGCGGCAGCCCCACCAATCAGTGCCTCCCGCCTGCTGCGATCAGCTGCTACACGGTGCACAGGAGGCTCTGCAGGGACGGGGGGAAGAGTAAGGGCATGGCAGGCTATGGGGAAGGGGTGGAGTGAGGGCAGGGCCTGGGGCAGAGCAGGGGGTTGAGCACTGAACACTCCCTGGCACATTGGAAAGTTAGCATCTATGGCTCCAGCCCCGGAGTCAGTGCCTATGCAAAAAGCCGCATATTAACCTACGAGAGCCGCATGCGGCTCCGGAGCCACATGTTGGCCACCCCGGTCCAGTGGGTGCTCCAGTAATGAAATATGTAAGCAGTAAAATTTTAGAGCTAGAAATATATTTTGGGAAAGATGGAAAGCATCTAGCACTTACCCTTTGTGTTCGTAATTCATATTAGTCTGTTTACAGTCAGATAGTAATTGTTCATTACTGGTTTTTGCAGTTTTACAGTCTAAACACCATCCATAACATTTTATATTTGATTTTTTAAAACCAAGATATTGTTTTTAAATGTGCACATAACAAATACTGCTTTTCTATAACCTTTGTACTACTGTAATTCCTTTATTATAGTGTTACGTCACACTTAGGCTTGGTCGACACTATCAAATTATGTTGATATAGCTACATCGCTTAGGATTTTCCACACCTGCGTGATGCAGTTATAACAACCTAACTCTGGGTGCAGAGAGCACTATGCCAACAGGAGGGCTTCACCCATGGACATAGCTACCCACTCTGGGAAGGTGGGGGTGGATTACCTATGTGGATGGGAGACGCCCTCCCATGGGCATAAGTGGTGTCGTCACTAAAGTGAAAATAACGAGGAGTCCGGTGGCACCTTAAAAACTAACGGATTTATTTGGGCATAAGCTTTCGTGGGTAAAAAAACCACTTCTTAAGATGCATGGGGTGAAAACTACAAATGCAGGCATTCTCATCAGGCTACCCGCCGAGGCGGTGGGATACCCCACAGCCCCGCGGAGGGACGAGCCCTGGCCGAGCCCTTCTACACACCCCCACTCTGAACTTTAGGGTACAGATGTGGGTACGTGCATGAGATAACCCCTAAGCTTCTTTACCAGCTTAGATCTAATAGCTGCCAGCACCAAATAGTTTAAACAAACGTTTTTGGGAGAGTCATTTGGAAACTCTGTCTTTCCCACAAATATTTCCCCAGTCTTTATCCCCCCTTTCCTGGCAGGATTGAGACTGATTCACCTCTCACCAATCCCTGGTGAGTCCAGATCCAAACCCCTTGGATCTTAAAACAAGGAAAAATCAATCAGGTTCTTAAAAGAAGACTTTTAATTAAAGAAAAAGGGTGAAAGGGATACTTCTGTGAGATTAGCATGCAAGATAATCTCACAGACAACAGATTCAAAACACAGAGGATGTCCCTCTGGGCAAAACTTTAGTTACACAAAGAAACCCAATTTGATTCTCCCTCTATGCAAAAAGAAGTCACAAAAGAAAATAAATATAATCTAATACATTCCTTCTCTAAACACTTACTACTTTTAAGAAATGTTAGATGGCTGATTCCTGGATCCTTCACTCTGGCACAAACTTACTGAACAGACAACAGACTGATTTCCCTCCTCCCTCTTTTAAAATATTTTATCTTCTTATTGGTCCTTCTGGTCAGGTGTCAGCTAGGTTATGTGAGCTTCTTAACCCTTTAGAGGTAAAAGAGGAGTTAACCCTTAACTGTCTGTTTATGACAGATCCTCTGATCACAAATCTCGCTCCCCTCTGATGTTTAAGAGCCCCAATTTCAGGTCCCCATGTGTTGAAATTGGATCAACAAGAACATTTGGTTCTTCAACCACAGACTTCTCTGAAAGAGGTTCAAATGCACTTAGAAGGCATGAATATCTCTCACATTGCACCTGTATGCATTCCCTTGATTGGAACTAGCCATAAGGGTTGGGATGAATGGGTAAGAATATGGCAAGGGGCCGGCCATGTAAATAGTGTAAAAAGGGAATTAAGTGATTGGATTGCACCTGTAGGAACAGGAATCTCTTTAGTTGATGCTGCAAACATAGAAGTTGTGGCTAATAAACTATCATATGCCACCAAAAATATAGGAAAGATGGGAATCCCATTAACAGCATCTTTAAAACAGTTAAGTGCGGAACAGCAGTTAATAAGTAAGGTATTTCCTGGGTGCGAAAGACTCAGAGAAAAAGATGAAGAGTTAATGATGTCTGGTGTACAGTCCCTCCAGAATAATGTCTCATTGACCTCAGCATCTGAGCAAGCTCAGGCTCTCACCCAGAATGTAATCATGGGAATGATTTCGCAAGCCATAGCAGGACAAATTCCCATGCAGGCAATCAATGATTCGGCCCCATGTAACGGAGGAAGAATTAGTCCTCTGCTATTTTCTAGGAATTAATGTGTGACCTCATCTGCAGTAACATTGTCGTGTTGCTCTGCCTTTTTTTGGAAGATATTAAGCTTCCAGTTGATGATCCATGCTCTCTTACTGCTGTGGGTCATGTCCACGCTCCCAATGAGATTCTTCCATGACTTCGGTTTTCTGTTTTTCCTCCTTTAATGCAGAGACCAGCTCTTTGCCGGAGGGGTCTGTTTTGAAGTTTGCATCCCAATCCAATATCTCAGATGTTAGTACTGGCATGTAATTTGTTCTGCAGCCTTGTGGAATATACTTCTTCAACACAGTATGCACCGCATTGACACACTGGTCATAATTTTCTGGTATTGGTTTGATCTTTCTTACAACGGCATCAAAGTCACTGGGGAATCCCTTCCATTCACTTTCTTAAAATTTAAGCAGTGCCAAAATGGTACTGAGTTTGGCATTATGGCTGGAAATGTGGAATTGGACCCAGCCTGTCCAAGCGTACTCTATTCTGGTGCGGTGCCCATGGCATATAAGGGTGAAAGTTTGGAAGAGCTGCTCGACCCAGTCTGCTGAGTCCAGGGACATATAAGAGGTCAGCTTGGGAGTGCTGATTGACCTGGTCCACTGTGTTTGTGTGTGTGATTGTGATTCCGGGGCTTGGGGAATCCAGCCCTGGGGAACCTAGGCCCTGCAGGGTAGCTCCATTGGGAGGGAACTTGCAGAAGGGAGAAGTAGAGCTCTGTATGAAAACATATGTGACACAAGCAGTACATTGAGAGAATTGCAGAACACCCCCCCCCCAGAAGAGTAACCCTAATAAATGAGCCTATCCCAAAGTAACGGGCAAATCTGGTGGCAGCCAAGAGCTCCGGGGGTCCCCCTGCTGCCTGCAGCAGCCGGGAGCAGTGGGGGTCTCTCTTGCTGCCTGCGGTGCCTGGGATTGGCAGGTATCACCCCTGCCGCTCATGGCAGCCAGGAGCTCTGGGTGTCCCCCCTGCCGCCCACAGAGGCAGAGAGCTCCAGGGGTCCCCCTGCTGCCCATGGCGGATGGGAACTGTGGGGGGTCCGCCTGGAGTGGCAGGGGACCCTGTAGCTTCCAGCCGGCGCTGGCTGAAGTCACGGAGGTCTTTGGAAGTCACGGATTCTGTGACTTCCGTGACTAAATCGCAGCCTTGATTATGATCACTGGCATTTGTCATGTTCAAGGTTATGCGGGTGTGACCAAAAGCTCCCCTATATTCACACCCTGCACACTCTTGTAGTAATCTTTGTACAAAACATGCCAGGTGAGATATCATTTGAAAACTAATATCTCATTGGTCAATAATATCATGGTGAAATGTATGTAGCAATATTATGTGTAAAGTTATGAAATCCCCCTATATGATCTTATTAGTACGTGTTGAAAAGCACACAGCCCTGCCTAGGCAAAAGTTGTTAAACAGATCTATCCTAAGCAAAGGAATGTGTGTTTGCCTCATGTTAAACTGTCTAGCGCATGAGGAATAACCTTAGGGTGGACTGTTAAGAAACAGGGCAAGATTTTTGTCACGGATATTTTTAGTAAAAGTCAGGGACAGGTCATGGGCAATAATGAAAAATTCACAGAAGCCCGTGATCTGTCCCTGACTTTTATTAAAAATATCCATGACCAAATGGGGAGCCTGGGCAGCTGCGGGCAGGCTGGAAACTCCAGGGTTCACCTCTGCTGGTGGCTCTGAGCTGTGGGCGTTCCCCTTGCCGCTCGTGGTGTCCAGGAGCTCCGGAGGTCCCCCTGCTGCCCACAGCAGCCATGTTACCTGTCACCTCTGTGTTCTTGTGGAACCAGGGCGCAGTATCCAGCCTGTCTGACTTATGAAGAACACCCACCCCAGCCTCTGCTTGAACCAAAGCCGATCAGAAGAAAGACTTACAAAAAGCAATGAAAAGGCAGCAAGAGACACACCTAAACACCTCTGTATGAGGGTGACAGGATTAAGGAAACTCCCCTAGCCTCATTTCCATAGAAGATGGGACAGGGAGGCATCTCCATTAGCATACAGAATGGAGAACAGAGATTCCAAGGTGATAGGGAATAGCCAGCATGGATTTGTAAAGAACAAATCATGTCAAACCAATCTGATAGCTTTCCTTGATAGGATAACGAGTCTTATGGATAAGGGAGAAGCAGTGGATGCGGTACACCTAGACTTTAGTAAGGCATTTGATACGGTCTCGCATGATATTCTTATCGATAAACTAGGCAAATACAACTTAGATGGGGCTACTATAAGATGGGTGCATAACTGGCTGGATAACCGTACTCAAAGTAGTTATTAATGGTTCCCAATCTTGCTGGAAAGGTATAACAAGTGGGGTTCCGCAGGGGTCTGTTTTAGGACTGGCTCTGTTCAATATCTTCATCAACGACTTAGATATTGGCATAGAAAGTACGCTTATTAAGTTTGCAGATGATACCAAACTGGGAGGGATTGCAACTGCTTTGGACAAAGACAAAGACAAATGCAAAGTGCTCCACTTAGGAAGGAACAATCGGTTTCACACATACAGAATGGGAAGAGACTTAGGAAGGAGTACGGCAGAAAGGGATCTAGGGGTTATAGTGATCCACAAGCTAAATATGAGTCAACAGTGTGATGCTGTTGCAAAAAAAGTAAACATGATTCTGGGATGCATTAACAGATGTGTTGTGAGCAAGACATCAGAAGTCA
The DNA here is from genome assembly GCF_027887155.1 of Malaclemys terrapin pileata. Classification (NCBI taxonomy): domain Eukaryota; kingdom Metazoa; phylum Chordata; order Testudines; family Emydidae; genus Malaclemys; species Malaclemys terrapin. The sequence goes on from NC_071506.1 coordinate 245,571,103, forward strand.
TTCTTCCGCTCTACTCTGTGCTGGTTAGGCCTCAACTGGAGTATTGTGTCCAGTTCTGGGCACCTGTGGTACGGCGGCTGCCCCACGCCCGGAGAGTGTGGGCTGCGGCAGGCCCGGGCGCCTGCGTATTCCGGCAGCCAATAAGAGAAGGGCTTGTTGCGGGCCAATCAGAGAACAGATTGGGGACAGCCAATCAGGGCCCAGCTCAGCCATATAAAAGACTGCTCAGGGAGAGAGCACTCAGTCTGTCCCAGGCCTTCAGAGGGGAAGGTCTGTCTCCAGAGCTGGGAGGCCAGCACCATGGACAGCGCAGTGCAGGCCAGCCTTGGAGAGTGGGAGAAGGTCCTACTCCGTAGCCTGCCAGGCGGCAGGCCTTGTAGAAAAGGGCCTAGCGGGAAGAAGGGCCGTTGGGGAAGCGGTCCAGAGGAACAGACAGAGGAGGAAGGAGAAGGAGGACAGCGAGGCTGTCGCTAGAGGGCCTCTGGACTGGGACTCAGAGTAGTGTGCGGGCCTAGGTCCCCCACCCCCACTTTGTTCCCCTTGGCAGTACACCCAGCCATTGGCCGCAGGGAGTGGCCAGCCGAAACTACACCGGATCCTGGACTGTAGGGATCGGACTTGAAGGTGTAGGACTGTGGGTCATCCAGCCCCCGGAAGGGGGTGTGAATGGACAAAGGGACACTGTCAGAGGACAGTGTTCCAGAAGAGGACGCTGTGCGTTGGGAGCAACGCGAGTCTGCATGCCAACCAAAGGCGAGACGACAGGCGGGACGCCACCAGAAGGGGGTGCTCTACTGGATCGAACCAATTCCCTGAGACAACCAGCAGGAGGCACCGCGGTGGTGAGTCCCAACCCTGTCACAGCAATACATTTCAAGAAAGATGTGGAGAAATTGGAGAGGGTCCAGAGAAGAGCAACAAGAATGATTAAAGGTCTTGAGAACATGAACTATGAAGGAATGCTGAAAGAATTGGGTTTGTTTCTTTTCGAAAAGAAAAGACTGAGAGGGGACATGATAACAGTTTTCAGGTATCTAAAAGAGTGTCATAAGGAGGAGGGAGAAAACTTGTTAACCTTAGCCTCTAAGGATAGAACAAGAAGCAACGGACTTAAACTGCAGCAAGGGAGGTTTAGGTTGGACATTAGGAAAAAGTTCCTAACTGTCAGGGTGGTTAAACACTGGAATAAACTGCCTAGGGAGGTTGTGGAATCTCCATCTCTGGAGATATTTAAGAGTAGGTTAGATAAATGTCTATCCGGGATGGTCTAGACAGTATTGGGTCCTGCCATGAGAGCAGGGGACTGTAGTCGATGACCTCTCGAAGTCCCTTCCAGTCCTAGAATCTATGAATCTATAAGAATTGCACTGAACTCTGGGACCAGAAAAGCAGGGAAGCGCTGCATGATGGGGGATCTCTGCTCCAGATGTTAATGAACCCACGCCTGCATACACCCAGCTCAGTAGTTATCAGACCAATTCTAGTAATAAATCCTTTATTGGTATCCAAAATACTGAAACTGCCTAATTGCAATGTGAGCTCTCTAGAAGGAACACCGCCCATAGCCAGGAATGATCAGTTCCTATTATCTAGCCTGAACAAAACAACTTTGATATACTCCCTTGAGCCATCAGTTTACCCATAAACAAATCTAGTGTTCTCCCTTGAACCATTTTTGTTTCCCTACAAAAAACCCCTATCCACGGTCAAGTAAGTGTTCTGATGCTTGGATCTAAAATCTGTATCAGTTCCATTAGGACTTCATCTTCTCCTGACTGATTGTGCTGGGGGCTCCGCCTGTCTCCAGCAGTCTGGACTTTCAGCTATCACGACCACTTGGGAACCCCAACTGGTTCAAGCTTCACAGAGTGGTGAAAACCCAACTCTCTCTCTACTCTAGGTATAGCTTTCTAATTCTGACTTGTGTGATTAGGTATAGTTTTCTAAACCTGATTTTGTGATCAGATTTAAGCTGATTTAATATTGTAACTGTTATGGTTGTTTGGCTCTCCTTGTATGGTTATTACCTGGCAATAAATAACTTTTATGGTTATACTGGTTGCTTCCTTCCCCCCCACCCTCTCTTTTGGGGTTTTGGCTTCCCCATTTGTTCTGAAGCAACGCTCCTCTTACCTAAGCTAAAGATCCCTGTAGCGCCCAAAAATCTTGTGGGGTTTGCTCATCAAGTGAGTTACTACCAGAACAATTGTAATGTGAAAGTGGGGATAGGGACGTGCTGAACCTGTAGCATAGGACCGTGGCAGCTTGAAAGTGCTGTTTGACCCAGCCTGCTGAGTCCAGGGCCATATAAGGGTAGCATCTTGAAAGTGCTGCTTGACCCAGCCTGTCCAAGCGTACTCTATTCCGGTGCGGTGCCCATGGCATATAAGGGCGAAAGTTTGGAAGAGCTGCTTGACCCAGCCTGCTGAGTCCACGGACATATAAGAGGTCAGCTTAGGAGTGCTGATTGACCTGGTCCACTCAGAGGTAGGTGTGTGTGTGTGTGTGTGTGTGTGTGTGTGTGTGTGTGTTCATCTGATTCCGGGGCTTCAGGACCCCAGCACTGGGGAACCTAGGCCCTGCAGGATAGCTCCATTGGGAGGGAACTGCAGAAGGGAGAAGTAGAGCTCTGTATGAAAACACAAGTGACACAAGCAGTACATTGATAGAATTGCAGAACACCCCCCCCCCCGAAGAGTAACCCTAATAAATGAGCCCATCCCAAAGTAACGGGCAAATCTCGTAGCAGCCAGGAGCTCCGGGGGTCCCCCTGCCGCCTGCAGCAGCCAGGAGCAGCGGGGGTTCCTCTTCCTGCCTGCGGTGCCTGGGAGTGGCAGGTATCGCCCCTGTCGCTCACGGCAGCCAGGAGTTCTGGGTGTCCCCCCTGCCGCCCACAGAGGCAGAGAGCTCCAGGGGGCCCCCTGCTGCCCATGGCGGACGGGGACTGTGGGGGGTCTGCCTGGAGTGGCAGGGGATCCTGTAGCTTCCAGCCGGCGCTGGCTGAAATCATGGAGGTTTTTGGAAGTCACGGATTCTGTGACTTCCGTGACTAAATCGCAGCCCTGATTATGATCACTGGCATTTGTCGTGTTCAAGGTTATGCGGGTGTGACCAAAATCACCCCTATATTCACACCCTGCACACTCTTGTAATAATCTTCGTACAAAATATGCCAGGTGAGATATCATTTGAAAACTAATATCTCATTGGTCAATAATATCATGGTGAAATGTATGTAGCAATATTATGTTTAAAGTTATGAAATCCCCCTATATGATGTTATTGGTACGTGCTGAAAAGCACACAGACCTACCTAGGCAAAAGTTATTAAACAGGTCTACTCTACGCAAAGGAATGTGTGTTTGCCTCATGTTAAGCTATGTAGATCATGAGTACCAACCTTAGGGCAGACTGTTAAGAAGCAGGGCACAAACCCCAAACTTGTTGTGAGTTCTATACTTAGATTTCACCAACCATGGGTCAAGTATAAACTCCTCACGCACTACAACCGCCTTAATTTATCACAATCAGTCCCTTGGGTACTCTGAGCTATCTTGCCGCCCAGGCAAGCTTGTCTTTGTGATAGATGGTCCCTTGCACCAAAAATCACAACAATATTCAGGTTACTCCCAGGGCCAAAGGACCAATGGCTTCTCCCAGCTCAGTTGAACTTCAGCTCTCACACTAAAGACAATGCTTGTAGCCAATCCTATAACAAATTAACCAAAGATTTATTAACTAAGAAAAAAATGAGTTAGTTACAAGAGTAAAGCAAGTAAATGTACACACACACCCATGAGTTACAGTCAGGTTCCAAAGCGTAATAGAAGTGGCTGTAATGTACAAGTTCTGTATGTCCTTTAGGGCTATTCCAGGCAAAGCACTGGGGAGCTCTTGCTTATGTTGGGGTGCAGAAGAGGTGCGGCAGGGGGTTGGGATGCGAGGTGCATGCAGGGGGCTCATGGCAGGGAGTTGGGGGGCAGGGGCTGGAGGGGGCTCAGGGCAGGGGGGGTGGGGGTGCAAGGTACAGGCAGGGGGCTCAGGGCAGGAGGTTGGGGGGGAGGAGGGTAGGCTGTTTGCAGGCGGCCCCCAGGCTGGGGATCTGAGCTCCCCTGTCCCGGCGGGCAGGCTTGGGGGCTGGGCCAGGCCAAGGGAGCCGGGCTGTGCACTTGGGGCCGGGCCGGGTAGACGGGGCCAGGCTGGATCGCAGCGGAGCTGGGCTGCTCCCGGAGCTGGACTCAAGGCCGAGGGAGCCGGGCAGGAGCCCCCGAACAGTGCCGGGGAGCTGAGCTCCGGGGGGGCCTGTGGGCTGGGCTCACCCCCTGCTCCGGGCCTGCTAGCTCCCGGGCCCCACTTAAGGTGGGCTGGGCTCGGGGGCGGTCTGACCCCCTGCCCCCCAGGAAGTGCCCGGGCCCGCGGCCAGTGCTGGGAGGCGCAGGTGGGTTTGGGGCCCCGGGCACTGGGGCGGGGGCAGCTGCCTTGGGGGTGAGGGGACTGCAGCAATGCCCCCGCGAGCCACTTTAAGCAGCTGTGTTGGTGCTGCCAGGTGGGAGGCTGCCAGTGAGCACATGGGTCTGTTAAAGCAGCCGGGCCCGGCCCTGGGGAAGGGGAGCCCAGCTCAATAGGGCGCAGGCAGGGAGGGGGAGGAGGGGTTCGGGCTCTGGCTCGCTCGCTTGCTCCCTGCCTGCCTGCCTACTTACTTACCTACCTACCTGGCCCGGCCCCGCTCACCACGTCCCCGCGCAGCCCCAGGGGAGGGTGGGGCGGCACAGGGCTCTGCACGCTGCCCTTGCCACGCCTCCAGGTACCTCCCTTGAAGCTCCCATTGGCCGCAGTTCCCCATTCCCGGCCAATGAGAGCTGCGGGGGGCGGTGCCTGGAGCAAACCCACCCGCCCCCCCCCCCCGGGGCCAAGGGACGTGGTGAGGTGCCGGCTGTTTCTGAGAGGGCATTAGGGTGTGCCTGGGCACACCCGGCACACCCAGTGCACACGCCTATGCTTTGAAAGATAACCCCACAGAAGAATCCACTTCAAAAGTTCACTGGACTATAAAAGAAAGGGGCAGAGAACCCCAGGTTCTCCCTCTTTCACCTAAGAAAACTAAGGCACCAGCACTTTTGGGCTTCTGGGAGAAATCCTGACCAAAGAAAGGGTGAGTCACCATCTTGCTTGAAGACTGTGGTGAGAAAGGCCATCTTAAACAAAGCCTTGAACCAAAACTAGCTTAAGTTTTAGACTTTTAGATGTCTAATTTTCACTTTTTTGCTTGTAACCATTTCTAACTTTATCTCTTATACCTGAATTCACTTCAAATCCTCTCTGCTTTTGTTAATAAGCTTGTTTATTTTTTTATATATATATATAAAAACACACTGGTGTGTTTAAACTGAACTGCTTGGTAACGCCAGTTAAAGTAACAAACTGTTGAATATTGATTCCTTACAGAGGCAACGGACCTCTAATATCTGAACTGCCCAGGTGAGGACTGGACAGTGCAGAACACACATTTTGGGGGAAATTGGAGACTGGGAGTGTGTTGGAGTCACCCTACAAGTAGTAACCAAGGCTGCTGGAAGCCAGAGTGTGATTGGAGTGTTGCCGACAGGCTGCTGGGGTCAGAGCTGCCGGGTCAGGGCTGTAGCTATACACAGACACTCAGGGTGTGACTGCATGCTGGTAGGCTGTTTTTGACTACCCCAGGTTCAGAGCTACAATAGCAAAGCATTTTGAGGCACCCAAAGTTGTGTGGCAGGTGATGACACAACCCCCACTGTTCTGGATTGCACCTCAGAATGTGACAGTGGGCTAGTGACCTTGAATTGTTTGCACAGCAGTAGTTGTAGGGAAAATGCCAGCAATATCTACACTTAGGACTTCAGTGTCACAGGGCCGCCCAGAGGATTCAGGGGGCCTGGGGCAAAGCAATTTCGGGGGCCCCTGCCATAAAAAAAAGTGGCAATACTATAGAATGCTATATTCTTGTGAGGGCCTCTGCAGGGCCCGGGGCCTGGGGCAAATTGACCCCTTGCTTCCCCCCCCCCCTCCCCCAGACAGCCCTGCAGTGTCATCATTATTGGTCATAGATGTTGTGTTGATGAGAAGATCGGGTTTGCCAAAAATGGCAATGCCACATCGCTCGTGTGGTCTCTTGATGGTCACAGTCATTCTGAGAACCCAGGTCAGTTGTTAGTCCCAATGTGTGTCTCCTGGAGGCATAACACCTGACAGTTATAGTCAGTGCACATTTTGGCTATAAAGTCCTGTTTGGCACCCGAGAGCCCTTCAACTGATATTATTGTCAATGCCAGGCCTGATGAGGAGCTTTTTGAATGACACTGATGACTGCATCAATCTTCAGGTACAGGTAGTCAATTATACTGATGAGACAGCAGGATTCGCAGATTCAGAGAATCTGGCAGGGGCTACAATAAATGCTCCTGCTATGACTCTGGTTTATCTGGGTTATATACATTTATTTATTCATAGATTCATAGATTATAGGACTGGAAGGGACCTCGAGAGGTCATCAAGTCCAGTCCCCTGCCCGCATGGCAGGACCAAATACTGTCTAGACCATCCCTGATAGACATTTATCTAACCTACTCTTAAATATCTCCAGAGACGGAGATTCCACAACCTCCCTAGGCAGTTTGTTCCAGTGTTTAACCACCCTGACAGTTAGGAACTTTTTCCTAATGTCCAACCTAGACCTCCCTTGCTGCAGTTTAAACCCATTGTTTCTGGTTCTATCCTTAGAGGCTAAGGTGAACAAGTTCTCTCCCTCCTCCTTATGACACCCTTTTAGATACCTGAAAACTGCTATCATGTCCCCTCTCAGTCTTCTCTTTTCCAAACTAAACAAACCCAGTTCTTTCAGCCTTCCTTCATAGGTCATGTTCTCAAGACCTTTAATCATTCTTGTTGCTCTTCTTTGGACCCTTTCCAATTTCTCCACATCTTTTTTAAAATGCGGCGCCCAGAACTGGACACAATACTCCAGCTGAGGCCTAACCAGAGCAGAGTAGAGCGGAAGAATGACTTCTCGTGTCTTGCTCACAACACACCTGTTAATGCATCCCAGAATCATGTTTGCTTTTTTTGCAACAGCATCACACTGTTGACTCATATTTAGCTTGTGGTCCACTATAACCCCTAGATCCCTTTCTGCTGTACTCCTTCCTAGACAGTCTTTTCCCATTCTGTATGTGTGAAATTGATTTTTCCTTCCTAAGTGGAGCACTTTGCATTTGTCTTTGTTAAACTTCATCCTGTTTAACTCAGACCATTTCTCCAATTTGTCCAGATCATTTTGAATTATGACCCTGTCCTCCAAAGTAGTTGCAATCCCTCCCAGTTTGGTATCATCCGCAAACTTAATAAGCGTACTTTCTATGCCAATATCTAAGTCGTTGATGAAGATATTGAACAGAGCCGGTCCCAAAACAGACCCCTGCGGAACCCCACTTGTTACGCCTTTCCAGCAGGATTGGGAACCATTAACAACAACTCTCTGAGTACGGTTATCCAGCCAGTTATGCACCCACCTTATAGTAGCCCCATCTAATTTGTATTTGCCTAGTTTATTGATAAGAATATCATGCGAGACCGTATCAAATGCCTTACTAAAGTCTAGGTATACCACATCCACCGCTTCACCCTTATCCACAAGGCTCGTTATCCTATCAAAGAAAGCTATCAGATTGGTTTGACATGATTTGTTCTTCACAAATCCATGCTGGCTGTTCCCTATCACCTTACCACCTTCCAAGTGCTTGCAGATGATTTCCTTAATTACTTGCTCCATTATCTTCCCTGGCACAGAAGTTAAACTAACTGGTCTGTAGTTTCCTGGGTTGTTTTTATTTCCCTTTTTATAGATGGGCACTATATTTGCCCTTTTCCAGTCTTCTGGAATCTCTCCCGTCTCCCATGACTTTCCAAAGATAATAGCTAGAGGCTCAGATACCTCCTCTATTAGCTCCTTGAGTATTCTAGGATGCATTTCATCAGGCCCGGGTGACTTGCAGGCATCTAACTTTTCTAAGTGATTTTTAACTTGTTCTTTTTTTATTTTATCCGCTAAACCTACCCCCTTCCCATTAGCATTCACTATGTTAGGCATTCCTTCAGACTTCTCGGTGAAGACCGAAACAAAGAAGTCATTAAGCATCTCTGCCATTTCCAAGTTTCCTGTTACTGTTTCTCCCTCTTCACTAAGCAGTGGGCCTACCCTGTCTTTGGTCTTCCTCTTGCTTCTAATGTATTGATAAAAAGTCTTCTTGTTTCCTTTTATTCCCGTAGCTAGTTTGAGCTCATTTTGTGCCTTTGCCTTTCTAATCTTGCCCCTGCATTCCTGTGTTGTTTGCCTATATTCATCCTTTGTAATCTGTCCTAGTTTCCATTTTTTATATGACTCCTTTTTATTTTTTAGATCGTGCAAGATCTCGTGGTTAAGCCAAGGTGGTCTTTTGCCACATTTTCTATCTTTCCTAACCAGCGGAATAGCTTGCTTTTGGGCCCTTAATAGTGTCCCTTTGAAAAACTGCCAACTCTCCTCAGTTGTTTTTCCCCTCAGTCTTGATTCCCATGGGACCTTACCTATCAGCTCTCTGAGCTTCCCAAAATCTGCCTTCCTGAAATCCATTGTCTCTATTTTGCTGTTCTCCCTTCTACCCTTCGTTAGAATTGCAAACTCTATGATTTCATGATCACTTTCACCCAGGCTGCCTTCTACTTTCACATTCTCAACGAGTTCCTCCCTATTTGTTAAAATCAAGTCTAGAACAGCTTCCCCCCTAGTAGCTTTTTCAACCTTCTGAAATAAAAAGTTGTCTCCAATGCAGTCCAAGAATTTGTTGGATAGCCTGTGCCCCACTGTGTTATTTTCCCAACATATATCCGGATAGTTGAAGTCCCCCATCACCACCAAATCTTGGGCTTTGGATGATTTTGTTAGTTGCTTGAAAAAAGCCTCATCCACCTCTTCCACCTGGTTAGGTGGCCTGTAGTAGACTCCTAGCATGACATCTCCCTTGTTTTTTGCCACTTTAAGCCTAACCCAGAGACTCTCAACACTTCCGTCTCCTATGTCCATCTCTACCTCAGTCCAAGTGTGTACATTTTTAATATACAAGGCAACACCTCCTCCCTTTTTCCCCTGTCTATCCTTCCTGAGCAAGCTGTACCCATCCACACCAACATTCCAATCATGTGTATTATCCCACCAAGTTTCAGTGATGCCAACAATGTCATAGTTGTATTTATTTATTAGCACTTCCAGTTCTTCCTGCTTATTCCCCATACTTCTCGCATTTGTATATAGGCATCTAAGATACTGGTTTGATCTTTCCTCCCAGTTTTGTCCTGACTCTCCTTTCTCTCTGCCAATATAGCCCACACTCCCTCTTGTTTCCGACCCATCTCCCCGGTCTCCATGTTCCCCACTTACCTGTGGGCTTTGCTCACCTGTCCCCGTCGAACCTAGTTTAAAACTCTTGTTTTCACACAATCATGTTGTTTTAACTTATTCAGAGATTGGACCCAGGTCATGGGACCACATCCGCATCTGGGAAAATGATGCAACCCCATGTGTACTTTAAAAAATAAACAGCTATAGAGCCCAGAGGCCCCAATCAAGATCAGGGCCCTGCTGTGCTGATCCCTGAACAAAATTGTACAATGACATAATCAGTGGAATCACTAGTTTACATACTGTTACCCCTTTTTGACCCAGTGGTTAGCCAGTTTTGGTGGTCTAGCAGATTGTTCCATTCAGAAGAGAAATTGTTGGTGGAGTCAGGTATTAAGTGAACCCATTGCTGCCCCATTGAAAGGGAAACTGAGGCAGGCCTCAGCAGAGTCACACTGGGCCAGAAGGTACAGGGCGGGCATGATCTTTTACACTTGGGAAGATAACATCACTTAATTCATATTTGAAAGCTTATCTTCACAGCTAGGAGGAATAGAAGTTCACTTTTTTTAAAAAAAGAACAGGAAATGAGAGGGGAGAAAAGAGCAGAGGAAACTTTAAAAGTTTTGCTGGTATTGCTATTTCAGTTAGGAGTGTGAAAAAAATCACTTCTCTAACTGATAGAGCTATGTTTGTGAAAGCTCTAGTGTAGACACAGATATACTGGCAAAAAAGTCCTTTTGCCAGTATAGCTTATGTCATTTGGGGAGCTTGTATAAGCTATACTGGCAAAGAAAAGTTTTGCCAATAGAGGCTGCATCTCCACTAGCAGAGTAGTGTATAGCTATACCAGGAAACACTTTCTAGTGTAGGCAAGGCCTAAGCTTGTGCAGAATCTGACTATGCCACTCAAGTCTCATAAATGCAACAACCAGACAAGCCTGTCAGATGGGTACAAGGGTGGGCAGTAGAAGCTGACATTATTACATACATTTGAGTAGGTCTCAGATTCCATCCACAATGGAACAACCTGTGGGCTTACCACAAAGGAACTTTCCAGTGGCACTAGGTAATCCAGTACACTAGGAGCTTGAAAGTCTGCAAAGCAGGGGTATCATCAGGGCCGGCTCTAGCTTTTTTGCTGCCCCAAGCAGCAAAAAAAAGCGCCGCCCCCTGAGGCCCCCCGCCGAGCGCCGCGCCACCCCCCGCCGAGCGCTGCCGGAACCCGCCCCCCAGAGCACCACCCTCCCGCACCGCCCCCCCGCTGAGCGCCAGAACCCCCCACCCCGCGCGCCGAGCCCCGTGCTGTCCCCCCACCCGCCGAGCTCCACGCCGCCGGAACCCCCCCTGAGCGTTGAGCCCCGTGCTGCCCCCCCCGCCGAGCTCTGCGCCGCCGGAGCCCGCCGAGTGCCGCCGGAACCCGCCCCCGGAGCGCCACCCTCCCGGAACCCCCCGCCGATCGCTGGGCCCCCGGAGCCCGCCCCTTACCAGGTGCCGCCCCAAGCATGTGCTTGGGTGCCTGGTGCCGGCCCTGGGTATCATAGCACCTATATGCATCATGAGGGTGATAAAAAAGCCATTAGGCAAATTATGTATCTGCATAGACCTAAAGCCACTGAACCGGACATTGAAAAGATTCCAGTATCTGCCCAAAACTGATGAAAACTTGCCAGAATTTTCCAAAGCCAGAATCTTTATTGTTTGAGATGTAAAGAATGGGTTTTTGGCATCTGTGATATTCCAGGGCGCAAGCCAGACAAATGAGGGGCTGCATCATCACTGCCCTGCAATCTGGAGTGTCTTGCAATGCCTTGCTGCTGTAGCTCCCAATCTGGACTGTTCACAAACAACCACCAGCATGCAGGTCACACCCAAATGGGTTTATGTAAAGCCACAGCTCTGCCCCAGCAGTTCTGAACCCAGCAGCCTGTCAGCACACACCAGAAACACTCTGGCTTCCAGCAGCCTTGGTTACCATTTACAGGGTGACCCCAACACACTCCCACTCCCAAATTTTCCCCCCAAAATGTATGTTCTGCACTGTCCACCTCTCTTCTGGACAGTCCATTCCTCTGGAGGAATCATATACAACAGCTTAACACCTTAAATGACATTACCCAAACCATTCACAATACTGGATTGATTTTGATTAAAGAATAAAATAAGTTAGGTTTTAAGTGAGTTCAAGTAATGAGGTATAAAAGTCAGAAATGGTTACAAGGAAAACAGAGATAAAACTCTTTCTACTGCCTAACCTAACAAACTACACTTGATTCAAAGTAAAGTCCTTACCGCTTACTTCTAACACATTATTGACCAAGCTTTCAGATCAGGTCTCCTTCCCTAAAGTGCAGCACTGTTTTTTTGTCGTCTTAGGTACTAACCTCACATACAATGTTGCTACATATATTTCACTATGATAAGATTGACCAGCGACTTATTAGCTTTTAAATGATACCTTAGAAGGCATATTTTTCACAAAGATTATTACAGTCAGGGCCTGCTCCAGGCACCAGCCGAGCAAGCTGGTGCTTGGGGCGGCAGATTGAACGAGGCGGCATTCCGCCCAATCGTAGGGCGGCACGACCGCTTTTTTTTTTTGTTCTGCTCCGGACGCCTTGTATGGGGCGGCGGCGCGGAGGATGGGAGCACCCTGCAACAAGCCCGTCCTTCCCTCCCCACCGACCGGAACGGAGCCCTCGTGGCAGGCGGCGCGCTGTAACCCTGGCCCCCCCATTCTCTCTCTCTCCCGCCCGCTCTCTCCCCATCCCCCAGCTAGCCGGTCCCCCTGCACCCGCGCTCCGGCGATGCCGCAGGTTTTTTTTTTGCTTTGCCGTTCTGGCCACCCTGTTCGTGTTTGTTTTTTTGGGTTTTTTTTGCTTGGGGCGGCCAAAAACCCAGAGCCGGCCCTGATTACAGTAGTGTACAGAGTGTGAATACAGGGGTTCATTCCGTCACAGCACATAAGCCTGGATAAATAGACGATTATACTGATAACCTTTGCAATGCCATTTGGTCACCACAGATGGCTGCACATGTGACTCATCTCTGAGCATGGAGTTGCACAAAACTTACACCATATATATATAAAGTTAAAGAGACACTGTCAATTTACAGATCATATGTTATATGTAAACAGCTGTCATACCTATGGTACATATAACACTTTACATGAGAGAATTAAAAGAATAACTGTTAAAAATCCAGCATATCACACACAGGGCCAGCTCCAGCATTTCTGCCGCCCCAAGCAAAAAAAAAAAATAAGCCGCGATCGGCAGCGGTAATTGGAAAAAAAAAAAGCCGCGATAGGCGGCGGCAGTTCAGCGACAGGTCCTTCGCTCCTAGAGCGAGTGAGGGACCTGCCACCCCGAATTGCCGCAGGTGCCGCCCCTCTCCCTCGGCCACCCCAAGCACCTGCTTGCTAAGCTGGTGCCTGGAGCTGGCCCTGATCACACAGTATGCTCTTTGTTTGCTTTTTGTATTTCTCTCAGCTTGAAAATGAAACTCAATTAAGTCAGTTTCATTTGTGTTTATAGAAAGTTTCACTTTCAGGTTCTTGGGTGCTGTTTCAGCATTTCAACATAACTATTTTCATTTTTTTACATTATGGAAACATTTATATTGGTCATAGGTTTAAGAACACTTAAATTATGGGCCAAATTTTATAATTTGGTTTGTCAGGTCCCTGGGTAGAAACCAACATTCAGGTATGAGTATTTTCAAATTACCTAAATATAAAATGCACATTGTGAAAGCAGGCGTCTGATTGCCTAAGGTTCCAATATGCAGGCAAAACTACCAGTTGGACTAGTTAGTCAATTCACACTTCCTTGGATCAGACACCTACAAAAGGTAAGTGTCGTTTAATGGATTCCCTACTGTTCCCAAAATAAAAGCACTCTAAATAAAACCCCATAGAAACTATTCACTCCCAACCGTCTGTGTATGAGCTGTTTGAAACCAGCATTTGCAGTGCTCAGTATTAGCAGCCACTGCCAAAGTTTATCCATGCCTGCTCCTGTCTCCATGGAAACAGAAATAGTTGGTAGAAATGGGGTAAGAGGCTTTAATATAATCACCTTCTTGATTTTGCTTCTGCCAGTCTGATACAGGAATAGCAGGTGGCAGTGGGGAGAAGGCTGGGGCTCTCTTGTGGATATCAGCTGTGCTTGTTGACTGGGATTTTCCATAATGTGCAAGTTCCTAAACTCCATAGAGTATTGAATTTCCTAAAAGTGGTGGAGAGAAATGTAGGGAGAATAATGGAAAAACTTACACATTTTAAAACAAACAAAACAGGTATTGGTTAAAATAGTTAAACTTGGGTGCCTTAAGTCAAGCATCAAAATCCACAGTGGCTTGACCATTTTGACCATTAGTTTTAAATGTCCTTACACTTAAATTCTTCTTCTTTGTTGTCTTCATTTATTTCTTACATAGTTAAATTGAAAAGAAAAAATAGTATAAAATCAGTAACAGAAATGAAGTTCTAACAGCAACTTGTATTTCTGAGATGATTATTGGCTTTTGGCCATTAGCCACATCACATACTGGAAAATATGAGATTATTACATATAAATGTAGGGTGTTACTGCTAGTTCTCTTTATTGCACTGTTTCAGCACCTAGATGATATATGTTGTAATTTCTTTGCTAACTAAAGATATTATTTGACTTAAATCATGTGACAATCTACTATATTATTATCTCTGTGTATGCAACGTGTACTTTTAAAATGTCTTGGATTGAGACTGAACATGATTCTGACCCGTCTATCCTTGTCACGTGCTTCGTGTTATGTGGGGCACTCCACATTTGTTGCTATTTGAGGAAGCTCTGCTTTTCCACCCCTTGTTGCATTCCTGTTTGTGGTTCCATTTGTGAGCATTCTGGCTCCTCCCCTACACTACCTAGACAGGACTTAAAGACAGGTGCTGTGTCACCTGAACACCATCTCCCTCTCTTCCTGGGTAGGCTAATCTTGCTCCAACTGCTTGTCAGCGCACGTCTAGCTTGTTGCTGCTTCATGCTGCACACTGAAAATAAAAGAAATCCCCAGGCTGCAATATATGGGCACTTCAAGTCATCTTGCTAATTGAGGTATGATTGGGTTAAGGGAAACCGGAGGGTGGCCAATCAGTGAAATGACTGAGCAGAAGGCAGAGAGCAGGGTGAAAGCCCACGACTGGAAGATTTAACTGAAGTGTCTAGTATTGCAATGGTAAGACAGCGGAAGGACTCTGACTAATGTGGTGTCTTAATCACATGTAAACTGTATGCCGGGGCAGCACAACTTCAATCAGTTGGAAGAAGAGGCATGTTCCCCTTCCTCTGCAGGAGAGGGACAGAACTGATCATTGGAGCTGAAGCGAGGAGTTTCCCTGAGGGAGGGGGCACAGTTGTGGGGGTATGTGATCAGTCTGGGGGGAGGTTGAAGTAGTGTCCCCTTCAGGAGGTGATGACTGGGAGAGGCAATCAGTTGGGAGGCTGAAGGAGGTAGTAACTACTCTGGTTTCTTTATATGAAAATATGCAGGTACAGTATATGCATTTAATGCAGAAAGATCACAGGGGACTTTCCCAGCATGCTGTCTTCCAGTCCTTAGCTCTGCAGTAGCTATTCTGCAGCCTACAGCAGCAGTTTGTATCTCTTCTGTTAACTTTCTCTTGGCTTTGCCTTTTTCTGGTTCCTGTTGTGGTGGCCCATCCTCAGAAATATTAATGGGAAAGAATTAATAATCTTGTCAATTTAAACATACATGAAAGTCAAGATAATTGCAGCCTTCTGTCACACACTGGGCAGATTTTTCCACTGCCATGTGTTCAAAGTAGATGTAACATGCCACCATTCTGATTTGGGTGCACTCGGTGAAAATGTAAATGTCTGCACGAGTTGCACATGGTGCTGCGCCATAGAGAAGCAGGACCTGTGCATATCGAGTTGTATTAACAGTTTCAACAGATTAGAAATTGAATTTTGGTTTGCCATGTTATAACCTCTTTATTATTCAGTTGTCATAAACATTAATATGAGCAAAGCTTAAGTCCAAATGTTTGTGGGAAATAATTTCGGGCCTTTAATAACTATACAATTATTAGCGGGGTAGCAGTGTTAGTCTGGATCTGTAAAAAGCAACAGAGAGTCCTGTGGCACCTTTAAGACTAACAGTTATATTGGAGCATAAGCTTTCGTGGGTGAATACACATGTGTCTGACGAAGTGGGTATTCACCCATGAAAGCTTATGCTCCAATACATACATGGTCTTAAAGGTGCCACGGGACTCTCTGTTGCTTTATACAATTATTGTCTCTGGCAACGAGGAAGTAAGGTAGCAGCCATCTTATAGTTTTTTGTTTGAATGGTTTGTGGGTGGAAGAGGAAATATGGTAAGAAAGAGGGACAGAACTGAGGGGAGAATAAAAGAAGGGGAATATGGGAACTGGAAAAAACAGGGAAGAGATGAAGGAAAGACAAAGAAGGAAGAGGATGATGGAAACAGGAATGGGAAGACTCACTCCCCAGGGAGAAGATCTCACAGGTCACCACTTCTGTGAGAGGCAGTTGAGACGAGCTCCTCAGGGAAAAGGGTACTTTGCACTGTGTACTCCATTGCACTTGTCTAGCTCCAGGCCTTGACGAAGGATGCTGCCCCTCAACAGCAACAGCAGGCATGGCACCTGGTCTGAGGGAAGCAGTGTAGATCCCCTGAAGAGGGAGAACATACTGCAGGCGGGGTCCTGCTTTATCCTGTGTCGTCAGAGGGAAGCTGGCTGCTGTTCTTTCGGAGTTCATTTGGAGCTACTAAGAGGAGCGAACTCTGGAGGAAGAAACTCCTTGGGTGGGAGACAGCCTTTTTACTTCGATGAGACAGTCATCAAAGGTGAAAACAGTCCTCCTCCTCCATCAACATACCTTCCTGCATAGTGGGGAATGCTGTTGCCTCACACCTGGAAGCCTCCTTTCCCTGAGGTGATCCAGGTCACAATCCTCCTCTTCTGCCTCTTCCTCCTTGGAGTTGGAGCATGCTAGCCAAGTGTGCAGGAAACACACTGTGCTTTTGTTAGGTTGCTCATCTATAAAACATTTATAACATCTAATCTTCCTTTCAGACCCCTGTTGAGTGGAACTTCCAAAGAGATGAGTATGAGGATGTTCCTCCCCCAAAAATGTCTTCTTGTATTTTCCTTTTTAAGGCGATGTGGCCACCACCGTGATTTTTCCCCATTGCCAGTGTGCGTTTTTCTACAGTGTGTTATAGAAACATAGTTGATTGATAGCTGGGCTTTGCGTAAAAGGCAGTGACAGGATGACACAGGATGATAAAATCTTTACACACAAACCCAAGTGGCTGCCTCCTTCTACATACAGGGTGCATGTCAGGTAATCAGCTTCGGGTGCTGAAGAACACTATCATTTCAACGTCGGTCACGTTCCTTGTATTTATTTTAAATGACAAAGACTGTCTGCTTGTCCCAGGCACTAGTGCAAAATCAACTGGTATTTCTTTATAGCAGCCAGCTGTGGCCTGCATGCCAGGTTGTGAAAATGAAGCTCTGATGCTTCTGACCTCACAAGAACTGCTCTTTCCCAGTATCCCCGGAGGGTGCAAAACATGCCTTTTTAGGAGGACCCCCTTCTCCATCTACAGCCACTTGCAGTCTCTTGTTGGTGGATTTCAGGGGGGCAAAACAAGGCCTATGAAGCACTTAAGTCACAGTCAAGCTCTAACTTTACACTTTAAATGGGATTTAAGAGTTGTGCAAGCCTTATTATGCAGGGGCTACATTTTCATCCTATGTGAACTGGTGTTCAGCAATGATACTTACAGAGTGACAATGCTGAAGATCAGAAATCTAAAAATCCTTGTGATTAGTTGTGGAGTAAGCACTACTCACCACGATTAAAGGCAGCAGAATCTAGCCCTGGATATTGTAGTAACATAATTGCTTGCATTACATTTTTTGTACATTTTTTTTCTCTCTGCTCAAAACAAATACACTGGCTTTTTAAGTTTTAAGCATCCTTTTACTGATATTTGAATATAAAGCGATTTCAAAAATTGATCTTCAATCTCCCTTTTCTCGGTTGTCTTATAAAAATTAAATATTTTTCCTTTCCTAATGGATGGTGTGCATGGGCTATCTTCATTCACCGGGCTTTATACTTGAATATGTTGTGCACTACATTCCCTGTGCGGGTTAACGTCAGCCACCTGCTGGGTGTATTCGGTAAGGCACATTTCTTTTATATTCCTTAGAAAGACAGATAGACAGATAAAGGTGCTCTCTCTCTCACACACACACACTCACATACAGCGTTAACATATTGTTAAGATTGCTACCGCAAGTAGAAAAGGTGTTTAAAACATATTAAGAACATTTACATTTACTTTAGTTAGGGTGACCAGATGTGCTGATTTTATAGGGACAGTCCCAATATTTGGGGCTTTTTCGTATATAGACTCCTATTATCCACCACCTCCTGTCCCGATTTTTCACACTTGCTATCTGGTCACCCTAACTTTAGTAGAACTGGCAGCAGGGCAGCACAAACCAGCCAACTAGGATTCCATCACAGTATGCAGCCAGTCACTCCAGAGTCAAAATTACGCTAATGACCTGCTAAATTGCAGATCTCAAACTGTGATCCAATTGCTTTATGGGAGAAGGCTAGAAGGAACTTAAAATGCCTTTGTTTACTTAATTGACACCGATCATTAGTTCATAAATGCTGGCAATATGGTGCAGAATGGAAACAAATCATGCTGGGGTGGGTTTACTGCTCAGCAGAGTGGCTCCAGGCAAAATGCTGAGAGCTTAAGAAAACAGTCAGAAGGTACTGTTATTGACTAAAATAGCTCCCATAGTTTAGAATAGCAATAAAGAGATAGATGAGTTTGGCAAGATCATGAGGCTTTGGTCTTACTCATCACTCTACCACTGACTTGTGTACCCACCTTTGTAAAGAACTTACGGATCTTTGGATGAAAGATTATTATTGGATCATTATTTAAAACCTCAGAAACCCAGTGTGAGGAGGAGACTAGTAATAGCCCTATTTCACAGCTGGAGGAATAGGTACAGATAGGACAAGTGACTTGCCCCAAAACCACACAGCAAGTCAGTGGCAGTGTTGAGACGGGATCTCAGGAATTCCTGCTTCCTGTGCTCTTGGGAAATATGAAGCCTTTAATCACTGGAAGAATCTGAGTCTTTGAAACAACATTTATGCTAGAATAAGGAATGTTATGATTAACAGTTTGGTTTAAAAGATTGCAGAAGTTCAGGCTAGTTCCTATTGTTACTGAATGAGTTTGTCCAGCCAAATTGGAATCTCTGTGTGTTGGAACTTTAGATATGGGTGGTTGTGTCGGTTGTTGTTTTCTAATTAGAAGCTATATGCTTCCATAATGCTTCACAAACCTACAAAGAGGTCTGAGTCCCATGGATTTTACAGTCTAGCAAAACAGAGAAGCAAAGACTTTCTAAATCACTATGTTGGCAGTGAGGTGACAAAACAGGAAGAGGGGGAAATGTGTTTAAATTGATTTTTACACTTTTTTTCTTATAGCTTTGTTTTGTTTTAAATCCATTCAGGATCAGGTGTAAGCTCTTTGGGAGCACGGATTGTCATTTATTATTTGTGTGGACAAGGGCCAGCACAATGGGACCCATCCTGGTAGAGGCTTTTAGGAGCTACTGTAGTATGAAAGTTAAAAAGTGTAGGAGTGATAATAGAGGCCACCCAAACAGAAATTAGTGGTGGAATTACAGAGCAGAGCAAAGAAGTGTGGGTTGGAGGTGGAGAGTGAGGTTTTCCAGTGTGCGTGGAGGAGTGAGGCTGTTCCAAATATCAGAGTTTGATGGATTCTCTGCTTTCCAAAGCAGCTTCAGCAGGCTGCAGAATGTGGGATCTTTAATATCTTGTCATCTGATTGCTATCTGTGTCCCTCTCACACTTCAGTTCTAAAATGATTATAGCAACTGATATGCCTTCCAAATCATTAGAATCAGAGATTCAAGTTGACCTGAAAACGTTTTTTTAATTGCCCTTGTGCCCTTTTAAATTTCTCAGGGGTGTAGAAAGAAGGCTAAAACATTTTGTCAGTGTATTCCCTGCTTAATTTTTATCTTAGAAATATCAGGATTAAGTCTGATCTTTCCTGATTTTTGGTGGAAGGCTCATTAAGAGTTCTCAGATCTGGACTGGGAGTTCTTTCACCTCTTAAATCATTAGGACAGGCAGTGCTGAATTTTTAACTTTCTTCCAAGTGCTTATTTGACATAGAAGATGAATAAGTGTTAAGAAAGGGAACAAAAGGCAAAGTTTTAAATAATCTGACTAAAAATCACTTCCCAGCTCAGTTGTTCGGCTTTCAGTTAATTGTCTCTTGTGATGTCATAATTGCACCAGTTCTTCATGCTTCCATAAAGATTCAGAGCAGACAAGACAAGCAGAAAATAAAATTTTTTAAATCCTTTCCCACAAAATCTCAGCCAACCAAAACCACAAAAAACAAACCAAACAACAACAAAACCCCCCAAAATTTCACCATAAAGAAACATAAAAAAGCCTGACCCCAATTATTTTTCATTTGGTGATTTTTTCAGCTTAATATCTCATTACTTACCTAGGCCAGTGGTCTCCAAACTTTTTTATCGCGCACCCCATCAGTAAAATGTTTTTGAGCACGCACCCCCTGCTGAACTGTCGAAGCCAAAAAAAAAAGAAAAAAGCCACTCAGACTCCTGGCCGAACTGCCGAGGAGGGTGGGGAGGAGGGGGAGGCGGTGCTGCTCCGGCGGTGCTTTTCCTGCCGTGCACCCCAAAGGACCGCTGACCTAGGCTATAAACACTCTAACAGACCAGTATAAATAAATACTTTTGGAACCAGTAAAAAATTTTTTTCCCCCAAGCATTGATCTTTGGTGGAAGAAATAGTGGAGAAGTCCTGGTTCTTCTGTCATTGACTCCTGTGTAAATTGGGAGCAACTCCATTCAATAGAGTGGACATATGTTGTTACAAAACTGGAGCAAAAAAAGAAGAGAATTATGCCCTATAGTTGGCCTCCACAACAACAACTGTACATAAATCGAGCACACAAGTGTGTTCTTTCATCAGTATAGCTTCTAATCTATTTCTCCTTTACAGGTGATGCTCCAGTAATATGTAGCTGTAGAAGGTCCTTACGTTCAAAGATATCCCCCTGTGCTTGGATATTGGTGGAACTGAGGTATCAAACTGGGAGATGCAAATAACACACTGACAGAGCATTCCCCTTGTACACTATAACTAGTGCGCATCACCCTCACTACTAAACGGCAAGAATAGAGACAAAGAAATCAGGCAACCAAAGTAAGAATTGTTCCTATGGTTTTTACACTCAGTGCTAAAACTAGCTAATTTACCTTCACAATAATACAGGAAATACTCATAACAAATATTCTTCCAAGTTGTGCATAGTTTGCAGGTTGATCAATGTGTCGGAGTGTAAGTTAATCTTTACTACCCTTTGGTATTTGCTAAGCATATATACCATAGGCCTGATCAGTAGACTTTGGACTGTGAAAGGTGATGGATGTGCTTGCTTTCCCTTCAATACGGTAGGGAAATAAACAAACAATTGTTGTCACTCGCTGTAGTTATTAAATTAATCTTCATATTCATTCATTAGCTGAGACTTGCAATTGTTATTTTAGAGCAATCATCAACCACTGAACAAAGGTTATAAAGCTGGTGAATGGGTCAACTAGTAGAAATGATTAAACCAAAACTTTTTCCACTTTCATCTTGTTATCAAGACCTGGAATAGAAAACACTACCTTTGTTGCTTTTTTTCCCCAGGGGCCTGAGAGGAAAAAATATGGTGATGTTGATTTCACTTCTACTAGAGGCTAATCTGTATCCATCACTAAAAAATGGAAGCTTGCAAATGTATTGATTTGGGCTTTCAAATAATGGTTCAGGGATTCCAGTTTGGATTTCCAATTTGTATTGATGTGATTTTTCTTTTTTTACCAATGCTACAGGTTATTTTAATAGGACACAACTTCCTGTAAAAATAGGCAGTTGAGAAATTAAGATGGTCTTCTCCTCTCCCTTGCACTTTGACAAGTGCTTTAGGATCAGCCTGCTGGAATTTTTTTGAAAAAATAAAAGGACTTTTTTTTTTTTTCAATAGGCTGGTGACACAGTGTTAGCAGTTTTGACAATAGAAACTATTGGCCTGTTTCGAACTAAATGAAGTCTAGAACCACACTCTTTAATTTAAATAAAAAACTAAACAGAACAAATGAATGAGATTTCTTTTTGTCTTCCTCAAGAATGGAGAAGGTTGTTGCTTGTCTATACAGAAGGCCTAACGCACTTTATAGGCTGATTTGCTTCCCCTGGGCTGGAAGTGGCGCTACCCATTTTGCAAAATGGGGCAAACTCTTTGACAACTCAATAGAAGGTCAGTAATTTTTGTGTATGACAAGTACAATTTAATAACGATGGGCCAACTAGACAGGATACTAACATGCAGAGTAGTAAGATCTTAAACAGAATATTCTCAGCCCTAGTAAAGAGAGCTGAGTTATCTTTCTAATAATGTTCTTACCATGGCTCCCTCCTGCAAAGTTCTTAATACCTCCATTGGGATGTTGAGTTCCCTCAACTCCTATGCCACTGCAAAGCAGGTCCCAAGGTCCTGGGTTCAAAACATGAATATAACGACCTTCAATTAAATTTCTTTCTCAAAGCTAAAACAGGCTTGACTCTTTTAGAAACAGATCTGTTAAATGGGTCAGCAATACAGTAACATGTTTGGTTATATTTTAAAAAATGTACATGCAGCAAAAATGCTCAAAAAGGATATTTAAAAATTCATTTCAGTATGCTGGGAAGCTACAGACCCTTTTCCTGTGCAGAATGAATTGAAGTTAGCTAAACTTCTCTGCATGATTCTACATTCCCTGTATCAAAACCAATGTCACACAATGGCTTTGTAACAGTAAAATGGCATTTAGTTACAGAGTGAAGTAATTCCCATGGCTATCACGTTGTATCAGCTCTGGAAAAGGTTCATACTTGCAGTTTTTGAAGGGGAGAAGCCATGGCTATTTTCCAGACCTTTCACAAAGAAAAGAGAATAATCTGGCATTAAACGAGAGCATTAGCATTGAAATAAAACCAGTCCCCTAAACGCTGAATACCTCCAGTGAATTGCTGTGCCAGTCACATCCAATCTTCCTTGAAGTAAAAAAAAGTCTTCTGTTAGGCGGAAATACTTCCAGAAAAGCTATTGGGAGAGGGGGGCCTCAGAACAATTGCAACTACTGTTGAGTAAAATTCAGAGAGCAGCATGCGCTTTCAGAACTGTCTTAACTTTGCTCAAAAAAGTTATAAAAGGCCTGACCCTATATTTTTGTCCTGCTACCTATTGTATTATGTGGTGGCTTATTTTAAGTACAATACTTTTTTCTTCTTGGTGTGTGTGACCCCCCCCCCCTGCTTCCATGTGACCTTTGAAAAAATCAGTAACATATTTTTACAATTTAACCCATTGTTCAGTTGCCCAATACAACAGTGGGGTAAAAATCCAGGGATGGTCCTTTGAAAACCAAGCTTCTGAAAGGAATATACAACCATGTCAATAAATATCACGATTCCAAGTTCTACTATGGGTAATAAGTGAAAAGCCTTCAAAGAAAAAAAGACTGCAGTAAAGGGTGTGCAAAAGAGTTACCAATAGAGTTTAGGATTCTAGCGAGACGGTATTTTATAGAGAACAATCATACTAGTTATTCTTCAACTAAAATGCTGATTATTATTTATATTACAATAATACCTAGAAGCCCCACCTAAGATCAGGGGCCCATGTGCTAGGGTGCTGTCAAGACTCCTAGTAAGAGACAGTCCCTGCCCCGAAGATCTTACAATCCAAATAAACTGGACAAATAATAGTTGGGAATAAAAATATTAATACCAAGCTCTTGAGTGAAGCCCATGCTGCCCTTTACATTTCGACCACAGAGTTAAAACTTTACCTAATCATTATCATCACTAATGTAAAAACCTTCCTTTATTTAACTGGCTGTTAATATTTGCTTTCTGCAGAATAAATAAAAACTGTGTGGTTATCTGTTTTGGTAATCTAAAGGCATGAATTTTAGAGTGACCTGAAATGACTATAATTTTCTTTTCCCCTCTAGTGTATTCTGTAAATCTTCCTGGAAGAGACTCTCGTGTTAACGAACCTTTTGCAAAAGACATGAAAACTATCGTTAATGACATTAGTAGTGTTTTGCTTCAAGACTTGCAAGAGAAACCTTTTGCATTTTTTGGTCACAGGTAAAAAAAATCTTTTTAAATATGTGGCAAAGGAGCCTAAAATCTGTGGCTGGATACTTAAGCTTTATCTACACTGGCACTTTTGTTCTTAAAACTTTTGTCACGCGGGGGTGTGAAAAAACAACAAAACTTTACCGACGAAAAGCACTGGTGTGGACGGCGCTTTGTCGGCGGGAGCCACGCTCCCAGCGATGAAACTACTGCCCCTCGTCGGAGGTGGTTTTATTTTGATAAAGTTCAGGTACACAGTGCACCTTACAACAGCGTAGCTACGTGGCACACCTGCGCCCTTGTAAGCTGCACAGCGTAGACAGTGACTTACTTAGCTCTTTCCCCCAAGGCAGAGTGCTGGACTGGCTGAAACAGAATCATAGGGAAGATCAACACTATAAGTGCTACAGCAGCACATTTGTAGACACTAGAGCTATGAAAGAGTTTTTTCCATTGTGACTGATATTCAATTTGTGATCCAGTATAACCCCAGATCCTTTTCTGGAGTACTACCATCTAGCCAGTTATTCTCTATTATGTATTAGTTCAATATCCTGTTGTTGAAACTAAGTATTGTGCTTAGTTATTACCTAGACTCTGACCTCCCTTTTTTTATAAGGAATGGTGGCTAAACTGGGTCTACTTCATGAGCATATGCCTGGAAGGAGACTATTTGATATATACCAATCCAGTTGGGGCTGTGGTATAGCCAAGTGGTATGTAGTGTCTGTCATTTCTGTAAACAGTCTGATATTACCAGTAGAAAAATCTGCTGAGTACTTTTGAAACCATCAACTGCAAGGAGCTGTTTGTCCTACTAGGATAGTTCCAGAGTAGATCTACTTGCAGATGTGGAGCTTGGGTGATTACACACCTATCCTGAAATCACTTCTATATGGATTCTAGTGGTGATCATGTGTCATCTTTGTTGTTCAGTGTACAAGTGGAGCCACTCAGAGAACTGATATGATACCCACCCTGAGATATCTGCAGTATGCCCAGATCTACATGACTGTGTCCCTGCAACAGAGCAGTGCCTTTCCTGCCTAGCTAAGTTTGCAAGGATGGATGTGGGACAGGTGGATGAGGCTCAGTGCAGATAAGACTGAGCTATTGGAATATGGAGGCCCAAGTGGCTTTTTCCATTTTCAAAATATTGGACGTTTACTAGTTCTGAATGGAGATCTCTCCATAGTAATCCACACCTTTGTGTTTTACTGCAATGAATTGCTTTGGGATATCCTTAAGAACATAAGAAAGGCCGTACCGGGTCAGACCAAAGGTCCATCTAGCCCAGTATCCTGTCTACCAACATTGTCAATTGCCAGGTGCCCCAGAAGGAGTGAACCTAACAGGCAATGATCAAGTGATCTCTCTCCTGCCATCCATCTCCATCCTCTGACAGACAGAGGCTAGGGACACCATTCCTTACCCGTCCTGGCTAATAGCCATTAATGGACTTAACCACCATGAATTTATCCAGTTCTCTTTTAAACTCTGTTATAGTCCTAGCCTTCACAACCTCCTCAGGTAAGGAGTTCCACAAGTTGACTGTGCGCTGCGTGAAGAAGAACTTCCTTTTATTTGTTTTAAACCTGCTGCCTATTAATTTCATTTGATGATCCCTAGTTCTTGTATTATGGGAATGAGTAAATAACTTTTTCTTATCCTCTTTTTCCACCTCTCTCATGATTTTATATACCTCTATCATATTCCTCCTTAGTCTCCTCTTTCCCAAGCTGAAGAGTCCTAGCCTCTTTAATCTCTCCTCATATGGGACCCGTTCCAAACCCTTAATCATTTTAGTTGCCCTTTTCTGAACCTTTTCTAGTGCCAGTATATCTTTTTTTGAGATGAGGAGACCACATCTGTACACAGTATTCGAAATGAGGGCGTACCATTGATTTATATAAGGGCAATAATATATTCTCAGTCTTATTCTCTATCCCCTTTCCTTGAAAGCCAACTGTCAGCTAGTACATATTACAGAGCTTATGCCTGTCAAAGCACGTATAACATAAAGCCTTAACTAATAAATGACCACTCTCTGGGCTGCACAGTGTTTGGCCTTATCACCGAGAGTGACATGTGAAACAAACAGAATTGGAACTGCTCACTGTCTCACCCTGCAGGCCAGATCCTCTGCTGGTGTACATCGGCACAGTTCCATTGAGGCAGAGTACTTTCAGTCAACAACCTGTCTGTAGAATGCCTGCCACACTACATGCCAAAGTACATCAGTGGCACTGATGTGGGGGGATAAGTTATGCCACTTCTGAGATCTGTTTGCTTATGGCCATGATCTCTCTCTGGTATTTATATGGCCCCCTCATTGTAGAACTTCATAATCTTTATTGTATTCAACCTCACAATACCCCTGTGAGTCAGGGAAGTGCTACTAGCCCCATTTTACAGAGAGGGAATGAACACACAGAGAGACTAAATGACTAGGTCAAGGTCATGATGTAAGTCTGTGGCAGAGCAGGGACTTGCGCTCAGGCTAAGCTAGTGCCTTAACCACTGGACCATCCTTTCTCTGTTGCTTTTTTGAAATTCTTGTTGTTTATGTATATCGGTCAGGGTTAGAACCTTGTAGGTACAGATACCTTCTAAATAAGTGTATTAGAGTAATAATCATTACTTAGATTATGACTGTTTACTCCTAATAGTAATGTTGCTGCTTACACTAATAATGGAAGAGCAAATGGCTTTTGAAAGTTACTTAGTTTTCAAGGAATATTCAAAACATTCATTCATACTGAAAGCAAAGTGGAACCGTGAAAGAAGCAAAAGTGCTGTACTAGGTCTGATCTGCAATCTGATTTCTCTTTTACATTTGAATTGACTAACATCATTACTCTTTAAAGTTACTTCTCGGAATTCGAGACCTATAACACACTGCTCCAAGGTACCATTTTATGGTTTCTAAGAATGTTTACCACAGTAATTGCACCTTACTAGAGTTGGGATTCTAACTGTGTTTAAATGTGTCCTGCAAGATACGTTTAATCAGATTAATTTGGCTTCTCTTTTAAATGCAGTTTTGGATCCTATGTTAGTTTTGCAGTTGCAGTACACTTGAAAAAACTATATGGACTACAACCAGAGCATCTTTTTATATCAAGCGCAGGTGCCCCACATGTAAGTGATATAATCTTTGATAATATGAAATAAAATAGCACTTAGTTATACAACTATCATGTATAAATTACTTGCTTTGGCTTTCTGATAAAGACATTCTTTTGGTAGTTTGATTTCAGCATTTAGTAAAAAAAATTCACACCAGAAATTGAATAGCTTTTATATTTCTGTCTCCCTCACAAGCTACATTTTCAGAAACTATTGTCTAGCAGCAAGAGACAGACACAAAGCTTTAGCAATGCCTTTTGTTATAGTCCACTTAATAACCACTACAGCGTGTTCTATAGAAGTGTTAGGGCAGCCTCTTTTCCACTCCAAGATTATCATCTCTATAAAGATTATGTGACTTCTGAAACCAACCAGCTGCTAAATCATAACGCAACTATTATATTGGGGACAGGGGAAAACACTACAGGTTAGATGTTCTTTAAGCTTCTTTCCTAAGACTTAAATCTTTTAGAGACAGTTGTTTACAGTGTATTTATGAAACACCTAATCTATTTTATATGATGCTTTCAGACAACATGTTGTTATCCTCTCCACACGGTAAAAGACCAAGACGAAGAAGAAATTATCAAAGGGATACAGTCTCTTGGAGGTACTCCTCCTGACTTTCTGCAGAACAAAAATGTTATGAAACACTTCATTCCTGCATTAAGAGCAGATCTTGCAGTTGTTCAGGCCTTTCTGTAAGTAGTACAGTTTTACAGTATATTCTGAGACTAGGACTATTCATTCATAGTCTAAAATAGAACATTCACCTGTACTGAGACCTATCACACAAGGCTCTCCCATTTTTGTCCCTGAATCTTTGTTTCCATGATAAAAGCATTTGTGTAATAGAAACAACAGCATAATTAAAGATTCAGCCTAGAATTTTAAAGGTAGAACAACTCCTTCTCCTTCAGTTCTTCCCCATCCCATTTATAGTAAGTAAATAGTAGGTTGCATTCTGTACTAAAGAGTACATTGGCAAAGTGTTTTATTATGTTTTAGAGGGGGAAGAGAAAGATATTTTGTGTTTGGAGGGGGAACCTAGAGTGGAAAGATTCAAGTTCTCCTTTATGTTCACAGCTCTGAGGAACTGGTAATGGATGGTCTCTCTTGTGACCTTACATGCTTTGGTGGGTCTGAAGATTTGCCATTTGATTTAGAAGGTAACTAGTAGCGTGCTTTGCCTTTAATATTTAGCTAGACTTCTGTTGAATCAGATTAATGAGCAGCTCTGTCCATAATCTCATTTTAATTGATATGGAAATACAAAGGATTTTTGCAGTATATGAGCCAGAATGATTCATAAGGAATTAGAAAAATTTCAATAATCTTGAAACAAGTTATGTAAAACAATTACACAAGCTGATATTTCACTCATGCTTTACATATTTAATTCTCTTTCAGCATGGAAGGATCTAACAAGTGGAGATACCAGTATTCACAAGCTTCCTGGAGGACACTTTTATCTGCTGGACCCTGCTAATGAAATTTTCATGGCAGACTATATGACCAAATGTATAGAAACTGTTGATCTCTGAGTATATGTCTTTATTTTGCAGGGAGAGGGGTCAAAGATTAGTCCAAAGCAGTAAATAATACAAAACATTTTCTATACAACTTTACAACTACCACAGAGGCAAGGTAAGCAACTTTCTGTAGCAACAGGGCTAACAGTTGATGTATTAATACAGGTGCATCCTACAGCCAAAGGTTTCTCCAGGATATAATTTATGATGATACTTAGGAAAATTCTGATTCTTAAAAATAAACAGCCAGTATATTAATTTGCTTCCCTGTGGTGGTTAGAGTTTGGGACTGGTGGGAGGATGGTAGGCTAAAAGCATTGCAAAGGTAGTATGTTGGGCTTCAGTGGCTTCCCTCTGCCTTTACCATAGCTTAATCTGGCCCAATAAAGCATCTCAGCAAGAATAAGCTCTGTGGGGGTGGGAGGGACCCAAAGTTATTTCCATTTAAAATGTAGTTTTTCTACACCCGCATTTCTATGACTGTAATAGGGCTGGTCTACACTGGGGGGGGGGAGGGAAATCGATCTAAGATACGCAACTTCAGCTACGAGAATAGCATAGCTGAAGTCGACATATCTTAGATCGAATTAAAATTACTTACTTCACGTCCTCGCGGTGCGGCTTCGTTGACTCCGCTTTCGCCTCTCGCCATGGTGGAGTTCCGGAGTCGATGGCAGAGCGATCGGGGATCGATTTATCGCGTCTACACTACACGCGATAAATCGATCCCCGATAGATCGATCGCTACCCGCCGATCCGGCGGGTAGTGTAGACATACCCTAACAGAAGGGAGATATATTTGCGCAAGTATATTTATCCATTATTGGATTCAGGAAGTAACAAATGTTTCCTTTAAATCGGCACTCTTTGAGACCTCATTAGCCTGACTCAGCTATCTTAAAAACTACTCTTCATTTTCTTTCTTTTTAAATCCCCCTCCCTGTATCCCATTACATCTTTTGGGGGGAAAAAAGACAGGTAAGTAGTTTTGTCTTCAGAATTTACTTTGGCTGGATAGGAAGAGGAATGTGATCTTTCTGCTTCCTCAAAAAAAGGGAAAAAGAAGAGACCATTTAAAACCTTAAATAAATCTTGTAGGTAAAAGTGTATTTACAGTAAGTTAGTGTCTTAAGAAGTACAGTGCATGTGTAAATACTCCCCTGTAGGTAATTAACTCACGTTGGTAAATCTTAGTGTCAAACTAAACACGAAAATGTTAGTTTTGCATTTTTTTTCCTCAAAAGAGTTAGCTCATTAGCTACTGAAAAGTTAATGAATTATTTATGGGAATTATTGTGGAATATTTTAGATCCCATATTTTTCTATCATCTCTCTTGCTTTAGAAATATAGGCAGTCATGGCGTCCTCCTTTGATAAACCTGCAAAGGAAAATAGTAGTCATTACCTTTCCTTATTTGGTATTCTATAACATTGATTACTTAGTGTAAACTTAATGGTAAAAACACCTTTTTTAAGGTTCCATGCGTCCCATTTGGCTTTGGCTTTCAGATCTAGCATTCCTGGACACTCTGCCGAAAAAAAAACAAAAAATTCCACAAACATTTGTCAGTTGTTGTTATACCATTTTACCTAAAGATTGTTTAGTTTTAGTAAATGTACAGAATTAAATGTGTGTGTCGTGGTGGTGGTGGGGTTATGCACACACACACATATAAAGTACCAGTATCAATGTCTCCAACAGTAGACTGTTTGTAGAGTCCATATAGTTCCTTCAGCTCATCATCGCTTGGCCTCGTTTTTAATTTTTTTACATCTTCTGCAGCACTGTCGAAATCAGCCTGAAGGGGGCGGGGATCAAACAATGGAGTATTAGACATTTTAATCCCTATGTTGTGTGCTTTAGGCTTTGTAGCATCCTCATAAATTTACTAATTGCTTCCCTGTCATCAGTGATACATAAAGGTAAATGCCTCTCAATACTTCCCTAATCAAATTCTACTTGGCCAGAAATTTGGCCAGCTTGGCTGATAAATCAACACTGTTAAAAGAAGCCAACACTCTCCTCCCAAATACATATTTTTACAGCTAAATAATTGGAGCTATGTACAGCCTAAGTGGTGAAATGGAATGTCACAGGTATGATCATGCAAGCTGCTTATAAATTCTATGAACTATAGGTCGTTCATATCCAGAGTCTGAGTTGAGGGCAGGGATGCAGAGGAACTACCATGGTGGTGGTTGAAGCTTTCCCTGGGGGAGGCTAGCTTCCGCCTGCGGCCCCACCCAATGCTCCACCCCCGCTCTGCTCCAGGCCCCGCCTCCATTTGGCCCCCCTCCCCACTCGGCTCCCCCCCCCACTGATTGCTGCCTTCTCCTCTCCTCCACCCTCTTCCCCTACGAGCCCCCCCCCCCACTACTTCTCACATCCCTCCTCTTCTCCATGCCCCCTCTCCACCGCGAGGCCCCTACTGCTCACAAGGAAGTGTTGAGCAGCGGGGGCTTCATGGGGGGTGGAGGGCAGGAGAGGAGGGACTCAGCCAGGCAGTGGCGGGCGGTGGGGGCCTCGGGGAAGGGGCAGAGCAGGGACGGAAAGAGGCGGAGCCACCATGGCCCAGGTGTCCGGTGGCAGGGCAGCAGCGTCTGCACCAGGGAAGGCTTAGCCTCCTCTGGCCTATTATACCCCCCAACTTATGGAAACTGCATCCAAGAAGTAGTCCCTGGAGCTGTAAAGCCCTTTGAAAAGATGCTGAGTACACTCCCACTTTGTTTTCAATTCTCTGCTGCCAGTGCAACTGTGTGTGCATGCATGGCAGTGGTGACGAAACTGTATATGGGGGGCTAATGCAACAGTCAGTCTAACTGATGCATCACCCCTATATGCCAGAAGTGCAAGGACACATTGTAGCTACCCTTTACATAAACACAAAGGGGGCGATTTGGGTTTGAAAGTCTCTTTTCATCTTAATCACACTGAGCTAGCTGCTCTCTGTCCCTATGTTACTGGTCCCAGTCAAGTCCTTAGTGCAGAGTTCTCTACCCTTTTCCAAAACCACCTACGTATCTTTCTGTGACCTCAGAGCTTCTGGTTCTTTTGCACTGGGTTAGCCCTGAAGTCTAGATAATGTAATTCACAGTCTGTTAGTTTCAATGATTTGTAAACCAAATACTTAACTCTATATAACGATGCAAAATTACTACATGCATTTTTTTGAAAGTTTCATCCAAAGTTTGCTATATTTGCAAGAATGACATTGTAAAACACTGTAGGGTATATGTTATACATATGCTTAGTATTTGTAAATTAAAATGTATACCCTACAAGTTTGTGCTATAATATGCTATGTATTCAATAAAGTCACACAGTGTTCCTTTAGCTGTCAATTTGACTTCTGTGGCTTGGTCTCATCAGCAGGGATTGGGGAGTTGCCTTATCATTCTACCCAAGCAAGATGCAACCATCCTCTCCATACTGGGTGTCGACTCTTCTTATTCAGGTGAGAACTTCTCTTGCAATGGGAGAAGTCAGCCCCACCCTCATATTTTAGAACCCACCCTAGCACATATATGTGTCTTAACCCTGAAACCGGCCTGGGCGAGTGACCGTACTGGCTGGAACAGGTCCCAGAAATAAACAACTAAGGAGCAACATCTGATGTTTTGTGCTTTTACTGTCACCTACTTGAGTGTTCTGTACTGTAGTCCCCATATGAACAAGGACTAAAAGAAACACAGATCACTGTGGCTAAAAATGAGGGGTAGGGAAATAGAAAAGAATTAACGAGAGGCTGGATTCTTGTCCCATTCTTTCCTTTCAAAGGACCCATCATGCGATCACAAAACTGAGCGCTCATCAACTTAACGAAGCATCAGCTGATGCTAGCACATTCAGGCAGTAACATCATGTAGAAATATGCAAGGACAGTTAGGTAGCTGCATTGCAGTGTTTGTCCACAGAGGCCTGGCCCCTTTCCACCTAGAGAGTTAATCTGCTTTCTGAGGTGGAAAGAACTTTTGATTTTTTTTTCTGGAAATGGATTTCTGGATGGATGGACTCCAAGAGGACAGAGTTCATCTTAGCTGGTACCTAGAAGACTGTTTTTGAGGAATCTGGAAAGTGGGTGAGACAAACTTAGGGTATATCTACACTGCAATTAAAAACCCATGGCTGGCCTGTGCTAGTTGACTCGGGCTCATGCTAAGGGGCTGTTCAATTGTAGTGTAGAAGTTCAGGCACAGGCTGGAGCCTGCGCTCTAGCACCCTGTGAGGTGGGAGGGTCCCAGAGCTCGGGCTGCATCTGAGCACTAATCTACACCGGGTAATATGGTACTTTTTATTATTTGGGGGAGGGGCAGGGCCAGTGCTACTTAGGCCAACTAGGCGGTTGCCTAGGGGCCAAGATTTGGGGGTCCCAAAAAGCAGCGCCCCCAATTTTTTTTTTTTTTTTTTAATAGCGGCCGCTGCGCGGAGAGGAAGTCTGAGCCGCGGAGAGGGAGTCTGAGCCAATGGCAGGCAGCCCAGGGGAACCCCCGGGTCAGAGCTACCACACAGATCCCCAGGCCGGGGAGCTGCTGTGGGGGGGGTGCCTCAGGGCGGGGGCAGAGGGGAGCTGCTGCACGGCTCCCCGGGCCGGGGGGGGAGCTGCCGCGGGGGTGGGGTGGGGGCCGCCTTAGGGCGGGGGAGGGGAGCTGCCACGGGGGGCATTTTTAACTAGGTGACACAGGCAGGAGCGGTCAGAGATGCGGTTTTAACCCTGTGGTGTGTAGTTGTGCAAACTTCTGATTTGAAGTTATGGTTTCATACCCAATAGGAATCAAGTTGGATCAGTGCATTTAATTTACTTCTAAATTTAGACACTTGGACACAAATCTCTGTGAAAGGGTGGGGTTTTTTTTTGTTTTTTTTTTACATCTAATCCTCAAGTGCTTTGTATTGGTTGAACATTCTACCCTAACTCTCCTAAAAGGATAAGAAAGTGGACACAATAGACTCACTGATAGCTTCTGCTGAACTACCATATGTACCATTGACATCAACCGTCATTATTCTAGCCCTCTTTAAAATGTTAATTGAGACATGCTTGTTCTGACACTGGTCACACTCAAAACAGTGAGGTGGCCAAATTTGCAGATGATACAAAACTACTCAAGATAGTTAAATCCAAAGTTGACTGCAAAGAGTTAGAAAGGGCTCTCACAAAACTGGGTGACTGGGGAACAAAATGGCAGCTGAAATTCAATGTTGATAAATGCAAAGTAATGCACATAGGAAAACAATCCCAACTATACATACAAAACGACGAGGGTCTAACTTAGCTGTTACCACTCAAGACAGATCTTAGAGTCATCTTGGATAGTTCTCTGAAAACATTCACTCAATGTGCAGCGGCAGTCAAAAAAAGCTAACAATGTTAGTAAACATTAGGAAAGAGATAGATAGTAAAGCAGAAAATATCATAAATATATGATATATATAAATCCATAATATACCCACACCTTGAATACCTTCTATACAAGAAGGAACTAAAAAGACTGGAAATCTTCAGTTTAGAAGAGAGCCAACGCAGAGGGGTGGAAGGGTATATGATAGAAGTCTATAAAATCATGAATGGTATAGAGAAAGTAAATAAGGCAGTGTTATTTACCCCTTCACATAACACAAGAATGAGGATGTTACTTGATTAAATTAATGGGCAGGAGGTTTAAAACAGACAAAAGGAAGTATTTCTGTACATAATGCAAAGTCAACTCATTCCCATGGAATGTTGTGAAGGCCAAAACCATAACTGGGTTCAAAAAAGAACTAGATAAATTCATGGAGGGTAGGTCCATCAATGGCTATTAGCCAAGGTGGCCAGGTATGCAATCCATGCTCTGGATGTCCCTCACTTGCAATAGCCAGAAGCTGGGACTGCAGGACAAGGAATGGCTCTCTTGATAATTGCCCTGTTCACTCCCTCTGAATCATCTGGCACTGGCCAACCATGGTAGCCGGATACAGGGATAGATGGACCATTGGGCTGTCCCACTATGGCCATTCTTATTTTCTTAACTATATAACAGCAATAATGTGTAGGGGGGTGTAGGAAAGGACCACAGTCTGCTGATTACCTGTTCCTGGAGTCTCAAGATCAAAGGCCCAAGCTCTGTAAAGGAAACACTAACCTATTCATGCAGGTGCTACTTCTGAACTGAGGCCGTTATGAACTTGTAAACACAAAAAAACCAACCAACCAACCAAACAAAAAAGCCAATGTTTTGTGGGATTTGAAGGACTGATTCCTACCAGAGCTCTTGTTGGAGCTGGATGTAATCCCTGGTAAATTTATTAGCATGCATGTAGATTGTTTTAATGTTTTAAATGTTTTCTATGTAATGCTTTCACCTTAAGAAAGGATGTACTTGCTTATAAGGAGCTATGTGGTAATTATAACTGAGGGTAATTACAACTGTTCATAGTCTTTGGAGAGAAAACAAAGCGCAGATGTTGGCTTGTTTAGGCAGTGTGGCTTGCTGAGGAACTCACAATGTAGGAAACTGCAGCCTCAAAAAATCCCACTCTGGAGGGAGAGAGATATGGGACTTTGCCCAAGAGAGGTAACATCAGGGGAACTGGGTGCCTAGAGTGGGTGCCCTTGGTGGACCACATGGGGGGAATGCAGATGCAGTTGCCCTGAACTGTGCTACATAGAATGCCCTGAACTCTACATAGAATTGTAGAGTTACTGCATTAAATTCTATATCAGCAGGGAGTGAAATGATTTATATATTTTAACTCAGTGATTTATTTATTGTGAAAGTGCACCAAGTAAACAGATTTTATTTTGGTGGCATAAGTTGTGGTGAAGGGAAAGTATATGGTTTTCTTAGAATAATAAGTTAGCAGAGTATGCTATACCTAACTTGGGCAAAAATTATGTCTCCAAATACAGCCTCATCAGGCTCCAGAATACATAGGAAACCTGTATTTCTAGTGTTAAAATAATTATACCCATGTGATCTTTTCTTACTGTCAAAGCTAAATATGTGTTGCCTTTCAGTATGTTCTGAATGTTAATTGAACACTGTAAATTCAGTGTTCTCGAGGGAGTTAAATTGACAATGAAAACTGCTTTAAGTTGACTATGGCTCGATTAAGAGTTAAAAGTGACTTGCAAAGAGCGGAAAATGTACTTATGGCTTTTTTGTTTATTTCTGAGGTGTGACAGTCTATACCGTCACATGAGGTATAAAGCAAGTATGAATAGTTTGTTGTGCAAAGGTCAGGGGGGGAGGTTAGGAGGGGAGGAAAGTGGTGTTTAGAAACACCAGGTATGATTACTTGTTTTGCCGAAAGACTAGAAAAGTAAAGTGCAAGCTTTCTCAACTCTCAGGGGTGGAGTTGCTGAATATTTCATAAAGAATTTTCCTCCCAAGTTTTTATCAGGTGTTTGGGCGTTGTTGTTGTTTTTTTTAAACATAATTAAGCCTCAATTCTGAACTGCAGCCAAGATGAGCTCAAAATTTTCACCAGGACTACCAGGTGAAAGTTATAATCTACATTGCTATCGGTCCTACAGTTTAAGTGCACAATTTGGAGTAAGTGGGATCACACTAGTTACATGCTCCATTGTCAGAACTTGTACCTACTGTAGGGTCTCAAATGTAGCTTTCATGTGGGTTGCAGGCTGTATTTCCCTGGTGCTTGCCTTTGAAGACAAAGTACAATTTCTGATGGACTCTACACCCAGTCATACTGGTGGAACTTGTGGGCCACATCTCTGAGGTCTCATGAAAGTTACTGTTTAAAAACAGAAGCTACATTAGCATCTTAATGATTCAGTATCAATTACAAAAAAAATCTCAGGCCCAACCTAATTAAAATATACCCAGACTTAATAAGTTAAATAAAACAAGAAATTGTCAATAAACTTTCCATGATTAACCTTATATCTGCCCATCCTTTCCTGACCAACTGGGCAGAAACCCCTCCTCCCACCAGCTGCCTCATGAAAGAGACTTGCATCTGCCCTGTTGCACATAGGCCTTGGCTACACTGGCGCTGTACAGCGCTACAACTTGCTGCGCTCAGGGGTGTGAAAACGCCCCCTCCCCCCCGCCGAGCACAGCGAGTACAGCGCTGTAAAGCGCCAGTGTGATCACTCGCAGCGCTACAAGCTACTCCCCTCGGAGAGGTGGAGTACATACAGCGCTGCGAGAGCTCTCTCGCAGTGCTGGCGGCGCGACTACACTCACGCTTCACAGCGCTGCCGCGGTAGCGCTGTGAATTCCCGAGTGTAGCCAAAGCCATATATAAATAAATGAGAAGAGTGGGGGTTGTTGTATAGCCAACACTACCTATCCTGGAAGCCTATACCAGGGCTATATTAGGAAGGTGTATGAAGCATACTGTGAAGGGATGGAGCCACAATGTATACTGTAGATTAACACAAATTTGATCTATAATTGGAGGGAGGATATATGACCCATATTAGAATGGTGAACAGGTTACTGGGAGGTTTCCATCATGGCCATTTGGATCATGGATGGTGGCACCATAGTGCATCTCTCTTGACTGTAGAGGTTACCTACATAATGGTGAGACAGGTGGCTTCCGGCTTGTGATTGAAGGGTGAAGTAAGGAAGAATCTCTGCTCTGGATGTGGCAGGTTTGCAGTTTAAAAGCTATTGCCCAGTATTCTCACTAACAGAAAGAGAAGATTTGTCTGGAATCTGAAAATATACAGATTATTTTAAAGCACTAAACTCTTTGGAGCAAGACCTACATCTCACTATATGTCTGGATAGCACCTAGATTTTGGGAACTTTTCTTTAAAAAAAAAAACAGTTTAATTTAACTGGGATTCTAGTACTTTGACTATTCTTTATTATGCAGAAAGTCCCAGTATGCAGATCCAGATTAAACAGTTTGAACTTGGTGCACTTGCACAGGGCTCCCATTTTAAGGGGGCCTCCTAGGCCCTTGATTTGGGTGGGTGGCATTGCTACCTAGCACATGGAGTCACAGCGCCACTCAGGTTTGGGCCTGACACCCCTCCTTCATGATGGAGGGGTGGCTGGCCCACATTTGAGTGACTGGTGTTGCGACCTGGCGTGTGCAGTTGCAGTGTGCTCAGGTTTGGCCCGCCCACCCCTCTGTCGTGACAGGGAGGATGGGGAAGAGGCCCCCAATTTCCGTAGTGCACAGGGACCCAAAATTCTTTAATCCAATACTGCCAATATATAAACTGATTTTTACTGAATTTCCCTGTGATGTTATTTACAGGGACGGGTCAAGTACTAGAACAGTAACTCATGTAGTGTCATCTGAAATGAAGGGGGAACAGTAACAGTAGTAGCATTTACAAGTTTTATAAGATGCTTTAGAATGCAAGCATCAAAGTGCAGCTAGAAGCACCTCCAGTTATTTAACGCCTTGCCTTATTTAAACTAAATGCTAATACATTATACAGCACATTACTCATTCAAATCACTGTACCAACTTTAATCTGATGATGCCATTGTGGTACATGTACTAATCATTGATACAAGTCTTAAATTTATTTTAAGGCAGTTTAACGTATTAGAGCAGGACAAATGGCCATTGTATTTACCACATAATGCAAAAGTTATTTCATCTATATCCTTTCCAAGATTTGTCTTATTTGTCCATGTTAAAATGAAACAAGTAACCATTGTTGACGTGAGATTTAATCAGGTAATAATCATCTATACTGAATTTAAGCAAAGAAGGGACAAAATAAATCTGTAGATTCTAATACTAGTCAGCAAGTGCTGACTTTAAAAATCTCATACTTGCTGACTGGATTTTAACAATTGGCACCATGGAACAAATTCATCCTTTGTGAAGTCATTGAAGTTTTGCCAGGGATGAAGATAGTCTTATTTATTTTTTTTAACCAGGGCCCAGCTGCTTCACAGCATTTACAGTGGGTAAAGGACAGAGATTTTGTGTCATTTAGTATTTCTTTGAATACTGAAGCTGCTGATCAGCAGATTAAGTAGAGGCAAGAAATGGTCCAACAAAACACAATTGAACTAGTTCTTTCTTTCTAAGTGCTTAGGCAGCACAATTTCTTAGACTAGCTGGCAGAACTTCAAAATGCTTGCAGCACAGATTGTCCTTGGGCTCAGTTGCTAGGTTAATATGCAAGCTCCTCAGACACCTCAAATGCTTGTTCCTAGTTCCATAAAAACAAACATGTGGAGTGGAGAAAACCACCCTCAAGTACAATATAAACCCTTTTGATTGAACTGATGGTCCTGTTCCATCCTGCATCTTCCCGAAATGTTAGCAATGGGAAAATCTATGGTAGAAAAGAGTGTATTAGTTATTAGCAGGGCTGGCCTTACCATGAAGTGAACTGAGGCGGCCGCCTCAGGTGCCAGACAGGGCGAGGGGGGGCGCCACTAGGACCCAGAGTGTAGAAAATTGTGTCTGCTGCTGTGCATATGTATTCTCGCTGCTCTAGATGCACAGAGACAGTGGAGTGCTGTTTCCTGCTGCTTCCCTGAACCCACTTGAGGTTGAACAGACAATCAACTGAAGTAGTAGGAACCAGTTAGGCCCTTAAGACGCGGATATCTTCCCTCACTCAGGCCCTGCTACCAGCCTGCTTATTTGTCCCCTTCAATTGAGTGTTAAGAGCCACGATAGCTGGCACAGAACAGCAGTCATGAGTGAAAGAAGAAAACGCCCCTCTGGGGCAGCATTCAGAAAAAGAAAGCAAGCAAAGGAAGCTTTTCTATCTATGCAGGAAGGAGCTCTCCTGAGATACATAGACACAAATAGAACAGGAGTACTTGTGGCACCTTAGAGACTAACAAATTTATTAGAGCATTTATTTATTAGATACATAGACACAAATGTTCACGGTGAGTGGTGGGCAGACCCCTGATCTTCCAGTTAGTCAGAGTGCAGGTGACCTGGCAGCTACTGCAGCATCCATATCTCCATCTCAAATGGATGTAACCATGTACATTCCTGAAGAAAAGTGTAAATCAGAGAAGAGTGTGGTGGAGGTGCAAGAAACAGCTGCTGCTGAGTTTAGTTCCTTAAGTCTAGATGATCCAGGAGTGTGGACCCACTTGAGCAGTAGCCTGAGGGACTTCCTTGTACTGCATAGGCCACAGCAAGTGAAAAACATCATGTTCCCCAAAGACAATGAAAATAGAAGTTTCCATCCAACACATTACTGGCGTGAAATCCCCAATGGTGACAAAGTGAAGAGGCCATGGTTTATGTACTCAAAACCACAGAATGCTCCATACTGTTTTTGTTGCAAACTCTTCCAGTCTAATGTTCCAGCCACATTGGGTTCTACAGGAACAAGGACTGGAAAAATCTGGCTAGAAATCTGGCATGCCATGAGAAAGCAGCAAATCACCAGAGAGCATTCCATAGGTGGAAAGAGCTTGAGATGAGACGAAGGTTAAAGGCCACCATAGATGATCAGCATCAAGATGACATTGCATCAGTCTCTCTCTACTGGCAAAATGTTCTGAAAAGATTCATTGCCATTGTGAGAAAGTAATTCATAATACTTCTGTATTTGACAGCTAATCTTTTTCTTGATAGGCTTGGGGCTTTTCTTTCTTTTTTTTTTTAAAACGTTCTTCATTCTTCTGTCAGAGCAATGCGAACACACATTAAATGGTCAAACAAGTACAGATTACAGGCCCAATCAGATAATATCTAGTTCTCTGCATCTCCACTTCTCAAAGCGTTTTACAAAGGAGGTAAATATAATTACCCCCATTCCACAGATGGGGAAAGCAGGCACAGAGGAGTGAATTGACCTGCCCAAGGTCACCCAGACAGTCAGCAGCAGAGCTGAGAACAGAACCTACATTGCTGGAGTCCCAATCCATTGTGCTATCAGTTAGGCTACACTGCTAAGCACCTACTGTTTGAGTGTAAGTGGGACATGCTCAGGTGGTTCTCTGCACAGTGCAGCATCAGACCGATGTAATGGAAAGTTTTTCAGGAATCATAAAAAGAGTTTTGCACACATGTAACTAAACATCATTCCTACAAAGCATAGACACCAATACTAAATATATTTAAAAATATTAACATTTATATATTACGTGACCAGTGTAAAAAAATTACACCAATAACTGGGTCTAAAATAAGGCCAGAAATAAATAGGAACTATGCATGCTCAGCATCTCTGAAAAATCATGGACCCTACTTGTAAGCAGCTAAGTTTGAAAATTTTGGCCTAAATATATAAAAACGACATTCACAAGAGAATGTACCTGTCTTTAAAGAAGTAAATCTGAGGGCCTAAATATCAAGCGTATTCCTTTTAAGGATAAAAATCTGTTTTTAAAAAAACATGCGCCAAAAAAAAAAAAAAAAAGACCCCACAGACACAAATATGTATGTGATTCAAAGCACTGACAAAACTCAGACTGTACTTATATGTCCCCCATCACAGACATCTCTGAGCACCATCCAAGCACTTAAAATAAAAATAGCATTTACCTAACTGTTACAAATCAGACAAAGATACACACCAATGATAACACATCAACTGAATTGTCATATTTAGTTACTAGGACAAACAACAAGTGAAAATGTTCTATCTAGGTTCTTATACCATACCCAGCAGTATCATTAACTTGAATGGGCTTTGGATCAGGCCTCACAGTGCAGTGAGATTGTGATTGGTATAAGACTTGTCAGAGGAGAGGGAACATCAAAATTAAATTGTGAAATTAAGTTAATATGTCTCTAAATGATCTTACACTGCATATAATCTTAGTTTACTGGGCTGCATATGCAAGTGTAAAAATAGACATTATGGGAATAGCATATCATGATATATGCAAAATGCATTCCCATCTGCAACAAGAACTGAATAGAAGGGAAGACTTAACCTGCATAAGACAGTTAAGTTTAATATAAACACACATTGTTTAGCTCTTCAGCACCCCCTACATAAGTCACTGTTCATGGAATGTTGCATAGGAGCTAGTTTCTTGTAAAATAGGGAAACTTTGAATCTAAAAATTTTAAGTGTCCCTTAAAAATATAGCTTATTTTAATCATGTATTGACTGAAATTCCTTCTGACTTCTCAAATTAGAAGCAGTAGAATTTTCTACCATAAGTAAACTTTATACATGTTTAAAACCACACATACACAAACCCATTCACTAGACTTGAATGCACAAATTACTATTGCATCATCACCATGTCAGTTAAATGGGAGAGAAACCTAAGCTTAAATGGCTTCTTCGGTGTAAAGCAAAATGTCTGAAAGGATTTAGTTTCTCTCCTCCATTTATGCCGTGTTTCTGCGGTTTGCAAAACTGAATTCTTGGCTACTACGTTGCTCCCTCAATCTCTTGCCACTCCTCTCCAACTTGATTCTGAGACTCTTTATGGACATGATTAAGTTTTTCCCACATTGTATTATTGCTGTTTAAATGCTGAACTGAAATGGTTCCCGGCCAGAGTATTTGATCATTGTACAGAATCAGAGGCATTTTTTTGTGGAGGTGGTTTATCATGTAATAAATGTGCAGTGTTTTACCCCAGCTAATCTCACTCAGGTTTGGTGTTTGTTTTTAAAATCTCAATGCTGACAAAAGTCTACAACAAAAGATACTCCAACTTTGCACATTCAAGGGTGAATTAAAAAG
Source organism: Malaclemys terrapin pileata (assembly GCF_027887155.1). Classification (NCBI taxonomy): domain Eukaryota; kingdom Metazoa; phylum Chordata; order Testudines; family Emydidae; genus Malaclemys; species Malaclemys terrapin. The sequence goes on from NC_071506.1 coordinate 245,613,111, forward strand.
TAGAGAAACAAATTTAAGATCCTACTGGACATTTAACAAAACCTGGTTTGAACTAAAATTGGAGCGAGAGGTGGGATTGTGGCTGTTCAGTTCCAAACCCCTTTGAGAAGGGTCTGAGTTTTGTTTGTGAAGTGACACACAAAAAATCTCTGTGCTGTTAAACTATAGTCACACAGCAGCTCATGCCCCTTTGGAGATTAAGCTACCTCAGAGGAGATTAACCCTCTCTGTGGAGTGACGCTGCAGTTACTGGCAATATACTCCCAACATCCGAGTCACGCAGGAATTAGGAGACAGCTGCTATCATCTCCTCCTGGAAGCATCACTCACACCGCCACACTGCTCCTCCCTGCGCAAAATAGACACCAACCCCTCAGAGAACAGGGCAATGGAACAGGCTGGGAATGAGCTTGCAAATCTTAAAACGGGAGAGATCATTTTAATGTGACTGCTGTGGAGAAAACTGGTTAAGTTGCTCACGATATAGACAAAAAAAAAAAAAAAAGAAAGGAAAGTGCTGCTTCCACCTTGCTGCAAGGATTGAGGGCTCAAAACCAGCAACAGGGGCAACGCTTCAAATCCAACTCAGAGAGGAGGCAACTAGTTTCTCTAGCAGTCCATACGCAGTTGAACTTTGCCAGCAAAATGCATGCAGCCTTCAACACAACCCCCCCTGGAAAATAATGCATGCACCCCCAAAAGAGCATCTACAATTAACTGGCCCCTCATGGCCCCAAAAATGTATGTACCAATAATCTAGATCCTGGGAAAAGTGCCCCTTTTTATTTCTGTATCAATCTAAATTAATTCATGAATTAACCCCACCCTCATAAAATAATGAATGCATCCTCCCAAAGGCAGGTACCCAATAATAGTGCCGCTACAACCACACACACTAAGAAAAATAATGCATATACCAATCAAAATGCATGCAGCCTTCAAAGCAGGTGCCCACCCATCCCCTGAAAATTTTATGAACCAAATAGCAGACTCCAAAGAGGCAACCCTTTGCTCCCTGCAAAAATTCATGCACCAATTAAGCATCCTACACTAAAATAAATAAATTAAATTATTTGCTGTGCTGCAAGACAACCCAGATTATGCAATGATAATCCTTGCTCTGTCTTGTGTTGCCAGGGGTGGGCATTGCCCAGTGATGTTACAATACATCCCTATCCTTATCCCTTGCTCTCCTGCACTGAGCTTCTTTTTGCCTCACCTCGCAGCAGACCCCCTTCTTACCTGGAGAGTCATGATGATAACAGTGGCAGCAGACGCAGCAATGAATTAACTTCTCCCAGGGCAGAGATGCAGTGTTTATATGCTCAGCCCCTCCAGTCCTGCTCTGCAGCTCCAGTTATAGCCTCAGGCCACACAAAAGAGGCTGTACTTCGCTTTCCTCATTGGACCAGGACTGAAATGACATCAGTTCTCAGGACTTCTCCCCTCAGCAGGCACCTGGGTTCTGTGTATGAGCTGAGACTGTCAGAACAGCAAAGCTAAAGCAGCTTGCTTACAGAAGGAGCTGGATGCAGAGAACAGCTGTTAACTACTCGTTTCTCCTTTGTGTCCCTCTCAAAGGATGCACTGGAACAAGGACGCCCTTGGCAACAAAGCCCAAATCTGTATCCTTTCTGAAATTCCTCATCAGAACGATAACTACAAACACACACTGGCTCATTTTTTATACTCCTGCGTGATGGGCTACTGGCAACAGGAAAAAGGACACTGCAGCATTTAACAAGTTATTTTGTGAAACCAACACTTCTGCCTTGCTTCCTGCTGTGAAACTGATGTGTATTAAAACCTCCATGTTTGCTGTTAGCCTTCGTGTGGCCCAAGGACCTCTTGTTGCCAACTGGCAAAGAGAACAAGGGTACGTAAGGGCTACAGCGATCCCCTGGGTCTGATATCTGCATACTAGTCTGCCAAAGAATGTCATGTAAGGTCTCAAATGTCACACTGGTCATCATAAGCATTGTGAGATGTATGTACGGAAAATATGTGAAGTGTTATGCATATATACTAAAAATTATGCTCCTTAGGTTTGTGAGTTAAGACAAGTCACCAAAAGGTGATCCATGTAGTCCTGGTAAGCAGTAGGAAAGAGATGATTATCTCACTCTGGCTGGTCATATGCAAATTATGTCCTATATGATTCACAAAGCCCCCCACCCCCAGTTACAGTCTGAGCAAAATGCTAATCAATAGATTGCAGAGGTTGCAGGAAAAAACAACAGACAAGGTTATTCGATTTAGAAGTAAGACAACGAACTTTTGAAACTACATCTGGGATGCAGATGAACCCGCAGTTAGTTCTTCAGTCTGTGAGAACAAGCTGACAGCCGAAGGGATCTCAACCAACCGGATTCAAAATGCTGGGAAAGGGGGAACCTATCTTGTAGGAGATAGGGAATTCCTTGTTAGTTAAGTTTAGGCTCAAGAAAGTGTGTTGTGTTTTGTTTTATATTTAACCATTTGTTTCCGATATTCTCACTATTACTTGAATCTCTGTTCTTTGATAAAAAAAATATATGTTTCTTTTCACTTATATATATAAATGCTGAGTGTTAAGCACAGTGGGGAGCCTGAGTTGAATCTTGCATCCTGGCATGTACTGTTTATTTGGGAGTAGCAAATCTGAGAGTGTTCAGTGAGTGTTCAGAGGAACAGGGGCTGAGCACTCCAGAGAGACACTCAGAGGACTCAGGGAGGATGGGGAGGTTGGAGTATGCCTATCGCTTATACAAAGAGCCAGGCCTGCAGAGGCCTGGAAAGTAGTGCTTGTGCTGCCAGGGGCTGGTGGTTTCAGGGAGCTGATTTGACAGCAGGCACAGACAGGACTTCCTCATGCTAAGGGCAGGTGGTGGCGAGGTGTCTGACAACCTGAATAGCCCTGGGAAGCCTCATCCTTCCCCTAACCTCTGTCCACCTGCCTGCCTGTCCTCAGACTGTGAGATTCTCAGGGCCACAACGATCCCATCTTTAGTGTCTGGAAAGCACCTAGGGCATTGTGGGTGCTACCATAGACAAATCATAACTACAAAAGTTATACAACAATCAATATACTGAGAGCGCCAGGGATCATTTTCACTGTTTTGCTAACTACAACACTTCCAGATAGTCATTCTCCATGATGCTCTGAAGAGTCTGAGCCTGCAAGATGTGGAGCATATCCTGAAAGGTACTAAGCACCTTCAGCTCCCAGCTGAAGTCAGGATGCTCAGGATGCTCGCAGGGTTGGGCCTGTATTTTAAAGGCCATTTTTACCTAGATTTTACTGATTACATACTATTTTTTCCTCAGGATCACTGCCTTAGTCACTACACCGGATGAACAGTGGTCTCTAAACAGGTATTTCTTTTTGTCCTTATCTTTCAGTGTGTAACCCCAGCCTTATATACTGCACACCATCCAAATCCTGCACTGAATACAAAGTTATTAATTTTATCATGGGCTTGTTTTTTGGAGCTCATCACTATACTGTCTGCGTACTTAAAATGTTAATGAATTTTAAGTATTTTAACACAGTGTTTCCCGCACACTCTAGAGCACTCTACCTTTACCCTTTCGTGGACTCAGAGTATAACCCAATTAATTTAGGCACCCGCACGCTTTCCCAGATCCTAGGGCTCCGGGTGAAAGGCACCTATCCATACCTGATTCCTAGGGTTCAGGGTGTAAACAGGTTAATTTAAGTACCCACCTTTACCCTGTTCCAAGGGCTTAGGGCATAACCTTCCATGGATTTGCAGGGCCTTTTACCAGTGAAAGAGCCTTACACAGTAATATCCTTAACCTCTATTTATTAACAGTTACCAAGACAGAATGCACACACTAAGCATACAATGCTCACCACTCCCAATGAGGCAGACGAACTTTTCCTGGTGGCCAGTTGGGATCAGGTCGTCTGGGGACTCCAGCTGCTGCACAATATAGCTGGCAAGGTGTTGAGGTCTGGCAGCTCTGATCCTGGTCTGTGTCCTGGCGCTTGTTCCAAAGAACTTCCTTTTGGAACCCAGTTTATATAGTGAAACTTGAATCCTGCTTAGCTGTACCTTAACCAATCATTTGACTAGAGTATTACAAAATAATTCTTTTATCAATTGAAACAATTCTTTAGTTGATTTAAATCTTGCCAAATTAGTTATGCAACAGACAGAAACAATACAGATAAACAATAGAGAAGTAGGGACCATAAAGGTAAAACAATAAAGCATAGATTTCACAACTGCTGATAAGTGATTTCTTGCCAGACAGAATGCAATCAAACAAAGTTTTCTTTAAACATCTTAAGATCTGTTTCTTTATCTGGTGATGGTGGGTACTATTAGGCCAGGATCGCCTTCTTAACAGCCTGATATTACATTGTTTTGACATAATTTAGAGGGAATGTGAAGATGTGACTTTCTGCTTCTTGGCTCATAGCTGCTGCTGTCCTAATGTACAGAAGAAAAAGGCCTCAGACCTTACATCTGTGTGAAGTATAGGGTTTCCAGGTGTCTGGTTTTTGACCAGAAAGGGTACGTCTTCACTACCCGCCGGATCGGCGGGTAGCAATCGATCTATTGGGGATCCATTTATCATGTCTCATCTAGACGTGATAAATCGATCCCCGTCGAATCTGGAACTCCACCAGAGTGAGAGGCGGAAGCAGAGTCGACGGGGGAGCCGCGGCCGTCAATCCCGCGCCGTGAGGACCCAAGGTAATTCGATCTAAGATACGTTGACTTCAGCTACGTTATTCCCGTAGCTGAAGTTGCGTATCTTAGATCGATCCCTCTCCCCCCTCCCCCACCAGTTAGACCAAGCCTAAGTCTGGTTGAAAAGGGGACCTGACAGTGTTTGGTCAGATCTACTGACCGAACACCCAAAATCCAGTTACTGCGAGCAGGTGAGGCAGGGAGGCGCCAGGTCATCACCTGTGCCATCCCCTATGCAGCTGGGGCCACCTAATAATAAATGGAGATATCCTATCTCCTAGAACTGGAAGGGACCTTGAAAGGTCATCAAGTCCAGCCTCCTGCCTTCACTAGCAGGACCAAGTACTGATTTTGCCTCAGATCCCTAAGTGGCCCCCTCAAGGATTGAACTACAACCCTGGGTTTAGCAGGCCAATGCTCAAACCACTGAGCTATCCCTCCCCCCCCCCGACACCTCCTGCCTACATTGAGCAGCTGCAGCTCCCAGCCCCAGCTCTGGGATGAGAGGAGAGGAGAGGGGAAAAGCAGCGAGCGACCAGGGGAGGAGGGAAGAAGAGCAAATGGTGGGTGAGGCCTAAGGGGGAAGAAGCAGGGCAGGGGCTCCAACTCTGCTCACTCCAGCCCCACTCCCTCTGTCACTCGCTCTCCCCCACCCTCATTCACTCGCTCATTTTCACCAGTCTGCGGCAGGGGTTGGGGTGCGAGAAGGGGTGAGGGCATTGGCTGGGGGTGTGGGCTCTGGGGTGGGGCCAGAGATGAGGGGTTTGGGGTGCAGGAGGGGACTCTGGGCTGGGGAGTAGGGCTGACTGATTCGGAATGCGGGACGGGGCTCTGAGCTGAGGCAGGAGGTTGGGGTGTGAGAGGGGGGTACGGGCTCTGGGCTGGGGCCAGAAATGAGGAGTTCAGGGTGTGGGAGGAGGATCCGGGCTGGGGCAGGGGATTAGGGTGCGTGTGTGTGTGTGTGTGTGTGTGTGAGGGTATGGCTGGTGGTACGGGGATGAGGGGTTTGGGGTACAAGAGGGGGCTCCAGGCTGGGGGGGTTGGAGTGTGGGAGGGGGTTTTGAGCTGGGGCAGTGGGTTGGGGCGCAGGCTCCAGGAGGGACTTTAGGTGTGGGAGGGGGCTCAGAGCTGGGGCAGAAGGTTGGGGTGCAGGGCTCCAGGTGGCACTTACCTCAGGCAGCTCCTCACAAGAAGTGACATGTCCCTCGGCTCCTAGGCTTCTGGGCAAAGGCGCAGCCAGGGAGCTCTGCGCACTGCCTCCACATGCAGGCACCACCCCCACAGTTCCCATTGGCCACGGAGCCCCCATGGCCGTCCGTCTGTCTAGGAGTCAAGGACATGTCACCGCTTCCAGAAGGCCCGCGCCAACCGGACTTTTAACGGCCAAACCGCCAGGGTCCCTTTTCGACCAGGCATTCTGGTCGAAAATCGAATACCTGGCAACCCTATTTACAGCTGGGAACTTTACTGAAGCACAGAGAGATTAAGGAGAGATTGTTAAAAGTTGTCACTAATTTTAGGTGCCCACTTTGAGAGAGAGTTCACGGCATTTTATATATTCAGGCATAGCTCCTATTGATTTCAGTTGTAGCTGTGAGTGTTCAGCATGTCTACACATCAGACCCAGGGCTGGCTCCAGGCATCAGCCCAGCAAGCAGGTGCTTGGGCGGCCCCTGGAAGGGAGCGGCACGTCTGGCTCTTCCGCGGCAATTCAGCGGCGGGTCCCTCAGTCCCTGTCGGAGGGAAGGACCAGCTGCCGAATAATGAAGCAGCGGCGTTAGAGATCGTGGCATTAAAAAAAAATTTTTTTTTACTTGGGGTGGCAAAAACTAGGGAGCCGGCCCTGATCAGACCCCAGGAGTCTCAAACTGGGCACCCAGAAAATAAGGAACATGCTCTTAGCAGCCACCTATGAAAAATGTGGTTTAAGTGATTTTTCCAGCATAACTCTGGAACTCTGTGGCAGAGGCAGGGATAGAATCCAATCCTATAGGTTAGCATTTAATTACTTAAACCAGAAGACCATCATTTCTCTGTGGTATTGGGGACTGTGGGCTGAACTTTGCAGACAGACACTGGGCAGGGAGCACTGAAGACCTTTTTGTCATGCACAGCCCGTTGGAACTGGATATGGTAGGAAGAGAGTCTAAGACATAAGCCCTTGTATCAGAGGTCTGGTATGAGGCAGAACCTGCTTCCAGAATCTGGCAAGAACAGGGCTGATATTGCAGAAATACACATTCCTAAGAAGTGCTAAGCACAGAGTACTCATGCAAACACATCCCGATATCAAGTGGTACCAGAACATCCCGATATCAAGGATGATACAAAAACATTCCCCAAGGATAAGAGGAACACACAGTATCTTTGTCCAGCCGAGGGGGGAATGGAAAGTCTTTCCATTCACTGAGCCGCGTCCATTGTCACAAGTATACATGTCTTTGTATCCTTGTAGAGTCTACCAGGTGCTATTACCGTGCTGTGTCAAGGTCTGCTGTGCCAGATGTCTGTGCAGAGCTGGGGCAGCAAACAGGGAGAACACACACACACACAGCCAAAATCTAACAACACTGGTGACCCACAACCGCTGATCTGGTAAGTAAGCGAGCTGTTCTCTCTAGAAATCGCAATCTAACATGACAAAAAAACTATGAGCTGGGGAACCCCCTTATCCCTGCCCTGCAAATCCCCACAGAGTTTGATGAAATTTGGAACCACTGGATTGCCAGCAAGGGGGGCCCATATGAATTTTTAAAAGAAAGTGGTGAAACATGAACTGGAATATGTAAAGCAATGGCAGAAACTGAAACACTGAAAAAACAATAACAAAAATAAAAAATGTACAATATTGCAATTAATGGCCATGGTAGTAAAATGGCTTAAAGAACATGCCACAATACTGGCCAGGCAAGTAATGGAAAAAACCCAGGGAAGTAAAAGAGGTAACTCAGGCTTTGGAAAGCTAAGCTCTTCTAGCAGGACAGCAGGCGGGTCTCCTGTATGAGGTGCTTAAAAGACCGCAATGGACTTGGATAGAAGAAACAGCTAGTGCATGGGAAACCTTGAAAAGGGGGTTAATGGAAGCACCTACTTTGGGTGCCCCTCACGAGTTCCCCTTCATGTTGTATCCTAGTGTTAAAAATGTCTGTATTGTTAGTATGGTCACTCAGGATACTGGTGCTAGGGAAAGACCTGTTGCGTACTATAGCAGAGCGTTAACAGCTCCAGAAAGCAAACTAGGAATCTGTGAGCAAACTGCTCTTGCTGCTTACTGGACATACAGAAAGCCCAGGCAATTGTTGGAGCAAGTAAAGTAATTGTAAAAAGCCATCATGCTCTGGGAAAACTACTAAGTCAGGAAAATGTATCCAAAGAGCATGTGAAAGTGAATAAGGCTATACAGAAAATGTTCAACTGATCACCCTGAAAGACCCTAAAATATCTGTATGGGGTCTGACCTTAAATTGTCAAGAACATGTTTGTGAACCCCAAGAGGAATCTAAAGCGCACCATGACTTTATTTCACTCTGGTTGAACAGGTAATCAGGAAAACAATCTGGGTTTTGGATGATAGTTCATATTATAAGGGAGGGAAGCGACTTACAGGATTTGCAAGGATATGCCTGACTGGAAACATGCAAATAATTGACTATTCCCAATACAAATTAGGAAAGGGAAGAACACAGTCTGCAAAAGTGTTAGCAGTTATAGAAGTGTTAAAAAGAATGAAAAACAAACAAACTGAAATAATATTAGTACTGATTCTAATTATGTTTACAAAGGTACCGCCATTTACTTTCCATGGTGGAATACCATGAGCTTTACGGGAACAGATGGATCTGAAATTAAACACAGAATCCTTTGGCAGCAGATAGAAAAAATGGCAGTAGAATTTAGCAAAGTCAGGATCATCAAAATAAAAGTGCATAAAGGGAAAGGCCCATTACAAAAGGGAAATAGGCAAATAAATTTGCCAAAGAAGCAGCACTTACTGGAACATTATGGGAACATATGCCTATGGCAGTAACCAGCCGGGCACAAGTAAAACAAGAAAAAACTGTTGATAAAAAAACCCAGGAAGGATTGCAAGTATTATAGAACATGCAGGCAAAAGATGAGCTAATACAGCAATGGTTTGCAGAGTGTCCCTCAAAATGGAAAGGGAAGAAAATTTAATTCTGTCAAAGCCAGACAATGAATGGGTCTTAGCCATACCTCAGCAAATGCAATACTTCCTTTTAGAATGGATACATGGTTCTGTTGTTGGGGGACACACTAAACAAGAAGAGGCCCTAGAAAAACTTAAACAAATGGGTTGGTGGCTGAAATGAAAGAGGATTTAAATGTGCTTATTCATAGCAGCTTAACATATGAAAAGCAAGACCCTGCTAGAAAGAAAAGGCAGGGAGAACAAATGCACCAGGCTTTAAAGGGTCCCTTGCAGCACTTACAGGTGGCTAGAGGCATTTCCCACCAAAAAGAAAGACAGCCATGCAGCTGCTAAAATGCTGATGACAGAAGTATTTCCCAAATGGGGACTACCACATAGTATTGATTCTGACAATGGACCTGCATTCATTGGGGAAGTGTACCGGAACATGGGTATGTGGGCTGGTATCCCCTTACTATTGCATATCCCCTACGACCCTCAAGCTAGAGGTCAAGTGGAAAGAATGAATAACTCTCTTAAAATTGAATTATCCAAGGTATGCAATGAACTGGGAACAAATTGGGATATGGTGCTCCCATGGGGTCTTATGAGGATCTGGAGCCGTCCAAACAGCATGCCAGAACTTAGTCCTTATGAAAAAAGAAGAACAGGAGTACTTGTGGCACCTTAGAGACTAACAAATTTATTAGAGCATAAGCTTTCGTGGACTACAGCCCACTTCTTCTTTGGGAGACCCATGCCTGGCTAGGAAAACTTGCTGTATCCCCAGTTTGGGAGACTATAACAGCATTGACAACAACAATCTGAATGAACAGTCTTAAAGACTGGTTGGGTACAGTCCAAGAAGCAGCTGCAGCACAACAAACTGCAAAACAGCAAAAAATGAAACGAGCATTTGACAAAAACAGTGATATTAAGCAGTGGCAAATTGGAAGCCAAGTAATGGTTAAAAGTAAACTAGCACCTAAATTTTTTTTCCAAATGAGGAATGACAAGGTCCACGGCCAATCATAAACAAGCTGGGACCCTCATTATATCTGGTTAACATAAAAGATCGGCCTCAGTGGAAACATGCCATGCTGTTAAAGGAATATAAGGGTTAAACTGTATACCACATGTTCTGTGCTTTTTTGCAAATTAAGTGTAAAAAATAACTGGTTAAGGTAAGCACAATGGATCATTTTAAATGAATGATGGAGGTTTACTAAACTTAAATCTGCAGGCCATATCCTCACCTCGGATATTGATTCATATTACCTAGAATCAATTAAAAAGATTTGAGGTGTATAAACCTTACCCTGTAAGACAATTGAGTGCAAAGGGACAAAGTGAGTGGGGCAGAGGTAATGTAATCACCATCTGGTGGAACGACAAACACTCCACGATTCAGAAATTGGACCAAAAAGGAAAGCAGTCTATTTGGCTGTTGGGTCCAGGAATCGGATGAATGAATACAACACCCACTCTTCCCCTATGTACAAAATATCTGTTTATAAAGCCCCTGAATGACCAAAAGGTCCTGGCTATACTGGACTGAAATTATTGCCCAGAAGGTGGTGTGGCAAAGAAACCCAAACAGTAAGAGCAGGTTAAAAGGTATATTATACCTATTACTATTGCTGCTTGGGGGAAAAAAAAGCGATTGTTGATTTATATTTTCATAGGTTATGATGCCACCCTGGATATGGAGACTGTTGAGTGGAGTGGTAATGATCCAAAAGGCAAAATGACTGTCAAATACCAAAAAGATAAATCAAACATATTTCATATGTGTGAACAGAAATGTGTGGACGGAGATTCCAAACAACTCTACTGTGCTGGCTGTGGCGGGTCCAAATCCATCCTGCTGGAACTGTTTTGAAATTGGTCTGTGAAGCAGAAGGAAAACAACAAGCGAAACACATCCTTAAAGAATCACCTGTAGCCATACTGTTGGCCTGGGCATGGAGTATCAAAGATACAACCCAGATACAGCATATTCCCACAAGACACATTAGTAAAGTCAAATGAATTGAAAAGGAACTGACTTTAACCAAGGAGACACAGGGACAGTATGCTTGTTGTTGGAAGGTGAATGAGGAGGTTAATTGTGAACAACTCATTACCCCTACCATATCTCCTAAGACCAGTTCTAGTAATACACCTGAGAGAGGGGCATCCATGGACCACGAACCCACACAGATTAAGAAACAAAAACAGGAACACCAAAAAGGACACAACCACACAACAAATAACGGAACATCACTTAGTGGCCCTGATAGAGATAATCTGGCTTTACTGTGTAATATTCAATCATACCCAAAGGGAAGAGCGAGGGTATGGATTGATTGATTTAGAGCTAATGACACAGTAATTAGTTATAGCAAAGGAATTGTTAAAACACATGGGGTATGGTCAAATAGAGCCACCTTTGTTAATCTGGAGGATAGGTGGAGTGCCTATTCACTCTATTCACCACTGTCATTACCCCACCAATGGAATGTCCAACTCTACAACCTTGGCCAGCATCAGGAATCTTCCTGCACCCTACAACAGAGTATATGGTAGAAAATGTGGGATAAATGTAAGTGCCACTAAAACTAAATTTTGCTAGTATAACCCTGCCAATACAATGCCCCTAACAATGCAAAGATTGGTTCAATTCAGAAATTGAAATGCAATTGCATTTTTGGAAGAGTTTTCAAAATCCCCTACTAAAACAGGAAAACTGGAAAAAAAGAGGTCTTATGGAGACCGTTTTGGGAGGCTCAGGTCTTGGCATGTCCATCTGGAATTCAGCAGATATCGAAAATCTCAATCGAAAAATAAACAGCATCGTTAATGGAATAGGTAAGGCAGTCAAAAGAGAAGATGGCATTAGCAGCCTATTGCTAAATCAACATGCAATTACCATTGATGACATACATTCAATTCCTCTAGGGTTCAGCCACCTAAATTCTACTATCCTGTCAATTATTAACAGCATAAAAAAATGACGTTTCACTGGCAGTTGCCTGTGTGGCCTATGGTGATAGAGTAATTGAAATCATCAAGCAAAGCTTATGACAATTAAAATTACAAGATTGGCCAGAAATACTGGACCTCACAGCCATTTAAAACAAATACAGGGAGCAAGGAGTAAATAATATTGCACCAGTGTTTTTACAATTTGCTAATTTTGATAAGGTTTGAAGTTTGAATCATAACAACAGTAAAAAGCCTTCACATCATAATGGCCATCCCAAGGTGGATGCAAAATCCAGTCGAAGTGTACTATGCCAGCAGTGTGGGAACTCTGGTAAATGATACTTATGTACAGTACTACCCCACTGTGCATTATTATACTGATACATGAAGAGAAGGAAGTTTTTTGTAAGGTAACTCCCTTCTCTTCATGTGTCAGTATAATAATGCCTGCATCTGTAATTTTCACTCCATGTATCTGAAGAAGTGGGGGTTTTACCCACGAAAGCTTATGCCCAAATAAATCTGTTGTCTTTAAAGTGCCACCGGACTCCTCGTTGTTTTTGTGGATACAGACTAACCTGATACTTAATACCACAGCTCATCTTATTGAACAACAAATAAAGAAGTAGAAAGTGTGCAGAGAGAGGTAAAAACACCTTGGTGGCCAATCCCAGAGAATGTTACTCTACACCCAATAGTCCAAACACTTAGTGTAATACTAATGGGAATACAAGCCATAACAGTAATTGCACTAATGGGAATGTGTTGCTACATGCAACATCAGATAAAAAAAAAGCCAAATTACACCACCGGGTTCAGAAAGGACTGGAACTAGCTATCAACACTGCCATAATAATGAATAATCATTATAAGGAATAATCAAATGCTTATTGATGTTTTAAAAGCAAATGTTTGTACTTATACAGTTTGTAAGGGCTGTTGAGCATTTGTATACTTGAATGTGCTGTGCAAACTAAGGGACAAATGGGGCATGCACATGTGGATGGAAAAGTAAGGTGGTCACATAACATTGTTTAGCTCACTGGGCAATCTTCAGTCCCTGCATTATGCTTTTCCATAAACATCCCCCCCATAAAAAGACAAAAAGGGGCGGGAAATGCAGTAGGAAGAAAGCCTGAGACTGAAGCCCTTGTATCAGAGGTCTGGTATGAGGCAGGACCAGCTCCCAGAATCTGGCAAGAACAGGGCTGATATTGCAGAAATACACATTCTTAAGAAGTGCTAAGCACAGAGTACTCACACAAACACATCCCGATATCAAATGGTACCAGAACATCCCGATACCAAGGATGGTACAAAAACATTCCCCAAGGATAACAGGAACACACTGACCCCTCCTAAAAGATAGGGTTAGGATAACAGTATGTAATAAAGATGTTTTAATTGAACCAACATGTACAAGGTGATGGGTAATAGCTAGCCACTGTCAGAGGCAGTACGTAACTTGTTTGTATCAATGTAAAGATGCATCTCAGAGGGAGTATCTTTGTCCAGCCGAGGTGGGGATGGAAAGTCCCGCCATTCACTGAGCTGTGTCCATTGTCACGGGCATACGTCTTAGTATCCTCGTAGAGTCAGCCAGGTGCTATTACTGTGCTTTGTCAACAATAAACCTGGCCTGGTGTCTTTGTACTTTAACAGATCTTGTGGTTATTGGGCGGTTTGGTCGAGGTCTGCTGTGCTAGCTGCCTGCGCAGAGCTGGGGTAGCACACAGGGAGAACATACACATGCCAAACATCTAACACCACTGAGAACTGAATAAACCAGATATCCTGCAAGCACCTTCAATGCTGACTGATCACTGAACACTGCATGGTACAAAGAGTAAAAAGAAATTAAGAAAATACCCTGAGTGGAAGAGTGGAACAGTTGAAAGCTCCACCAGAGCTGAAACTCTCTGGGAATGTGGAAGACAATTGGAGGAAGTTTAGAGAATGCTTCACTCTGTATCTGTAAGCAATTGGTGTGAGCAAAATAGAAAGCATTTAGAAAGTTGCCTTGTTTTTGACAGTGGCTGTTTCTGAAGCACCTGACATCCTTTAATAGTTTTCAGTTAACTCAGGCAGAACCTCTAACTATAAAACTGTAGTACAGAAATGTGAAGAATACTGCACTATACATGAGAATGAGACACCTGAAAGATGTTTATAATCCCAGGGTACAAAAGGAAGGTGAAACTATAGACAAGTTTCTGACTGATCTGAGGCTGGAGAGCCAATCTTGAGATTTGGGGGGGGGGGGGGGCTCAGAGTCTCTAATAAGAGACCATATCATGAATGGAATCTGGAACAAAATACTCAGAGCAAGACTAATGGAAGATCCAGAATTAACCCTTGACAAAGCATTTAGAATTTGCCAGGCAATGGAAGCAAGTCACCCAGTCCAGAATGAAGCTTATGGAGGGGTGGACACTGTAACATGATTGAGAATGCAAAACAAAAAACCCAATATAATTTGGGGCCACGGGAGCTACCGCCACTTCATGAAAATGATGTTGTGTGTCTCTGTGATGGAAAACAATGCTCACAAACAGCAATGGTGTCCCAAATGGCTACCCTGTGGTTATAGGAGGTGGTCACCCTAGCCTAGATGGACACATACTGAGGAGAGATGGGTGACACTTTTTCCAAAGCACAGAAAGGCCGGAGAGAAGGGGGCATGGAATCTGATGTTTTGCCCAGGAGGGTCTCAGAAAGGCAATAACCACAGCAGGTTGAGACAACAGAGCCCCAGAACATGGAACTTCCAGAACAAATAGACTTGGCACCTCCTGACGGCAGTAGTGCTGATCTTCCGAGGGAACCCCACTGGTCCATGTGACAGTGCAAGACACCTCATATACTAACTGAACGTTATCAAGTTTGATTATTTGGAATTGTGTGTTATACTAATATGGTTTTTTAAAAAGTGTTATTGTGCTTAAGTTTTGGGTTGGAAGGGAAAATGTCATACTTGGGACTACGCCTTTAAGGACTCAGTTTCTCAAAGAGTCTGTGTGGGGCATTGTGAAGCTCATTATGTACAGCCAGACACTGAATAAACCTGAAACTTTTGCAAGTTCTGAGGCCCAATACGCAACAATATTTAGGCTCTTAACTATCACAGAAATCAATGGAAGGTAGGAGCCTAAATACCTAAGCCTGAATGATCATTGAGCACTACATTCTCTCCCAGCAGCCCCCTGCCTTATTTGTTAAAACACCTTTTAACTTTTGCCTGGAGGCAGAGTTCTACAGCCAACAGCTTCATTCACTACACAAACATGATTCATCCCCAAGGCATCCCCTGTGTATTCAATAATGAAAGAGGACCTGAGGGAAAAACAGTGTATGAGTGTGATCATAGAAATGAAAGATTATGTCATAATGCATATGCACAAAGGGGCTGAATAACAATGGCATGATCAACCTTAATTCTAGCACACGGAGCTGGGGGAACGGGCATGGTTAACGCACGCTGGGGGTCGTCCATACTGGGGGCATGCACTGTGCCCTCACCGTGCACAAGGTGGGGCCTTGGTGGAAGTCTGGCCTGCTTGCGGGGGGCACTAGGATGGGCAGGTCTGGGTCTGTCTGGCCTGTGTAGGGATGCTGGGCTGGGATTGGCCTGCTGGGGCTAGTTTCCCACGCACATGTGTGTGTATGGCAGGGGGTTGGGGGATGGAGGAGGGCAGTCCTGGCCTGCTCACTCAAACTGAACAGGCTCAGTAACATCTGCTGCTGCCCTCACTTCTACTCTGCTGCTTGTTCTTTAGAGGGCTTAAAAAGGGGCAAAGGGGGCAAATTGGAGGGTGGTGGTGGTCAGGGTCTGAGCAGGGGGTGGAAATTTACTGGCATGGGGGGGGGTCAAGCGGCTGTAGGTAATGGCAGGAGAGAGGCTGAGGGGAAAATCAGGAATGGGGGGGTAAGAGCCAGGATTAAACCCGGGGGGGAGATGCTCCAGACCGTGGCAGGGGGCAAAAACCCCGCACAGGGACGGGGAGAAGGGGTAACAATTACCCCAATGGAATGAGCCACCTGTCATGTTTGCAAAAATAGGGATGGGGGGGGGGGGCAGAGGAGCTTTTTTATTTCCCCTCACAGGATGCTACATCTCAGCGTGGGCTTCCCAGGGCTTTTTTAAAGCCATAGGCATCCCAATTCCTAGACTGTCAATGCCTTAGCTATGGCAGCTCCTCTCTATCTGATATAACGTGTTGAGGTGCTACAGGAGACTTGATGCAGTGAAATATTTTACATACACCCCCTCTATCAGTTTATATGTCTACAGGAAGTCTCCTAATAGTTCACAAATTTGTCTTTGCTGCTGCTGCAATTCCCTGAATTGTGCTCCCTTCCTTGTAATACATTTTAATAATAGTTTTGCACCTTCTAAAATGTTATTTCTATTGCTCGTATTGCTCTGACCACTTCATCATTTATCTTTGTTATCATTGTGCAGATGCATGTCATTGAGGTATTTGTTTTTTATTTTAATAGCGAATGCTCATCAAAAATATTTATAAGTAAATAGTTGCTACTAGTTTTAGCAATTCCGTCTATGATTCTAGTATAGCACTTGCTATGTTTTTTGTACTGTGATTTATAATTTGGAGTTTTTAATTCTAACTTTTTTACTTTTTCTTTTTCTAGCACAAGTTTATTCTTTTGGGTCATGTGACTTCCAGTCTGACTGATTGCCTGCCCTGTTGTTAATAGTTCATTTGCTTTTGATCCACCAATGGGGATTGCCTTTTGCTACAGTTATCTTGCCTCTCAATCCAGCCCTTAGCACTTTTTCACAGGTCATTGCTTTTGTGTAGAACTTGATTCGCAAATATTCAATAAGGGCATTATACTGTCTATGTTACATCCTTCCCAAGGGCAAAAATCTTCTGCAACTTTTGCTGAACATAACAATGGCTATAGTGGATCAGACCAACTGTCAATCTAGCCTAGTAATCTAGCTTCCTACAGTGCCCAGTGCCAGGTGCTTCAGAGGGAATGAACAGAACAGGCAATCATCGAGTGATCCATACTTAAAGAAGTATGGGCTGGATGAATGGACTGTAAGGTGGATAGAAAGCTGGCTAGATCGTCGGGCTCAACGGGTAGTGATCAATGGCTCCATGTCTAGTTGGCAGCCGGTTTCAAGCGGAGTGCCCCAAGGGTCGGTCCTGGGGCCGGTTTTGTTTAATATCTTTATTAATGATCTGGAGGATGGTGTGGACTGCACTCTCAGCAAGTTTGCAGATGACACTAAACTAGGAGGCGTGGTAGATACACTAGAGGGTAGGGATCGGATACAGAGGGACCTAGACAAATTAGAGGTTTGGGCCAAAAAAAACCTGATGAGGTTCAACAAGGACAAGTGCAGAGTCTTGCACTTAGGACAGAAGAATCCCATGCACTGCTACAGACTAGGGACCGAATGGCTAGGTAGCAGTTCTGCAGAAAAGGACCTAGGGGTCACAGTGGATGAGAAGCTGGATATGAGTCAACAGTGTGCTCTTGTTGCCAAGAAGGCTAACGGCATTTTGGGCTGTATAAGTAGGGGCATTGCCAGCAGATCGAGGAACGTGATCGTTCCCCTTTATTCAACATTGGTGAGGCCTCATCTGGAATACAGTGTCCAGTTTTGGGCCCCACACTACAAGAAGGATGTGGAAAAATTGGAAAGAGTCCAATGGAGGGCAACAAAAATGATTAGGGGTCTGGAGCCCATGACTTATGAGGAGAGGCTGAGGGAACTGGGATTGTTTAGTCTCCAGAAGAGAAGAATGAGGGGGGATTTGATAGCAGCTTTCAACTACCTGAAGGGGGGTTCCAAAGAGGATGGAAGTCGGCTGTTCTCAGTGGTGGCAGATGACAGAACAAGGAGCAATGGTCTCACGTTGCAGTGGGGGAGGTCCAGGTTGGATATTAGGAAAAACTCTTTCACTAGGAGGGTGGTGAAACACTGGAATGCGTTACCTAGGGAGATGGTGGAATCTCCTTCCTTGGAGGTTTTTAAGGCCCGGCTTGACAAAGCCCTGGCTGGGATGATTTGGGAATTGGTCCTGCTTTGAGCAGGGGGTTGGACTAGATGACCTTTTGAGGTCCCTTCCAACCCTGATATTCTATGATTCTACGATCCCTTGTCGTCCACTTTCAGCATCTGACAGTCAGTGGTTTAGGAACATCCAGAGAATGGGGTTGCATCCCTGGACATCTTGGCTAATAACCATTGATAGACCTATTGTGAGGGACTTATAAAATTCTTTTTTGAACTCAGTTATAGTTTTGGCCCTCACAACATAATGACCACACATCTGTAACCCCAAGATAGCTTGACAATCACAAGAATTCTAAAATCATGAGTTATAAACCCTCAAGTCATGAAATTATAAAAACAAATGATATTGGGTTCTTTTTATGTACCTCTTTGTTCATGAGCCTTTAGGGTGTAGTAGGCCCAGTTCCACAAAAGCAGGAGTCTAAACATCTGAATGAATCTTGGCCTATCCTCATACTTTTCCTGCTATTTCTTCCAAACAGTTTATATAGCTAAGGCCATATCTACACTACAAACTTATATTAACTCAGCTTACCTCACTGTAGAATCACCACAGTTCGTATGTCACATGTGCACATGCCTACTTGATTCCTTGTGTCGACGCTGAGTGTACTCACCAGAAATGTTTGTATCAACAATCCACAGTGTGATGCATCATTGATAGGTGCAATTCACCACCGTACTGTATTTTTGGAAGTTTTGGCAATGCATGCTGGAGCCAAAATGGGTCACACCGGGATCAACTTCACATAGTGCAGTGTTCACCATCCCCTAAAGTTATACGTATTACATATGTACAATTATGCATATTTTTTGCACCTTTTTTCCTATATCCCACAAACCCGTGTGGCCCTCCTCACCTCCTCACTCTCTGCCATCTCTGACAGAAGCATGCAGCCTGCATGACTCTGCACAATCATGCAGTATGTACTGAGCCACAAGAACAGATGTGGTGGACATGATGTTTCCACCCAGAACAGATGTGGCGTGGGATATAGCAACAACCAATTCAAAATTGTTCCTGGCATTCATGGAGCAGCTGCAGATGGTGCCCTGATTCACCTCGGTAGGCCACCTAGCCTGTCTGGGTTAGGGGGCGGGGGGACGCAACGAAAATTATAACTCAAAGATAGGGGGCTCAGCTCAGTTTGAAAACAGCTCAGGGTGAAGGGAGGGGATAGCTAGGAGCTGTGTGCAGGGAAGGTGTAGCTAGGGACAGTGGTGAGCTGGAGCCGGTTGTTAAATTTAAAAGCCCTTTTAGAACCGGTTGTTCTGGACAACTGGTTCTAAAAGGGCTTTTAAATTTAACAAAAGCTCGGGCAGCTGTCCACCCTGTTCCCGGCCACAGCTCACTTCCCCCTCCTCCCCTGAATGCGCCGCCCCCCCACTTCTCCTCCCCCTCCCCTGCTTCCTGCGAATCAGATGTTCGTGGGAAGCCTGAAACAAGCAGCAGGCAGGTAAGCTGGGGCTGGGGGGGGCCGAGGAGGGCTACAGGGAGGCACGGAGCGGCCCAGTCCAGCTCCGGCTGAGCAGCTCCCTCCAGCCTGGCCCCCTGGCCCTGGCCTGGTTCGGGCCCCGCGGTGCCGGTGCTGGTCCCGGCCGAGCCCCGCGGCGTCGGTCCTGGCCGAGCGGCTCCGGCCCAGCCTGGCTTGGGCCCCACGGCGCCGGTCCCGGTCCCAGCCGAGTGGCTCCGGCCCTGGTTCCAGCCAAGCAGCTCGGGCCCCACGGCGCCAGTCCCGGTCCCAGCCGAGCGGCTCCGGCCCGGCCCGGTTCCCGCGGCGCCGGTCTTGGTCCCGGCCGAGCGGCTCCGGCCCGGCTCAGGCCCCACGGCTCTGGCCCTGGTCCCGGCCGAACAACTCCGGCCCGGCCCGACTCGGGCCCTGCAGCGCCGGTCCTGGTCCCGGCTGAGTGGCTCTGGCCTGGCCCAGCTCGGACCCCGCGGCTGTGGAGGGACTGTCTGGTTTGGCCAATGTACATGGCAGAGGAGCATTGCTGGCACATGATGGCATATATAACATTAGTGGATGTGCAAGTGAATGAGCCCTTGATGGTGTGGCTGATGTGGCGACACTATCAGAGGACCCAACCACATCAAACCGGACAGTCCCTCCACAAAAGAATAAATGGACACAAATCGGACATCAGGAATGGTAACATACATAAGCCAGTAAGTGAACACTTCGATCTCCCTGGTCATTCTATTACAGATTTAAAAGTCACTATCATTGAACAAAAAACTTCAGAAACAGACTTCAAAGAGAAACAGCAGAACTAAAATTCATTTGCAAATTTAACACCATTAATCTGGGCTTGAATAGGGACTGGGAGTGGCTGGCTCATTACAGAAGCAGCTTTTCCTCTCCTGGAATTGACACCTCCTCATCTATTATTGGGAGTGGACTACATCCACCCTGATTGAATTGGCCCTGTCAACACTGGTTCTCCACTTGCGAAGTAACTCCCTGCTCTCCACGTGTCAGTATATAATGGCTGCATCTGTAACTTTCACTCTATACATCCGAAGAAGTGAGATTTACCCACGAAAACTTATGCCCAAATAAATCTGTTAGTCTTTAAGGTGCCACCAGACTCCTTGTTGTTTTTGTAGATACAGACTAACACGGCTAGCCCCTGATACTTGACTCACAAAGGACACCCGCTACCCCAGCCTCTGCTTGAACCAAAACTGATCAGAAGAAAGACTTACAAAAAGCAACGAGAAGGCAGTGAGAAACACACCGAAATCCCTCCAGACAAGGGTGACAGGATTAAGTCAAATCCCCTAGCCTCCTTTGCAGGGCCGGCTTTACCAAGAGTGGAGCCCGATTCCTGGGGGCGGGGCTTGCTGCAAGCCCCGCCCCCAGGACCCGAGCCGTGCCGCGGGGGGGGGCCGGGGGGGACCCGAGCCGTGCCACGGGGGGGGGGGCCGCGCCAGGGGTGGGGGGGGATCCCAGCCGCGCCGCGGGGGGGGCCGCACCGGGGGTGGGGATCCCAGCCGCGCCGCGGGGGGGGCCGCGCCGGGGGTAGGGGTGGGGCCGAGCCGCGTTGCGCCGCCGGGGGGCTGGGGGGACCCGAGCCGCGCCGCCGGGGGGACCCGAGCCGCGCCGCAGGAGCCGCGCTGGGGGGAATCCCAGCTGCGCCGGGGGTGGGGGTGGGGATGCCAGCCGCACCGCGGAAGCCGCGCCGGGGGGGGGGGGGACCCGAGCCACGCTGCGCTGCGGAAGCCGTGCCCGGCGCGCCGGGGGGGGGGACCCGAGCCGCGCGGGCTGCGCCAGGGGTCCCAACCGCGCCGTGGAAGCCGCGCCGGGGGTGGGGGGGGGGCCCCGAGCCGCACCGCGCCACCGGGGGGCCGGGGGGAATCCCAGCCGCGCCGCGGAAGCCGCGCCGGGGGTGGGGTGGGATCCCAGCCGCGCCGCGGAAGCCGCGCTGGGGGGGGGACCCGAGCCGAGCCGCAGGGGGGACGGGGGGCCCCGAGCTGCGGGGACTGGGCCGGGCTGGAGCCAAGCCGGGCCAGAGCCGCTGGGGCCTGCGGGATGGGCGCGCCTCCCCGGAGCCCTTCTCCCGCCCCCACCCCAGCTTACCTCGTGCTGCCGGCCCGCCCCTGCTTCGTCTCAGACTTCCTGCGAATCTCTGATTCGCGGGAAGCAGGGGAGGGGGCGGGGCGTTCAGGGGAGGAGAGGAGGGGCCGGGGAAGTGAGCTGGAGGCGGGGACCTCTTGGCGCGGGGCCCAATTCAGCCGAATCGGCTGAATCGGCCTAAAGCCGGCCCTGCTCCTTTGCATCGAAGATGGGACAGGGAGGCATTTCCATTAACATACAGAATGGAGAACAGAGATTCCCAGGCAAGAACAGCACTGAACTCTGGGACCAGAAAAGCAGGAAAGCACTTGCATGATGGGGGATCTCTGCTCCAGATGTTAATGAACCCACGCCTGCACACACCCAGGTCAGTAGTTATCAGACCAATTCTAGTAATAAATCCTTTATTGGTATCCAAAATACTGAAGCTGCCCAATTGCATTATGAGCTCCCTCGAAGGAACGCCCATAGCCAGGAATGATTAGTTCCTATTGTCTAGTCTGAACAAAACAACTTTGGTATGCTCCCTTGAGCCATCAGTTTACCCATAAACAAATCTAGTGTTCTCCCTTGAACCATTGTTCTTTCCCTACAAAAACCCCTACCCATGCTCAAGTAAGTGTTCTGATGTCTGGATCTAAAATCTGTATCAGTTCCATTGGGACTTCATCTTCTCCTGACTGTGTGCTGGGGGCTCTGCCTGTCTCCTGGGAACCCTGATTGATTCAAGCTTCACGGAGTGGTGAGAACCCAACTCTCTCTCTCTCTCTCTCTAGGTATAGCCTTCTGACCCTGACTTGTGTGATCAGTTATAGTTCTCTAACCCTGACTTTTATAATCAAATTTAAGTTAGATTTATTATAACTGTTTTGTTTGTTTGGCTCCCCTTGTATGGTTATTACCAGGCAATAAATAACTTTCATGGTTAAGCTGGTTGCTTCTCTCTCTGCAGCAACGCTCCTCACACCTAAGCTAAAGATCCCTGCATTACCCAAAAATCATATGGGGTGTGCGCTCATCGAGTGCGTGACTACCAGAACAACTGTAACGTGAAACTGGGGATAGGGACGTGCTGAACCTGTGGCATAGGAGGGTGGCAACTTGGAAGCGCTGCTCAACCTAGCCTGCTGAGTCCAGGGCATTGAAGGGGGTCAGCTTGGGAGTGCTGATTGACCTGGTTCATTTGGGGGTGTGTGTGTGTGTGAGAGAGAGAGAGAGAGAGAGAGAGAGAACCCAGCCCTGGGGCACCTAGGTCCTGCAGGATAGCTCCATTGGGAGGGAACCTCCAGAAGGGAGAAGTAGAGCTATGTATGAAAACAAAAGTGACACAAGCAGTTCATTGATAGAATTACAGAACCTGCCCCCAGAACAGTAACCCTAATAAATGAGCATACCCCAAAAGTAACAGGCAAATCTGGTAACAATGCCTGTGACCATGGGGATATTGAAATGCGTATGTTGTAGGGGTTTCTTCATTTCAGATTCTTCGGAATTGCAGAAAACAATTTTCTCCAAAAACGCTGTACTAGGCAAAAAATTAATTGTACTACAAATCATTATGGCAGGTAAGGAGAGGGTTTCCATATCTATTCTGTTTTCTGAACACATTATCTTCAAGCACCCCTGCTTATGGGTTTTGATCTTGTAGGTGATCTCATTATCTCAAATGACATTCGATCTGCATTGATCTACTACAGTCAGATTTTGTAAGCCACAAATACGTCAAAATTATGCACAAAGCTCCAATTTACTTTTGACTCTCTTGTGATTGGCTTATGAATGATGCATTGTTGATTTTGGCTTACCCTGCTTATATGTCTGCAATGTACATGTCATGCCTACTAACTGAAATGTGATTATTATATGGATCGATACTACATGTTTGCACTTACATAACTGTTTTCTTCTGTGAACAATACTCAGGGAAATCTTTTGAGAAAAAATTGCAAATGTTTTGGCATATATGCGGAGTAACACATATCCTGAAGGAATGAATAAAGCAAGCAGACTGAACCTGCATCGATTTACTGTCAACTTTCCTTTGGAAGGCAAGGAATAATTTGTTTTCATATAATACAGACACATTACATTGGAATCTTCAGCATATAAATGATGGTCCTGAAGTCCCAACATTGAGATTATTTGGAGTGTTAACCTTACCTTCTATGGGACCGGGATTAGGATCACTGGTTTTATTCAAATTTTCCAGAAAATCTCCTTTGCTACTTATGTAGCTGGTGCAACAAACGTATTTGTCAGTTACATGAGAAATGAGTTTAGAAATGTTACCAAAAACCCCTATGATTTTGCTTCGTTTCACAAGTATGTTATCCAATGTATCCTGAAAGCAGCAACACCAATCACTCACTATATGTTCACTGAACAATGATTTCTACTTTTTAAAAAAAATCAACATCCAGTTCTAACCATATACTGAAATTCCACCCCCTTGTACTCAAGCCATTCCGACCCATACAGTATATAGATATCTTTGATATGCATATGCCTTATAATTAATAATGGCTTTGCAAATAACTGGTAATACCTTAAGTACAACACTTGATTTCATAATCATATCTCCCTCAGTGGTGGATTAGACACTGGGCCTACAGGACCCACACCCAGGGGCCCTGGCCAAATGCGGGGGCCCCCAGCTTCCGCCTGGTGGGTGGGGCAGGAGAAACCCCTGCAGCGTCGCCCCCCATCCCATCCCTGGCAAAAGCTGCGGGATGGGGGGAAGACTCCCCTCCAACATTACCCCACCTTCCCACCTGACCCCGTCCCCAGAAGACATGGGATGGGGGAAGCCTCCGTGGCAGAAGCTCTCGGGCGGGGGAAGCCCCCACCAGTAGCCTCCGACCCCATCCCCGGCAGAAGTCGCGGGGTTGCAGGGGAAGCCCCCGTGCTCGACCCCACTCTCCGGCAGAAGTGCCAGGTGGGGCAGGAGAGGCCCCAGAACCCTGACCCTGGTCCCCTAAATAAGAGTGCCACCCAGACCCTTGCTGCAGCCTTGGGACTGGAGAAGCTCTCACTCCCCACTATGGCCCCGTGGCCGTGACACAGAGACAGAGCTTCTCCGGTCTTGGGCCACAAGGAGGGTGGGGTGGAGAAAGGAACAAAGGAGTTGTGGGGCAGATGGAATGTGGGGGGCCTGGGTGGAACAGGGACGGGGTCCCGGGGAAGGGGCAGAAAGGGGTGGGGCTGTGGGCGGTTCCACAGGCAGAAGGTCAGAACGCGGTGGGCCCACAGGTGGAAGGGGTTGATAGGGGCCCCCACACTTGCTCTGGCCCAGGGCCCTGAGAAACCTTAATCTGGCTCTGGGTTCCATCTTCTCTGATTAAGAGAGGGGACACTGTTCTAGTCTGCAAAAGGAAGAAAGGTTGTGGTTGTGCACACCACGAAACAAGCACTATAACTCTTTGAAATGTATCATGACAGTCCACATGGTGGACATCAAGGAATATTCAAAATGAGAACTGCGCTGACATCAAGATACTACTGGCCAGGGATGACAAAAGACATTGCAGATTGGGTAAGTAAAGTAATTAAACAAAACCCTGAAGAATGCTGTTTACAATTTAAATACAAATTTGAAATTTACGAAGAAATATATAAATACATTTGGTGTGAAAATGTGAACTCTGTTCCCTTGCAATAATATCTCCATACAAAAATGTTAATGTCGTCATATTGTTCCATCCAAACTAGGTTGCACGATGTCTGCATTGTCAGAAAGAGGGAAAAGAATTAAATGTGGATACCACCTTTAAAAGCATAAAGGTGAATTTTGGAATCAGACACATCTACTACGTTTATTCAGAAATTTCTTAGTCATCCTTTCAATTGTCAATGCATTATTGGTATTTGTAGTGCATACAGCATATAGAAGACAAAGTCTTATTCATTTCCTTAAAAATAAGTAAGTAAATCTTTGAAAGACGGAATCAGAGTTAATTGTTTATCATTATGTGTTTTTACTATTGCTATACATCGAGGCCTTGAATTCGCAACGAGTGCAATGCATACAAGTGGCACGGCACAGCCAGCAATGACCTCTACAGCTCCTTACACTGGCGTGGCATATTTCTTCAGGGATCCTCTTGTATTGTTTTTTCTACCCCATTCCTGTACTTCTTTTTGTTTGTTTGTTTA
This sequence comes from Malaclemys terrapin pileata, assembly GCF_027887155.1. NCBI lineage: Eukaryota > Metazoa > Chordata > Testudines > Emydidae > Malaclemys > Malaclemys terrapin. Next base: position 245,638,716 of record NC_071506.1, read on the forward strand.
TTTTTTTTCTTGTGTTTTTAAAAGTGGTCATTCCCTTCTGATTTTGTGGTTGCTGTAACCATATTACAGCGTTTACTCTGCTTACGACATATGGGCTTATTGAGAACATTTAGTAAGAGAAATGTGAAGTATGACTGTAACTGGTACCCTTGCATATAGGTCAGTCGGAGCTGGGAATTGTTGGGGATTGATTTAATAGGACCATTACCAGCAACAAAGGAGGGATACCAATATATACTGACAGACACAGATTATCTTTCAAGATGGGTGGAAGCCTTTCCACTTTGAACTAAATCAGCATATGAGGTGGCAAACATCATGTACAAAATGGTTGTTCGACGTTGATGCCCACAGCGGATGTCGTCAGATCTCGGTCCTGAATTCAATAATAAGGTAATGACTGATTTTTTCAGGTTATTTTTACTATTTCTTCAACCTCACTATCAGATCACAGATAGTTGACAGTGAACATGGGTTTCATTGCCCTTGTGATTTTTTTTTTAAAAGCACATTGTTGCTGACAACTGTTTGTGAACACTCACCTTATATTTTGGAAACACTGCTGTTGGGCACCCCAGCAGGGTTGCTATAAGATTTTTTTTTTTTTTTTGGTGTCTTCACCAGAAAACCCCACAACAATTGATTCAGATAGCAATACTAAAAGATAGGATATTACTGTTGCTAATTACACATACAGTGGCAAATAGGCGAAGGAACATGCCTTTGGACAAGTCTGTATGTAAGTTTATGGTGTAACTTTTTTTTTTCTTTCAGTTTAACCTGTATGTTTGCAAAACCTGGGGAACAGCACATACTTGTACTGCCTAAGCTTACACAGCGTGAACCTGTGCGATTTGCGCAGGGTTAGCCTGGACCGGAAGATGTGAGAGGCGCATGCACTGCAGACTTGCCTACAAAATGAAAGACGCTTTTCTCATTCGGACCATGTAATAAATCAATTGAAATATTCATGTTGTGCTACTCACGCGTCAGTGCCACTGGTCGCAAATTCTGCCGGGTAGGCAAAGGCGGCCATACTTACACGGCGGTAACCGCCGCTGGGGCGGGCGGGATGTGCCGCCGGCCGGCCGCGGCTTTTGTGGTTACACCGGCGCACGTGGGGCTCGCTCGGAGCAGGCCGGCGGGAGCGGGGCCTGGCGGGGCCGGGTTCCGGCGCACACGGCGCGGCCGTTCTTGCAGCGCCCCCTGGGGGCACGTTGCGGGCGCACCGCGGCCTGCGAGCTTCGGCGCCAGCGGCGGGAGGAGGCGAGTCTCGGGCCGGGCCTGCCGGCGGCGGGGCCGTAGGAAGCTGCATCAGGCAGCGGATGAGGCGCGCGCGACTGGGGCCGGCGGCTCGGTCCGAGGGAGAGGAGAGGGGCGGGGGCCCGGGCCTGGGGGATGGTGGAGGCGGGGTTGGGGGTTAGTTCTGGCTCGTGACGAAGAGAGGATGGGGGTTCCCGCTCCCCTGGGGGTTGGAGGGCTTGGGAGGTTCCGGATCAGGTGGGGGCGGGAGTTGCGGCCCGGGTGGGGATTGGGGGGAGGGGCCAGGGGGTTCCGGCTCAGGTGGGGGAGGAGGGCCGGGGGATTGCGGCCCGGGTGGGGATTGGGGGCGGGAGGTTGCGTCTCGGGTGGGGACCGCGGGGGGGGGGGTTCGGCCCGGATGGGGCGGGGCCAGGTTCCTGCTCAGGTGGGGATAAGATGAGTTGGGGTTGGGCACCTACTGCATGGTTCCAAGTCTGTCACTAGAATTGGGATTTGGTTGTTCTTAGTTTCTGAATAGAGAAGTGGCAGGTTTTAAACATTAGTTCACTGAGGAGCAGATAAGCTAGGCTAAATATTGATATTTTGCTCATAATCACAGTTTACCATGATTTCGTAGGTTTGGTGTTCTGAGGTATCTACAGGGCTTCAGATATTTAACAGAACATCTACTGTTTGGAGAACTAAATCTACTAGTCAGAGGTAAATATAAAAGCTATACGTGATATGTGAGTGTGTCCACCAGATTAGTCCAGGGATGTAACCCTATATTTCTCCTTTAGCTATGGTAGGAGGATACTCAATCAGTCATCCAACCTTCATTTTTTTGATTACCTTATCCAGTGAATAATTTCAGTGCCTGCTTCTTCTGCTCAGATCTTTCCATGGCAGCAAACGTGAAAATGCCTTATTACTGACAGCTTCACTGTTGTCAACATGTTTCTCATAAAGATCCTGCAAAACTAACTAGATACTTGCTAATTTCACTCTACCGCTGTTGCTTATAGCTTTACCTAACAGCAGAAGTGTTAAAGGTGTCTTTCAGCATGTTATATGTAGTTCATGTTTGTGATGTTTCCAGCCCTTAAGCTTGCAAAGGTAACTTATCTTAAACAATTCTACAGAAATTGAAGACGTAACCATAACCTGCACACTCCCCAGGAAAGGCTTCCTGCTCACAAGTGTATTTTTAAGCCCTATTTATGTATATACTTTTAAAATACTCATCTTTATAACATCTAGGATGATCTTAGGACCATGGACCCAATATTAAATGATACCTGAACAAAAACAATGCACCTATATTACATAAAATTGTGGTACACATAATGTAGAGAACCCATAGGACATTTATTTATACTGTCACTTTCCCTTAATCTGATTATTTGGGAAGGAGAGAAATTAAATCTCATGGAGCAAAACCCCTTCCACACAATGAGATTTGAGCCTGGGGGCTAATCTCTCTTATCTGTCCTACTACTTTTTGTATACTACTCTACTGCTGTCTTCTTTCTTGGTCTCTGTTCAGTATGAAGGCTACGCATATGCCATAGGGTCCCTCCTTAAAAGCCTTCAGATGAAGAAAATCCAAAAGGTACATTCTCATTTTGCCCCACTCCATCATAGGCTGTCACTTCTCCTCTTAGGCTGTGCCCATAATACACACATTCAGCCTCTCCAGCAGTAGCAAATACTTACCTTTCTGTCTTCTTGTTGCTTCGGCCTTTAGGTTGCTCCTTTTATGAGTCATTTTACAAATTAAGCTGTTTGACCAATCTTATGCTACTAAAAAAAACCCCCTCTGGATTAGCTATAAAATTAAAAGATATCAAATAGCCTCTAAAAGGAAAACTCCCATCCCATAGTCAGCATAAACATCTTTATTTTTATTTTCCTTTTTCTGTTTTATAGTGAACAGATGGTGGTAGTTGATTGCCTGCAGAACAGTGTTATTGCGCCTGTCTACATGGGCAGAAGAGGTATTTTTCAATCAAGTAGTTAACTGTACTCAGTGAAGACAACCCTACCCTCCCAAATGTCTGTGTAGACACAGCTTGATTTGGAGAAACTATTGTAAGATCATTTGAGCTGGTTGTGTTGTGGCCTAGGTGAGAGCGTAGGCACATGAGCAGCCCAAATGATCGTAATGGTGTTAAATTGGGTCTTCAAGGTGCTAGAGTGATTTCAATCAAGTTGAGCTAACTTGATTAAAAACACACCTTTTTGCCTATGTAGGCAGGACTAGGGTAACTTATGAAATGGTTATTTGGGAAATATCTATATAAACTAGATACTTATTGTCCTTTAAATGTGAGTAATATTGTGCTTGGTCTGTTCTCTAGAGGGAGTTCTGTAATTGTGGATCGTCCCTTGAGAATGACAGGTCTCAACCTTTCTGATTTGAAACCTGAGTTGCTTTAGTTTAGATGTCACAATACCATATGTGGAATAACATGCTGCTGTTACAGGTCAAATCTGAGTTTCCATGGGGGCGTACAATAGAGTATCTGCCTTTCCTTACAAAAGCCTAAGAATTAGTTTTAAAAAATTGTATCTTCTAAATGCCAGTAAACAAGAACACTTGCTAATGTGAATTACATTGCAAAGGGGGAAAGATTGAGGATGCTAATCAAAGTAAAGATACTTCATGAATTCAAGAATATAAAATAGTTTGCTACAGTTGAGATAGTATAGGTTCAGATCATTGTTCTCTTGATAGTTTCCAAAATATATATGTGCAGCAGTAAAAATGAAATATTTGTTTCCTACAACGTCAACAGTTTGTTTTGACTTAGTTTTTTAATCTGTAGAACCTCTAGCAGCCTCTGTACAGTTTCAGATGTATCACTTTTGGCACAAGTCTTGACTTGTTGCTTTTTCGTTAATGAATGGGGCAGGTGCTATGTTTCCAAGTAATTACTGAAGTCTAATACTACATAAGAAGAGCCACACTGGGTCAGACCAATCCATGCTGTCTCCTGACAGTGGCCAATGCCAGGTGCTTCAGAGGCAATGAACAGAACAGCTTCTGGCAATCAGAGGCTAGGAACACTTAAAGCATGGGGTTGCATCCCAGACCATCTTGACTAATATCCATTGATGGACCTATTCTCTATGAACTTACCTTGTTCTTTTTTGAACCCTGTTATGATTTTGATCTTCACAGCATCCCCTCGCAGTGAGTTCACAGGTTGACTCTGTGTTGTGGAAGAAGTACTTCCTTTTGTTTTAAAGCTGCTGCCTATTAATTTCATTGGGTGATTCCTGAATGTGCTTTTTGTAAAGATTTAAAAAAAAGTGGTACTGAGCTGGTGTGAAACAGGCTATAGATCTCTTAAAACATTAGGAAAGGTACTAAGAAGCACAAATCTGTTGCAATAGAAAGAGTTTGACTATTGCATGCCCAAGAGAGGCACTTTTTAAAGACTGTTCACTTTTAATATCTTAAAAATATTAACTAGTAGTTTCCTCTTTTTTCTTATTCATAGCTGAGGTGTCAAAACACAGAGAAAAGCATCAAGATGCCCATAGCGCAGGCCAGGGGTGGATCAGTCCGTAAAGCAAAGAAAATTACTGTAAAAACATCTTTAAATAACCCATATGATATCAAGTGGAACACCCTAGAAGGAGATGATATGCACTTTATACTCCAGACCTTGGAAGAAAAGATTAAACACATTGGACTTAAAAAGATTGAGACTCGAAGGAGGAAAAAACGTTCTATTGCAAAAAGGCAAATTAAAGAAAAATGTGATGCTAGTGATTGTAGTGTACTTCCAAAGGAGAAGGAAATAGACCATATTCAACAAGAACAAGGATGGACTGACTTAAACATCAGGAAACAGCTTGCTATTGGAATTAATGAGGTTACTAGATCTTTGGAAAAAAATGAACTACTTCTAGTGCTGGTGTGTAAATCTGCAAAACCTACTATGATCACCATGCACCTTATTCAGCTCAGTGCAAGTCGAGCAGTCCCAGCTGGCCAGGTTCCACGTCTTAGTGAAAGCATAGCTCCTATGCTTGGCTTAACATCTGTTCTAGCACTGGGTTTTAAAAAGAATTCTGATACTTTTACTGAAGTAGTCGAAGGTATAATACCACGGATACCTAGCTTGGATGTGCCCTGGATTCACCATAGAAGTGAGCAACATATGGCGGAGGCATATACTGATCCTTTGGAAATTCAAGATACCGAGCTTATGGAGACCTCCGTGGAGGAGTTCTCTCAAAGCCATAAGTGGAAATGTACTGAAAGCAATAAGTCGGATTCTTCAAATGTTACTTTACAAGCTCTCAGAATTAAAAAGCTTGTTCCAAATCCAAATAAGATACGAAAACCTCCCAAAAATAAAAAAGCTGCTTCAAAATAACTTAGTTTAGTACAGGTCTTTACAGTGGGAGTAAAGTGATTTTGATGAAGTATTGGAAACTGCCCCATGTAACTAAGTTAGCTGCTTTTAAATGTCATGGCTTCAGAAGTAAAGTCATTTGACCAATAGAAGATGAACTCAGATTTGTTTTGTTCTGACATTAAAGCATGCAATCTATAAAATTGTGCATAAGTGTTAACTACTTTCTTAAGACATGTTTAACTATTGTTTAGAGAGCCTGGGCTTACTGGTGTGTGGTATAGTTCTAGAATGTGCATTTGCTATTAATGAAAAGCATTAAGCAAATTCTTTCGTTTTTAGGGAATGAATATACTTAGAACAAAACTCTAAAATTAAATGTAACTATTCAAACAAATGAATATCAAAATTGAAAGTTTATTCAAACAAGTGTCCATGCTGGTATAAACTTTGTTTTTTAAAAGCTGGTCATCTATAAGATGTTTCAAGCAAACATCTGTAACTGGTAGGCACGCACACAGGCTCTGGTTTTGAATGTTAATACTCTGCTCTACGAGGTTGGTTTTGGTCAAGAGATGCATGCTAAACTGGTTTCCAGATATATTTGGTCTCTGATATGCTAAAGGAAAACATTAGTCTTGATCAACATACGAATAATTAAATACTTCTGTTGCAGGAAAAATGCATTTTAAAAAAGACTGTTGTATGCAAACCGAGACATTCTCTCACAGGAGCCACATAATACAAAGACGAAGTTAACTGTCAAAATTATTTCACAAAGGGAGTTTAGAAACTATTTCCAATAACTTCAGATATATTTTATGTACTATTGCATGTAAAATGGCAGGTAAGAATTGTAATAATTCCAAATAGCTGAAAATGGTATGATACTTAACTCTTGAAGGGAAATGCACTTTAAGAAACTGCCATAGTAAGCAGTAGAATGTAATGAGAGCACACACCAGATATTTTGCAGGAAATTGTGTAAGGATGTTTAGAAGGTAGGGAACAATGAAGCAGCTCAGACTGCAATAAAAAAAAAAGTGTATGATCTCAACAAAATAGAAGTAGTTTACTGAGATCTCACATTTTACTCAAAAGCTACTACTGTCCTTCAGGAAGAAAGCTAGCAAAAACCTTTCTTTAAGTGAGCCTGTGGTTTTTTTTTTTTTTTTTTTTTTTTTTTTTAAATAGGGGAGAAACTTCTATGTTCCAGGTCAAAGATTATCTAAGCTGCCTGTACTCTGGATTCCCCTTCTCCCTCCACTCATGTACAAGTTAAGGGGACAAATTAAAAAGGGTCAAAAGCAAACTGCAGCAGAGGCTTCTAATAGCAAAATGCCCACAGGCCCCTGCCTGGGGGGGGAAAAAAAAAAAGGCAGATACTAATTTTTAGCCTTGCTGTGTGTGTTCTTTGCGCTTGTCACTCAGGAAAGTTAAAGTGAATCAACTAAAAGGGTAAATTAAAGCACATTACCACCCCAATAGCTGTTCTCATTCAGGAATAAAATGGCCTTAGTTTAAGATAGTGTTTTCCAAGCAGTGGGTTGTGGGAAGGTTCTAGATGGGTTGCCATGTCCAGGGTCAGAATAACCTCTTGCTGAGCTCAGACTTAGGCTAACATATACTTTTCCCAGCTTGGTGCAGATGGAAAGCTCCAATGCAGCAGGGGTGTTGGAGAGAAAACCTGCCCCGCTCTCACCCACAGCAGCAGCTTTTGTCCTGTGGGACACGGTCCAGTTCCCCATGCTGGGTGTTGCAACTTGAAGCTTGTGGTCACAGTGCCACTCAAGTTTGATGCAGCTACTCTCTCATGATAGAGTAGAAGGGCCAAACAGGAGTGGCATTGCAACCCTGTGTGTCATGATACAGTGCCACTCAAATTTGGCCTGGCCACCCCTCTGTCAAAATTGTGTGTGTGCGTGCAAAAATGAATGGTGCTGCACCCCTATGCACCCAATTGCAATGCCCAGAGCTGGGACCAACCCTCCCTCCCCCCAGACTGGAGCTGCCATTGGGGTGAGTCCAGGGTGAGCTCCAAACCCTCCCCCCACCTCTGAACATAGATGGGATTTAGGGTTGCAGTGCTGGAGCTGAGGGTTCATATATGTAATGGTAGGTACAAAAAAAGACAAAATGCAGTTTGTAGCTCACATTAATAAATTCAGAAACCACTGGTTTAATCCTCACTCTTTGGCAGAGAATTAAACTATCACAGAATAAGGCTGCTTTATTCTTGCATGAGAGCATCCATGTGAGTGGTTAAAAGGCTTTAACTTATGCACATCAATGTAAGGTTAAGTTGATTTGTCATAACTTTCCTGGATGTGCCTGTGTAGACACAGCTTGTGTTCTTTAGGCCAGCAATAGGCCCTCAGTGACTTTAAGGTACAAACCATTTTAGCTTTAATGACATAAGTGGCTAATTAAATCCTACTATGGATAATTGGAAGCCAGCCCTGGGGGGTTGGAATGTACTACCTTTCAAAGTCTAATGTAGACAAGGGCAGCGTGCTTTAACTTGAGCACATATTGAAGCAGGTTGCACTGTGCACATTAGAGTAACGGTGTATTAGTATGGGTTAGAACACATTTACCTTGCAATATGCCTTTAAATCATAGTTTAGACAAAGCCTGAGAGCCTGTTACCCCTGTACGTATGGGGTAGAGTCCCCTTCCATTATAAAAGACTGACTTTTATGAGATAAGCTGCCAATACAAGGTGTTAAGTCCAGTGATAGAGGCAGAACTAACTCTTTCTCTCTACATTGCTAATTTCAGACAGCTCCTAAAGTTGAGCAAAATTTGCTCTCTCATTTAGAATTATGGGGGTGTTAAAGCCAGGTTTATCCATAAATATTTCACCAATATTCAAGTAATGTCCAAAATACCTGCACAGCATGTAACCTTCACCACTATTTGGCACTTTCAGCTAGAAGTGTAGATTTTTGCTGCTCATATGACTATAGCATACCTAAACTCTAAGAATTCCCATCACAATTTAAGCTATGAATATGACATTATGGAACATATTCCAAATGCTTCTGGTTGCAGAGCATTCATGAGGAAATAAAAATCAAGTTGTTGCATTTAAGTTAAGGCCAGTACATACTCTTTCCAGGGGATAGGGAGAAGATTACTGGCACTATATGCAGTGAAACCTTTTGTTCAAAATTCAGGATAAAAACACTACCAGTAACAATTTATGAATACTTATTTACACAAGATACTTTTCGTTAGAATTACAGACTTCAAAGTAGACAAAGAAATATGTGCAATTTTTGCAGAAGCATTGAAAACATTCAAAACTATAAATAGTTTGACAGCATTATCAAAATTCTTAGTTTTACACACAGGCTGATGTTGATCTACTGAGGAAAAACTAAGGTTTTGTGCCACAACTATAAATTAAGTACAGTAATTTATAATCATTCTGGCAACAGATATCTGCACTGAACAGTGCAATACTACTGAATCAATCCACTGATCTATTGAAGATCAAAGTACAAATCTGTATTTTTATTGATTTGGCAGCGTTGCTTATGGAGAAACAAATGCACTAGTCAAACCAGCACATTTTCATACTGCTCCAGTTACAAAAACATCCAAGACTTTCATATTAGCTACAAATGTATCATAACTCCATTATTTTACCCCAAATGATGACATCCATGTGAATTTTATAAGCAAAGATACTCAGTTTGGATCCTTCATTCTGTTACACTGACAAACATACACCACCACTTAATAAATAGAAATGCAGCAGTTCATTCACATAATAGCAAAGATTTTCGTACCCTAATCCACCACTGCAGTTCAGTTTGTACAAAACAGTCTTTTCTACAGAGTGGAAAAAAATACCGTCTTTTTATCAAGGTGCGAGCTAAGCTTTGAAAATTAAATGAATGTTATTCTTTTTATGGACAATAAAAGTTTCATGAACTTTCCATTTTATCTGAAAATGTGAAAATTGGTCAGCTACGGATTTCTTCATTATTTTAGATGGATATTTTCAATTTCACTGATGTTGTGCTTTTATTCCTCTTGAACAATACTGTTCCAAGAACTGTTATGTAGATTAAATCAATCCAAATGACAGCTTCAGAGTTCTAGAAACACAATGGTCCTCCTTATTGTAATACAAGGCCAACCTAAAGTAAGAGCAAAATGCAGTAGTTAATGCAAGTATAGCAACAAATACTGGCTTTTTTAACTTAATTATGAATCTTAGATGTTCAATTAAAAAAACATTAAGTTTTGACATTCTTAAATTAATTTATTTTTATTAACTGTGCACAGAAGCTCTTTTCTCTCTTACCTTTTCGGATTCCATGCCAGGACACCGCCAGTTGTACAAATAATACTGCAAGTTCCCATCTCCTATCCCAAACTTGAGTTTTTCCAGGAATGTTTTGTTTTCCATCAAGTCTAGTGCATTGAACACATCAAATCCTTTCTGGAAATATCAAAACATTTTTGAAATTTTATTTTGATTTTCAAATGATACTTTATATATACGCATAATGGGTATAAATGTATCTGAGAGTCTAATGATTTTCACTAAATAGACATTAGATTTGATCCTGCATTCTGATATGCATGCAGAATAGAAGATTTTTCCAATAGAAAGTAATTCTGTCTGCATACCACATGGAATTTAGACTGAAGGTTATATCTCTAGAACAGTGGTTCTTAACCTATTTACCATTGTGGGACGCATACAGCTCTCTATGTGTTATGTGGGCCCCATCCACAATACAATACATCATGGGTTCTCAAATTTCATTGCATCGGGACCCCCTTCTGACAACAAAAAATTACTACATGACCCCAGCGGGGGGACAGAAACCTAAGCCCCACCAAGCCCTGCCGCCCTGGGCAGGGGGGCACAACCTAAGCCCTGCCACCCCAGGTTGGTGTGAAGCTAAATGGAAGCTGAAGCTTAATGGAAGTCAAAGCTCAGGCTTCGGCTTCAGTCCCAGGTCCCAGCAAGTCTAACGCCAGCCCTGGCAACCCCATTAAAACAGGGTTGCGACCCACTTTGGGGTTCCAACCCACAGTTTGAGAACCACTGCAATACTTCTGGGGAAAAAAAAAAAAAGATTTAGTATTTGTTATATGATAGCAATACGATTCAAATCAATTTAGTACCTTTAATTTCAATACTGGCAAATGTCTATCAAGAGCATTTTAAATTAGCAAAATAAGTCAAGACATTAACTTAAAATTAATTTACTGGAGGAGTGGCATGGCATGACACGCTGCTGCTGGCAGCGTGGCTAGGCTGGGTGCCTGGAGAGCATGGCTGCGGAGCCTGCCTGCAAAGATGAGGAGCCCTGCCCAGGGTGGGGTGCTCACCCGGGCCAGGGACTGTCCTCCAGGCACCCAGTCCCCCCACCTAGGGAATGCCCCACATCACCCAACCCTCCTGGGACTGTCCCCCCAGCATCCAGACACCCCCCCAACAGTGGTCTGGCACACGTGCCTGCTTTGAAGAGACAGGGTGCCCTGTCCAGGGCAGAACAGCCCCCCCAGGGACTGCCCCCTCCAGCATCCAGTCCTCCACCCAGGAACTGCCCCCCCCAGCACTTGCTCCCTGCCCTCAATCCCTCCATCCAGGGACTGTGTCTATCTAGCCTCCCATCCAAGGATTGTCCCCAGCCACCAGTCCACACACCTACAGTCTGTCCCCCATGCACTGGCTGCACCCTCCTTCCCATGCCCCAGTTCCCTGCACCCGCTCCCTGGGGCCCTAGCCCCCTGAACCCTCCTTCCCATGCCCACTGGTCTCCTACATAAGAACATAAGAACGGCCGTACTGGGTCAGAACAAAGGTCCATCTAGCCCAGCATCCTGTCTACCAACAGTGGCCAATGCCAGGTGCCCCAGAGAGAGTGAACCTAACAGGTAATGATCAAGTGATCTCTCTCCTGCCATCCATCTCCACCCTCTGACAAATAGCGTCTAGAGACACCATTTCTTACCCATCCTGGCTAATAGCCATTAATGTACTTAACCTCCATGAACTTATCCAGTTCTCTTTTAAACACTGTTATAGTCCTAGCCTTCACAACCTCCTCAGGCAAGGAGTTCCACAAGTTGACTGTGCGCTGTGTGAAGAAGTTCTTCCTTTTATTTGTTTTAAACCTGCTGCCTATTAATTTCATTTGGTGATCCCTAGTTCTTGTATTATGGGAATAAGTAAGTAACTTTTCCTTATCTACTTTCTCCACATCACTTATGATTTTATATACCTCTATCATATCCCCCCTTAGTCTCCTCTTTTCCAAGATGAAAAGTCCTAGCCTCTTTAATCTCTCCTCATATGGGACCCGTTCCAAACCCCTAATCATTTTAGTTGCCCTTCTCTGGACCTTTTCTAGTGCCAGTATATCTTTTTTGAGATGAGGAGACCACATCTGTATCCTGTCTGCATACCACATAGGGGATTCAAGATATGGGCGTACCATTGATTTATATAAGGGCAATAATATATTCTCTTTCTTATTCTCTATCCCCTTTTTAATGATACCTAACATCCTGTTTGCTTTTTTGACCGCCTCTGCACACTGCGTGGATGGCTTCAGAGATCTATCAACGATGACTCCAAGATCTTTTTCCTGATTCGTTGTAGCTAAAATTACCCCCCCGTCATATTGTATGTATAGTTAGGGTTATTTTTTCCAATGTGCATTACTTTACATTTATCCACATTACATTTCATTTGCCATTTTGTTGCCCAATCAATTAGTTTTGTGAGATCTTTTTGAAGTTCTTCACAGTCTGCTTTGGTCTTAACTATCTTGAGCAGTTTAGTATCATCTGCAAACTTTGCCACTTCACTGTTTACCCCTTTCTCCAGATCATTTATGAATAAGTTGAATAAGATTGGTCCTAGGACTGACCCTTGGGGAACACCACTAGTTACCCCTCTCCATTCCGAGAATTTACCATTAATTCCTACCCTTTGTCCCAGTCTTTTAACCAGTTCTCAATCCATGAAAGGACCTTCCCTTTTATCCCATGACAACTTAATTTACGTAAGAGCCTTTGGTAAGGGACCTTGTCAAAGGCTTTCTGGAAATCTAAGTACACTATGTCCACTGGATCCCCCTTGTCCAAGTTTGTTAACCCCTTCAAAGAACTTTAATGATTAGTAAGACAATTTCCCTTTAGAGAAACCATGTTGACTTTTGCCCAACCATTTATGTTCTTCTATGTGTCTGACAATTTTATTCTTTACTATTGTTTCGATTAATTTGCCCGGTACCAACGTTCAACTTACTGGTCTGTAATTGCCGGGATCACCTCTAGAGCCCTTTTTAAATATTGGCGTTACATTAGCTATCTTCCAGTCGTTGGATACAGAAGCCGATTTAAAGGACAGGTTACAAACCCTGGTTAATAGTTCCGCAACTTTACATTTGAGTTCTTTCAGAACTCTTGGGTGAATGCCCACTGGATTACAAGATTACACTGGACCCGGTGACTTGTTAATGTTAAGTTTATCAATTAATTCCAAAACCTCCTCTAGTGACACTTCAATCTGTGACAGTTCCTCAGATTTGTCACCTACAAAAGCCGGCTCAGGTTTGGGAATCTCCCTAACATCCTCAGCCGTGAAGACTGAAGCAAAGAATCCATTTAGTTTCTCCGCAATGACTTTATCGTCTTTAAGCGCTCCTTTTGTATCTCAATCATCGAGGGGCCCCACTGGTTGTTTAGCAGGCTTCCTGCTTCTGATGTACTTAAACATTTTGTTATTACCTTTTGAGTTTTTGGCTAGCCGTTCAAAATTAGGGCTGTCAAGCAATTAAAAAATGAATCGTGATTAATCGCGTGATTAAAAAAGTTAATCGTGCGATTAATCGCACTGCTAAATAATAATAGAATACCACTTATTTAAATATTTTGGATGTTTCCCACATTTTCTAATATATTGATTTCAATTACAAACACAGAATGCAAAGTGTACAATGCTCAGTTTTATATTTTTTTATTTCAAATATTTGCACTGTGAAAAAACAAAAGAAATAGTATTTTTCAATTCACCTGATACAAGTACTGTAGTGCAATCTCTTTATCATGAAAGTTGAACTTAAAAAAAGTAGAATTATGTACCATAAAACCCCTGCATTCAAAAATAAAACAATGTAAAACTTTAGAGCCTGTAAGTCCAATGAGTTCTACTTCTTGTTCAGCCAAAAGCTCAGACAAGTAAGTTTGTTTACATTTGCAGGAGATAATGCTGCCCCCTTCTTGTTACAATGTCACCTGAAAGTGAGAACAGGCGTTCAAATGACACTGTTGTAGTTGGCGTTGCAAGATATTTACATGCCAGATGCGCTAAAGATTCATATGTGCCTTGATGCTTCAACCACCATTCCAGAAGACATGCGTCCATGCTGATGACGGGTTCTGTTCAATAACAATCCAAAGCAGTGCGGACCGACGCATGTTCATTTTCATCATCGGAGTCAGCTGCCAGCAGCAGAAGATTGATTTTATTTTTTGGTGGTACGGGTTCTGTAGTTTCCACATCAGAGTGTTGCTCTTTTAAGACTTCTGAAAGCATGCTCCACACCTCATCCCTCTCAGATTTTGGAAGGCACTTCTGATTCTTAAATCTTGGGTCGAGTGCTGTAGCTATTTTTAGAAATCTCACATTGCTATCTTCTTTGCATTTTGTCAAATTTGCAGTGAAAGTGTTCTTAAAATGAACAACATGTGCTGGGTCATCATCCGAGACTGCTATAACATGAAATATATGGCAGAGTGCAGGTAAAACAGAGCAGGAGACATACAATTCTCCCCCAAGGAGTTCAGTCAGAAATGTAATTAACGCATTATTTTTTTAACCAGCATCATTTACTTGGAAGCATGTCCTCTGGATCAATGGCCGAAGCATGTAGAGGGCAGATGAATCTTTAGCACATCTGAAACATAAATATCTTGTGACACCAGCTACAACAGTGCCATGAGAACGCCTGTTCTCGCTTTCAGGTGACATTGTAATTAAGAAATGGGCAGCATTATGTCCTGTAAACAAACTTGTTTCTCTTAGTGATTGGCTGAACAAGAAGTAGGCCTGAGTGGACTTGTAGGCTCTAAAGTTTTACATTGTTTTGTTTTTGAGTGCAGTCATGTAACAAAAAAAAACTACATTTGTAAGTAGCACTTTCATGATAAAGAGATTGCATTACGGTACTTCTATGAGGTGAACTGAAAAAAAATACTATTTCTTTTTGTTTATCATTTTACAGTGCAAATATTTGTAATAAAAATAATATAAAGTGAGCACTGTACACTTTGTATTCTGCGTTATAACTGAAATCAATATATTTGAAAATGTAGAAGAGCATCAAAAATATTTAATAAATTTAAATTGGTATTCTATTGTTTAGCAGTGTGATTAATTGCAATTAATTTTTTTGAGTTAATCGCGTGAGTTAACTGCAATTAATCAACAGCACTATTCAAAATATATTTTGTAAAAATAGTGCAGGTTTATGGGAATTTTTTCCTTTTTCTCTAGTGCTGTTCAAAGTGAAGAGAAAAGCTAGTATAGCTTTTTTTAAGTTCTGCAAGTGCATTAAAAATCCCTTTTTAAAGTAAAAGAAAATGGAATGTTACACATTTTTTTTTTAAATTACTTTTCCTGTCTACTTTTCTCAGAAAAGTAGGGTAAGTTACTTACCAATTTAGCTATAATGAGTGCATCATTCATTAAATCCAAGAGAGGAGTCTCTGTATGAATATTGTAGAAGGAATAGGCAGCTTTGAGGCTTTTATGAACAGGGTGGTGCATAACTGTTGAAGGTAACGTGTAGAAACTCAGGAAATCGGTTAAAATACCATTTGAACTCTGGGGAAGAAAAAAGTCATTGAATGAAGAATCAACTTGTAATTAATTAGCTACAGTTTTAGCCCTCACCCTGCGCAGCAGATATTTTGGGACATTACAAATACTAGCTGCCAGAAGCCTACCCTTCAGGTGGCATGGCTTTCAGCACTGGTCTCTACCGCGCATTCATCACAACTTCAAAAATTCTCTTGGTTAAAATCAGACGCACAGAATTGGTGCCCTCAGAACATCTTCATTTCATAATGAACAAAACGGAGAAACTATATCAAGCTCCACAAATGCTACAATGCAAGGTTAAGTATAGATCATGGCTCTGAATACACTAGAAAGTCCTCTGGTTTCTCATGGTAGTTATCTTGATGCCATCAAAACCCTAATGTCAATATAGCCTCACATTAAATTACCTGTGTAAAATTACTGGGGAGGCAAGGGTGGAATTTACATATACCTCATTTACATTGTTAACCCATGTTTTTACCTCAACTACAAAGGTGTCAATAATATGATCCTGAGGCAGGAACCAGTGGGCTACCTCTTCTTCATCCATTACAGGAGCAAGATTAAATTGCTTCAAGTAACTGTTGATCAGTTCTTGCACTGCTTTAATGTCTTTTTGTTCCATTGGTCTCAAACCTGAAGTCTTTGTGGCCTTGTTATAATAAAAAGAAAAAAAAATAAGATGTTGAAAGGAGGAATTTATTTACAAAATATGTGAAAGTAGGTTACAGAGTGCACTCCATTTGCTATAGAATATTCATTATTAGCCTACTTTACTCTAGCATTATAATTCATTATGCCAATTTACAAACTGCTTTCAATCAATATTCCCTACCTTCTAATTACTGAGACAGTCTAGGGCATGTCAATCTTTACATACCATTACTAGTACTACTTCATTTCTCCAGGGAAACAGACACCGTTGACTGTAGCGTAAACTACAAACATAGTGTGTTCCTTTTTTAGTTTGATCATTACTTCTTTTCTTCTAAATTATTTAGGGTCCAGAAAAAACCCTGATTATCAGTAACTGACCAGAAGACAAAAATATGTTGGATACCAAGTAAAAATTACTTTCTCTTGTGTGTTTATATTTGGTCAGCAAACATTTAACATGAAAATTTCCAAATGCTTTTACCGCTCCAAACTAGCTTCTTGTCTAAATTTTCTATGCAGACATAACCATTTTTCTACTCATGAGAAACCCCTCCTCATATAAATTAAGGCCATCCTGGAATTACTAATCTACAATATATTTTAGAAAATAAGATATTTTACAGAGAGACTTTATACAATGGAAAAAAAATATTTCTAATACATTGTAATTAACATTTAGAAGTGTGGCAAGCGACTGAATCTTATTTTCTCCAACACATTTTTGTTAATTATCCAGCATATTTCTTCATTAAACAAAGGTTCATTCTCTTTCAGAGCATATCTGCTTCATCATTCAATGAAGTCATATAATGAATTTGTTTAACATGTTAGTCATTTTTCATGGTAACATGGCAAGGTCAAATACAGGGGGCCCCAATTTTCAGGCTGGCTCTTACAACTTTGCCCAATTCCAGCAAAGCAGTCAGAAAACTAGCTTAACGGATCCCTGAGGATGCCCCATATGGAAGATGGATCACTGAGTGGTGTAGAACTAGTGCAGCTGCCCACATAGGGAATGTGCCTGCAGGGAAGGAAGCCTGGCTGGGGCATCCTTAAGTCCCAGAAATCCTCAGCTGCTAAAATAGCCTGAGGCAGTTTGGACATGCTGGGGAATAGTCCAGCACACAGCCAACTACAGGACTAGGGAACAATTTGTGGCTTAAAGCCACTTGCCTCCTGCCCCACCATCAAGCTGCTCTGAATGTATCCCAGCTCAAATGGCAGTTCTAGCCCAGGACTTTGATCTCCTGGCAGAAGAAGGTATGAAAACAAATGTCTGAAACAACAACAGATTGGCAAGGTGTGTTCCTTTTGGTATACTTTTTCCTCACTTTCCGTTTGTCTTAAAAGAAGTAACTATATACTTGGAAAGTGAAAAATACCCAAGAAGCTTTGTTTAAAGTAAAATTTTGTTAATATAATCACAATATTCTTATATGATTTCAAACAGATCTTCAGAGTAGACAGTAAAAAGTATCAAGAGTTGTGTTGCTAACTATGCTGAGATCCACTAGTTAGATTAAAGCTAGTGCTAGGCCTATCTGAGCTGCAATCACATGTCCAATTACAGCACAGACATACCTTTAGGTACAAGGATCTTAAGTTCTCTTGACTTTCTGAGAGACATAGGCTGCTAAGTGCTTCTGTCACTTTTGAAAATGGCACTTAGGTGCTTTGGAAATTTTACTCAGAAGTTATTGTCTGTGTACAGTGCTGCATACATGTCCTAATCTCTTCCTAGGTGTGTTTCTAGGGCTTATTTCCCCCCTCCCCATACTTTATTTTTCTTCTATTGTAGTCTGTAACTTATGAATTAGAAAGATTGGTTAGAATAAGAGTTGTATATTTTCTAATAAACCCCATTCATTTATGAACCTTGTCTATATGAGAAGAATAGAAATGCCACCAAACCCTATATCTGAATTATCTACTAGATTTTTAGCATCTAAAAATTATTTCAAATTTGACTAAAGTTAGACTTAGTTCTTTGGGCTTAAAAACTAAATTAATTTAGTTATTCATTTTTAGGCTCTGCCAACTACTGCACTGCACACAGTGAGAGCGCATGTGTGCGCAGCATGGGAAGTGGGTCACACTGATAGCATTACGTACTGAGACACAAACAATGGACTGAGCTGTGCAGGGGAGCATCTAGTATAGTGTTGACGCTATAAAAGTAATGAGCATCTGTGACATCAGACCAAACAATGATGGCAGACATGGCTGTCCAAAGGCAGGTAAGTCATTATGGAAAAACTTGGAGGGGGCAGGCGGGAAGATTTTTATCCAAAGAAAAGACATGCACAGTACATAGCATTTCCTGAACTACAATTTGCTGAAACAGTTCGCTGTGTGGAGAAAACATTCTCTGGCAAATTGGGTTAAAATGCTTCTCAGCATTGCCTTAACATTTTAGGATGATTTCTTTGTAAGAAATTCAGGTAATAAACTGTGAATTTCCTACTCCATTAAAAATGATATATTAATTGGATGAACAATTAATGGTATACAGTTGTAAAAAGTGTGTGTCTTCAGTTTGTGGTTGAATGGGATTGAGTTGAAGTTTACTTGGGGAGTTTTGTGAGTTTTTTAAGGTCTCTGGTATTTCTAAATAAACTCATCTACACTCTTGTAATCTCCTTCCCAACCAACAAATATGTTTTTACATGGTGTAAATGCTTTCCTTCCAAAATGAAAAGCTTGCCTTGTAGGAGACAGATGGAAGGGTATTTTGGGCCTCACAATAACTGTGAGGGTTCTCTAGGTAGATACATTGCTTACATCGGGAAGTCTGTAGAGCTTCATTGTTCTTTGTAAAGTCATATTTCTACTCAAATGTGAAAATTTCACCTCTACCAATTTTCTGGGGTTCAGTGATCGATGCCAGTACCTGGAAATACAATTTAAAATACATGTTAATATAAATTACTAATTTTAATAATATATGTTTTATATATATTTCATCCAATCCCTGCCTCCC